>NC_090931.1:443407538-443717978 GCF_040938575.1 Ambystoma mexicanum | reverse complement strand
GCCTCACTGGGTATTATCGCAATTTCATGGCAGACTTTGGAACCATAGCTGCACCCCTGACAGCTCTGACTTCACCCAAACAACCTAAGAAGGTTAATTGGACTGAAGACTGCCAGAGGGCCTTTGCTGGCTTGAACTAAAGTCTGTGTAGGGCACGTGTGTTGTGTGCGCCTGACTACAGCCAACTCTTTATCGTCCAGACGGATGCCTGCGACACCGGAATTGGAGCTGTCTTGTCCCAGTTAGATGACAAAGGGAGGGAACATCCTATCATATTCATCAGTAGACAACTCATGGGTAGAATGCTGGCAGTCCTATTGCAGACAATGCAGTGGCAAATGGCTATAATGGCCGATATAAGTCTCCCATGCCAGCATTCCAATGTTTCTCCTTTGTCTTCCCTGAATTTAAACAGAACAATCTATCCTCATTGGGTGGACTACTTTTATTACAACAATGCCTCCTTTTTCTGGGATTACCAGATGGTAACAGCCGCTGGCCAAGAGAACATTATCCAAACATATAGATGTTTATTAACACGTTCCCTGCCTGCCACTGTAAAACAATATGGTAAGCTTTTTTTTTTTTTAACAAATCCATGTATATCCTTCACCCACAGCCAGGAAGAGCTAGGGGACGAGTAGCAGAGGAGAAAGGTCGAACACTTAATAAATAACTTTTCAGAACTACTTTGTACAATAAGAAGTTAGTTTAACACCACCTGTAACCTCTAATGTCAAGCAGATGATAAACCCATTCTCATCCGTGTGGAAAGTAGTTCACATTTGGTTATGTACGGGATCGACATGTTTCGATCACTTAACTGGTAGTCCTGCATCAGAGCATGCAGCCGCCTCCGGAGACTCAGAGCGCCACATTTGCTAGCCGCAGAACGCCCATCAAATAATTCCAATGGCCTCCTGTCAATAGATCTGGCTAGTGATGATGCATATGTCAGCAACTTCCATGCAATCAAATCCTTGCAAACACTGGCATCACCCTGACACTGTCTGGAATAACATCAGATTATCTCTTAGAGGAAATGTTGGCTGTATGTGATAATGAAAGTGGTAAAAACACTGTTTTGCTGTTATTACATGGGATTTTACAGGGGAAATCCCTGCATCTCTATGCACCACCCTCTCCCCCTACCATGATCAGGTACCGCTGTATGGGAGGTGAACGGGATTGCCACGATCATCATGTTTAATACCGGTATTCTAATTCTGCATAGAGACCCAGAATGGGAATGTGACCACTTCCTGTTATTTTCAGAGTTCCTCTACCAGAAAGTTTGACTGTTCATAACTGAGAGACATGTAGGGTGAATCAGGATCGATGAGATCAACCAATGAAATCTAAATCCCCATTAATAGCCTTTAACAGCTGCTCCTTTCCCCCAAAGTGAGAGTTCTTTACCAAATGCTTTAGGGACTGATTCATGGAATTTTTTGCGAAATGCAAAGTGACTTTGCACGGCCAACAAACACCCTGATTCACAGAGCGCTGCAAAGTGTATTTTTGCAGTGCAAAGTCACGTTGCACTGCAAAAGCATTCTTTGCACCGTGCTAAATGGGCCTAAATCACGGTACAAAGATCAGTGCAAAGGGACTTTGCACTGGCTTTGCACCAGTGCCAAGTCACTTGGCACTGCAAAAATACGCTTTGCACTGCTCTGTGAATCAGGGTGTTTGTTGGCCGTGCCAAGTCACTTTGCACTGCGCTAAAAATGCCATGAATCACACCCTTAGTCTCATCCCTACATTAACAGGTGACAGTCTGAAGCACTAATGAGTACTCAGCGTCAGTGAAACACCCCTTACACACTGTTAGGATGCACACAATAGAGAGGACATCTCTGGAGATCCACAGTCCACCCCTCCAGCCACTTACAGACCTACTTAGCCCTCATGAGCGGTCCCTCCAGCCAGTCCCGTGAGAGCATCAAGGTTACCTCTAATGGATGTCCATAGGATGGGGGTTGGGGGTTCACCGCAGCACGGTGTGTCGGGTTTCAGTGCTGTTCACTCTTCGCCGTAACCAAGGAAGCACCACTGGTGGCAGGACACTGTCAGGACACTGGCTGCAAAACCTGGGGAGAAACAAAACATGAGTTACACCAAGAGGAAGTAAAAAGAGATGGGAATGATTAGGGTTGAAGTCTTATTGAATGTAAAGTGAAAAATATTAGAAATTAGCAGCAGTAACTTTTTACATGGCTTTAGGTCAGTATCTCGACTCATTCCAGACAAAGAAGCTGCCCTCATTTCCTGAAATTGCAAGCCACACTCCCCCTCCGCTTTCATAGGCAGCACTGGTTATCATTCAGTGATAGGGTGCTTGACGTCACTGTACATGGGGCATGGAGATTTTCATGAGGTTCACCTTGTTTTTCAGTGAACTAAATTATAACCTGTGAATGACGATGGGTTTGAGCATGGCCTTGGGCAGTCAATGGACGGGAAAATGACCAATCAACACCCATAAACTGCGCGCACCTATCGCATGTCATCTCCCTGCTAGCTGTACTCCAAATCAATAGCTTTTGCTTCTAGGTGGTGCCTGAGCGCCACCTAATAGCCACAACTAAAATTTAACAAATCTGGCTATATTGAAGCAACATCGATGCAAATGTAGCTAACGGGGCGGCATTGAAATTAAAGTACCCCGTGCAACCGGTAGGATTAGCTGAGTAGTAACTGAGCTTGATGTACAGGCTCAATGCGCGCCCCACAAGCATGACCCCAAATCGACTATTTTACAGCAATAAGGTTGAGGTGTACATAGCATACAGTGGAAGTGATTTATTGCCAGCTTTACTCAACAAGCGCTTTCTCAAGACACGGTCACTTTTTGCCCTCTAGGAGGCTTTTGGATATTGCTGCGTAATATTTGATCATTGTTTTTATGAACAATTTTTAAATTGACAAACCAAATACTATATTTAAGGCACTTCTTCACACAAAAATCCTTGAAATGTTCCTGTTGTTGGAAGGCTCCGGCTTGTGGGGTGGATGGTTATTTCTCTTTAGCAACGTGGCGGGGGTTCCAGCCAATCAGGTGGCTAGAAAAGCAGGCTTGAACCTCGGGTGCAAGCCCGCATTCCATACCGCCTAACAGCCGGCTCCCCCAGCCGCCATCTTCCCCTACCCTCTGTTCCCTTATTTTTTTTATTTTTTCCCACCCTCACTTACCTGTTTGTTGTGGCGGCGAAGGCCTCCGCTGCGGCTGCTTCCCTGCTTCTACGGCCCCCATGGAATGGGAAGAGGGGCTCTGAAGAGCCCCGCTGTCCCTTTCCATGGAAGCCATTTTAGAAAAGGATTTGATTCATTGAACGGGATGCCTTGTGTGTCCTGTTCAATGAACGGAATGCTTTATTTATTTTTTAGCACCACCGGTTAATGCTTTGGTAACCCGGCGTGCTAATGGTGTTAAGCACTCGTTCCAGGGACTAGAACGGGTGTTAACTTCCCGGGTCCCTTGTTAAAAGCCCTCGCAAGCCCAGCAATTCGGGGAATGTTTAAACCTTCCTACCTACCGGTATAAGGAATAGTATAATATCATTAAGAAAGGGAATGATACTAGTCACTCATGTAACCCTGGTTGCAATAACCTGAGTCTGTCCAGACATAATGGACCTTCTCTGTGCTCATCCTGACACAAAAATAATACTCTTTACTATCCAAGCTAATAACACTTGATAATCCTTCATACGATCAAAATAACACAATATACATCCTAAAGTGCACACATAATCACATGTTACTTAGAAAACATGTGCCCAAGATCATCCATTATACCCACAAAAGATTCTTGGAGCGTGGGTGTGCGCAAGTGCTAATACCCCTTGTAACACTCCCCACTATGCCCGAAAGTGCACTTTAGGCTGTATATTGTGTTATTTTGATGTTCTGAAGGATGGTTTATTGGATAATAAAGAATACTCGTTTTGTATCAGGATGAGCACTGAGAAGGCCCATTATGTCAGCACAGGCTCGGGTTATTGCAACCAGGGTTACATGAGTGACTCGTACCATTGCCTTTCTTTGTGACACTATGCTACCTCTATGCAGTGACCAGGACTGGAGCGACTTCTGCACCAAACTGAAGGTTTCTTGTCCTTTAAACAGGCAGGTCAGGACGGCCTCTCGCCTTATGTCTCAGAGTGTGACCGAGCCCATCATGTCCTCGAACTGTCTCGCCCTTTGCTGTTTGATGAAAGTGTAAGCCATTCCCTGCTTCATCGGCGGGCGCTGCGAGCAGGCCAGTAGTACACCGCAAGATGCCATCCTGGTGCAAGCCGACTTGCACAGCAGGCTGCGCCCTCCCTTCCGTCGCCTGCTTCGTTAATGGCTTTCCTAGACAGCGAAGAAGGAACGTAACTCAACGCTCCCGCTTTTCTCCACACCTGATTCTGACGTCCCCCTCATTACCTGGCCCCGGAGAGTCCTGCTGAGCAGCTTTACAAGTGCAGACACCATCAGCTGGAAGAGCACCAGGGTGGTCCGTTCCCATCACCGAAGGATGTCCCAGCCCTGCCGGGGCGCGGGGAGATGTGTGCAGAGAGCAATATCGAGAGGAGCGGGAGGATGGGCAATGCTGGATTTCTGCGGGGGCCACGGGGATGATATAGGTGATGGCAGGATTGCCTTCCTGAGGTGTCAAGGCTCAGAGGCTGCTGTGATGGCAACATCTAAATGGCGAGTGCCGGAAAGACTCCATAATCTGGGATAGAGAAAAGGACCTCCTAATGGGATGAAGGTGGGCCCAATCGCAGGGCAGGAAGGAGCAACAATATGGAAAGTGGAGGAAGATGTAGGACCCTGGAGGTGGTCAGTTACATTTTACAAGCATGCTCTGTCTCAGGGCCGGCCTTAGTGGCAGCAGCGCCCCAGGTGGCAAAACAAAAATGTGATGCCCTCCCCTCCCCTTGTGCGCCCCTGGTCATGCAGGTGGGGGTGGGGGCACACTGTTCAATAGGCATTGATGCGAAAGCAGCAGCGCCCTATTGTTATTAAGTGCGCTCTGCTCCCGAGAGCAGGGCGCATTTAATTTGAATAGGGTGCCTGCCTTCTCTGCCATGCCAGCTCAGGGGAGACCTTGAACGACTCTCCTGAGCTGGCATGGCGGGGGGGGGGGGCAATGGTGCCCCGGGTGGTCGCCCGGGCGGCCCTGCCCAAAGGCCGGCCCTGCTCTGTCTTTTCTAAACCAAATATCCTCGGGAAGTGAAGGGACGGGCGGTGAAAGGAACTGAAGGGAAGGTGAGGTGTGAGGTACCCAGCCCATCTGGATGCAGGGAAGACACTCTCTAAAGGTGTGAGGCCTTTGATAGGGAAGACGTTCTCTAAAAGGTGGGAGGAGGGAGACACCTCCGGCGCTCAGCCCATCTGGATGTTTAGAAGGCAATACCTAAAGAGGGTGAAAGGAATCAGAGGCCTGTGGGGCAAAAGCGCTGTCAATTCAGAGAAAATGATAGCAAAAGGGAGAAGGTAATGAAAGACCCACGTTGCTCAGTCTCAGTGGCTGCACACAAGGCAATATCTAAAAGTGAGAGGAAAGAGGATGTCTCAGGAACCTGGTCCCTGTGCCTGCAAAGAGGGTTGTACCACTAGGGAAAGAGACGGGACTACTTACAGTCTTCCCGATGCTCATATGTTACATAACGCTAAATTGATTTCTTTCCAGTAAGCCTAGATATTGGACACTACCACCACAGGTTTGCCATATGAACAACATCCTACCATCCCACTAGCCCACCATCTCCCACCACTTCCCAATACCACCCCCTCCAACTTCCCGCAGGCTCCCCAGTTGAGGTTCACTTGTGCAAGTCTTGTTCAGCTTTTTGGAGTACCAACAGAAACACATTCTGAAGACAATGACTTGGATTGCTGTTCATTTGGGGCTTGTATACACCCTGTTCCAAGATTCCTCCGAAAATGTGAACCCTTATATAATGGGATCATATTCCAGGGGGACTCAGTGAGAATGGTTTCTGTCAAGTTTCAGCTTCATCCCTAAAGTTGATCGCATATTTTGGGAATGATGGAAGAATAACTTTAGCTCCTCATTGGCAAAATAGTGTCTGGAAACGTCTGACATTATCGCAATGGGCAGGATTTTTGGATACACTCTCCAATCATTCTGAGAAATACCTTGATATCGGATTACTGTTTATCGATTACTAGCTGTATCTGGCGTGCCATCCCAGCAACATCTGACCACAGCATGGCCTAGGAAAAAGCACAATTATCTGGAATGGGAGGGAGGTTGTGCAAAAGAGCAAAAAACAGAAAATGATTGAATTGTATAGTGGATCTTTTTATCTATCTTTGTATAGCGTACAATGTTTATTTCTAATGACTACGTACAGTATATATTGCGGTCACAGAATGCTACACTTGTCTCACTGAGCACAACACATTATCAAGAGCTTTAATAAACTACTCGGTTTTACCGTGACTTGGTTCACGGCAAGCTCTGTCACGAGCTTTGACACTCTCCTTCCTGATGGCTACAAGTTCCTCTCCGAACCCAGAACCAACCGTCCCGGTGGAGGTGTAGCCTTGATCTTCCCAGAGTGGATCCCTGCTTCCATCATCCCTATGCAGGACTACTCCTCGTTTGAATGCCTGGTCTGCGGGCTCACTATCTCTTCTGGCCTTTCTATCACTGTGGCCACTATATACAGGCTGCCTGGCCAGGTTGCCCCTATCCTCTCTGAGTGAGCAGACCTCTCCTCCTCTCTCCTTGCCTCTACCTTTCAACTTCTCCTCCTCTGAGACCTTAACATCCACCTGTATGCTACCTGCCCTTCTTCAGGATTCTTTCACAACCTCTGCGAATCTCTCTCTCTCTCTCTCTTGCTCTCTCTCTCCATTCTTCCCTATGGTCCGACTCACTCGGCAGGGCACACCCTGGATGTTCTGATCTCCTCAGACCTTGCCCTCTCCAACTTTCTCACCACTCCTCTCTCTCCTGCAGTTCTCACTTTCTCCTTTCCTCCCACCTCTCTCACTCTACCCCACAGGCCAAGCCGCCTCCAGCACTGCCACCTACCATCTCGGTCGTCCGACCCATGAAGCGTGTGTCAGCTGAGGCTTTTGCTGCTACATTCTCTCCTCCTTCTGCACCTTTGGCTGACTCACAACCTGACACAAGCCAAATCTAACCTTCATCTTTCTATCTCTAACACTCTTGATGTAGTTGCCCCTGTCACGAGGATCCGATTGAAGCCCAAACCCAAGTGCAACTCTTGGTACGACTCTGACCTCATCACCCTCAAACTCAAGTACCGGGTGGCTGAGAGGAAGTGGAGGGCATCATATGCACCGTCTGACAAACTGGCCTGCCACCTGCTCCAAAGGCAATACAGACTCTCTGTCCTCACTAAGAAGAGAGCTCAAATCCATGCCTGCATCTCTGCGGCATCTAACAGCTCGGCCAAACTCTTCAAAATCTGCAAGGAGCTGGCCAATCCTGCTGCAGTCTCTACCTCTCCTGTTCCCTCCCAGGGCCTCTGTGTGGCCTTGGCTTCTCATTTCATCACTACAACTCAGGACATCCTGTCTACCCTCTCCTCTTTCACCGCCTCCTCTTCCACTCTTGGCCCACAATTGGCCGTCTCTCCTCCTCCCTTCTCTTCCTTTCCCTTGTTCTCCCCTGACAATGTTTCTAGACAAGTCCGATCTATGAAAGTCTTGTCAAAACAGGTTCTCCCGTGTTCATCCAGAACCATTAAGGACCACATTGACACCCTTGCACCAGCCTTGGCCAATTTCTGCAATCACTCCTTTGCCATTGGAACCTTCACTTCCCCGCTTAAGCACTCCCTTGTGCACCCCCTGCTATCCCTCCTCTCCATCTAACCATCGCCGACCTCTATCAGCCCTTTGCTGGGCAAAGTCTTGAAAAAGCTGACTATCTCCCAGCTTAATCTGCACACTGAATCTGTTGGTTGGCTCCACGACCACCAGTCTGGATTCAGTGCTGCCAGAAGCACGGACACTGCTTTCCCGAACACCTGTGAAGATCTGCTATCTAACCTTGATTCTAACCTTCCTTCTGTCCTCATTCTCCTCAATCTTTCTTCTGCCTTTGATATGGTCAACCATGCCATCCTGCTCAATTGCCTCTGTGATAACCTGGGTATCACTGATCACGCCCTGGCCTGGCTGACCTCCTTTGTCATTGACCAACCCTCACAGGTCCACCTTGGGTCTTTCCTCTCCTCTATGTCTCTCTCTCCACTTGTGGTGTTCTCCAGTAACCTCTCTCCCTGGCTTTTCAACCAATACCTGGCACCTCTTGCCCACTGCATCGCTTCCTTCTGCTCCAACTTTCAGTGTTATGCCGATGACACCCAGATTTCCTTCAGGCTCCCCTTAGCCGCCTCTTCTCCTCGCATTCCAGATTCTCTGACAGCAGTTCAGGAATGGTGTGCTGCCAATGATCTCTGCCTTAATGCCAGTAGGACTGTGACCCTCCTCCTCGGAACACCAGCTCCCTCCTTTCCTCTCTCTCTCTGGCCACCCACTCTGGGCCCTCTTCCTGCTCCTACTTGTGAGGCTAAGAACATTGGGGTCATCTTTGACTCCACCCTCTCCATCTCTCCTCACATCTTTGATGTCTCTAAGAAGTCAAACTATCAGCTGCATCTCCTCAGAGGTATTCTTCCTTTGCTCACTTTCCCCCAGAGGCTCACTGTCTCCAGAGCTCTGATCCACTCTAGTTTCCACTATTGCAACTGCCTCTTTCTAAATCGTCCTGCCTCTACTCTCCGACCTTTACAACTTATCCAGAACAGGATTGTGAGACTTGTCCTTGGCCTCAAGCCCAGGGATCATATCTTTCCAGCCCTGAAATCTCTCCACTGGCTACCTGTCGCTACAAGGATCAAGTGCAAGACCCTCTGCATCATCCACGGGGCTTTCTGAGGCCTGTGACTGCACTACCTCCAACTCTCCCTTCATAAACAACACCCCTCTCAAGCTCTCCGCTCATCCACTTCCAACTCTGTGAGAGACAGTCGCTTTTCCAAGCAGAGAGTTGGGGACAGATCTCTATCTTTGGCTGAAGCCTCCCCCTGGAACAGCCTCCCTGCCTCTCTCAAACTTTAGCAGAACCACCTCCAGTTCCGGAAGCAATTCAAGGCCTTCCTTTTCGCTTCCGCTTTCTCTCTTCTTCTCCCCTGCTGATGTCCTGACTTCTCCACGCACTGGTCTACTGGCTACCTTCTGAACTTGGGTCCAGGCTCCTGCATGTCCAGTTGCACCTCACACTGCCTCTCGGCTCCCCTTCAACCTGTGGTCTGTATCTGCAACCCTACAGTCCCTTCTCTCTGCACTTATGAGCTACCTGTTGGCTGCACCTTTTCAGTTACCTGCACTGAGCCACACACTGGCTGTACTTTTGAGTTAACTGCACTTCTACCCCCTTCCCCTCGGCACTCTCCCCTTCCAATTCCCCACACTTGCGTGATCTGAATGACACAGGGCCTAGTAAGATTGTTGTTTTGTCCTCCCTATTTTTCCCCCTCCTTGTCTTGTCGCGCCTAGAAATATGTGTGTACAGGTGCGTGACAAATGCCATATCATATCAAACATATGTATTCATTTCTGATAGCTTATCTTTCCAAGAGGAACAGCCTGGTACACTCCTAATAAACTCCTTTGAAATGACCCTGCGACAAAGAGAATGGGGACAAATAGAATTAATGAGGGCTGCTGGCAACTTTGCACAAAACCAAAAAGCATTCTGGGAACATACACATGTTTACAGATTTTTCTGTATCGTTGACAAATAGGTCTTTGATAAAAAAAAAAAAAAAGTGTTGTATGCTAGAATCAGAAGGACATAATGCTTAATGGGCCAATTTGTTTTTTTTACTGCACTTACCCTAACTTGAAAATGTTTGTAACCATGAATCGGCTGTGACATCTGCCACTAAACTGCTCATCAGAATGGAGTTGCGTCATGTATGCATGGAAAAAGAGGTGATGTTATAACCCTGCCCAGACATCCTTAGAGAATTATAGACATACAATATTGGGTCCTAGAGGAGAAGCTTTATATATGGACTGTATTGTGAAAATACAGGTCTATGGGGGTTAAATAGCGCTATAAGGCCGGCAGTAAAAACGCGAGCCACAGAATTCCTTTCTTTAGTACAGGGAGGTTTCCTCATTTACACCCTTTGCCTATTCTTCCAGCCACTGTCTAACACCTGCCCCTAATCCCTTGCAGGGTGTGGAAACTGGGAACGTGCGACCAGCGTTTTTGCCGTCAGTATTCTAATGCCGGCACAACGACGGCCGTTGGACTAAGGCTCATATGTCGAGTACTCTGTCCATTTTTATTTTATTTTATTGCATTTGTTGTACGCCCAAACCCTGAGGTATCACGGCGTAGTTACAGACATCTTACTCAATTAATGACATAAGGAACAACATAATGTACAGACATGTAATGAACAAAAAACAATAAGTTACATCGCAGCTCAGAATATACAATCTCCCACAACAATGATCTGGCGGAACCTGCAGTTAAATATGGATGGAAAAACTCATTTTGGAGGGACCACGCCTACCGAGCAGGCAACAAATGGCCATCATTGCTTTTGCGCAAGCATTAGCCCTGCCAAATGACTCCATCAGTGATTACACAGACGTTCGGCCGGTTGCAGCAGAGAATTTTATGAGCAAAACGGCCCCTAGAGGAATCTCGACACCTGCTCCCCTTTTAGAAGGAGGATTAGCACATACAGTATTGGAATCCATTGGGAGCAGACTTGCAAAGTTCGTAAATGAGGCCGCCTCAAGCTCTGCTTGAGTGATCACCAAAATATCAACTGCATCACCAAACAGTAGGGGCTGCTTTGGGACCACATTTTTGCAGTGGGCCTGGGGGTCCAGGTTCAGGTCCTGTGTCCACTGCATCTGGACTGACGGATGGGCCAGCCACTGTTTTATCCCTTCCACCACCGCATCCTCACCCAGGAAGGACACTTTCATGTGTGGTGCTGGATACACACATTTCCTCACTCACTCATCCATTCATCTTTGCAGTAAGGCCTAAAAGTCTATATATATTTCTGACAGTCTGAGATTGGGTGGACAGGAGGCTAATCGCCAGGGTCGGACTGGGGCATAAAGTTGTCTCGGGCACCAACTAAAAAGTGGTCCACCGTTGCAAATGGAAATTCATTCCTTTGTGACACTGTTTGAATAATACCCAAGGGTAGTTGTTTGATAAAATGTGATTCAAATTGTGCATTTTAAAAAAGTATTTATCTAGCAACACTGGTCAAAACTATTAGCCGCAGAGTGAAGTGTCTCATCAAACTGGCCCACATTGGCCAAATCTGGGGTCCACACACGCATTTTGCGGTTTTGGTTGGGCCATGGGCCTAGTGCCCTATAGGCCAGTCCAAGCCTGCTAATCGCATGCCCTGAGGGTCATTCTGAGAAATGTTGCAGGGACCGGGTGAAAAGGTTTACTCCTAGGGTCAGTGAGCTATGGTATTGGGGCGATGCCGCAGGTATTGGGCAGGTTGGAGATGGAGCAGTGATGAGGTGCTGCTGTCCAGGGATTTGCAATATCTTATGAGACCAGGGCTCAAGTCGAGGGTACACGTGGGTGAACATAGTCCCCCCACTTTTTTCAGAGGGTGAACTCAGTCCCCCCCCAGCTAAAATGAGAAACATTGAATGTTTACGTTGAATTTATGAATTAAAGCCGCGGGATCGAACAGCAGTCATCAGGTTTGCAGGCGGGACACTTCACCACTGCACTGTATAACCTGATGGAAAATAACAAACAACTAAAGGTGAAATGTCCCAGAGAAAATATTTGTATTGGTTCTTGGAGTTTAAAACATGCACACCTTTTAACGTTTTTAAAAAAAACGATAAGAAATAAATATCCTCTCTTGGTTTTGTGTGTGTGTTGATTTTATGAAAGGGAAATGCCATTCGTCCTGTGCAATTTGGATGGTTATACAAAGCCAATTTAATGAAATGTGCATATTTCACCTTGATATGCAAATTTCTGGCAAAGTCACATCCCATTGCGTTTGTTGATGAGTCCCCCACTTTAATTTGTAGGACTTGACCCCTGTATGAGACTGACTCACATTCATGACATTGAGACAGCTGAATGTGCAGAGTTAGAAGTGTACCTTCTTCCTGGATGTAAGAGTGCCAGTACTATGGGACACCTTCCCAGAGACTAGCAGGGGTGTGAAAAGCTGACGAGGAGTAGGATGCAAGCCCACTCCCAGGACTCACATCTAGGTGGAGCTTCTGAGTATCGTGCTGATGTCTAGTGATGCTCGTGCCGCGGATGCTGACAGAGCTAGAAACCTATACATACACACATACATCCACCCACACATTCATGCTTAAAAATATACTCAAACTCTTTAGTATCTGGCATCTCTAAGAGAACCCTGCCAACAACTGTCATGTGCACCGGTAGAACTTCTGCAACAGTTCAGACCTAACCCTTCAAAGGTATCTCACGCTTAAGTGGTAGTGCCAAGAAATTGTTACCAACCGAGACCCAGTGGCATGAAAACAAGATATCCACCTAAACATGTTTACTCAAGGAACTGGCGAGCTGCAGGGTAAGTCTGAGTCTCCTGCAACTCGTTCTATAACTAAAATATGCATACACACACTGCAGGTAAGGCCCGTCCACAATGGGCAAGAAGGCACCGACCCACCTAAACCTTTGACCATCATACAAGAGCCACACTAGCCCAGTGGGAACACTGAGCGCTCCATCAGCTGCTTTTTGCAGCTGAGGGAGCGCTCCTAGACTGGCTTAAACAGTGAAATGGAAACGTGGTCTCCCTTTGGTAGTTCACTTTTCCGAGCACATCTGCCCAGTGGGCCATAGAAGGTCAGGGGTGTTTTGCATTTCCAGCCTTGCATGGTCCATTGGGGATGCAGTCTGGGGAAATGCAGATATGAATGTGCGAGGCGGCGCTCCTGGTGTCTTGTTAGAAGTGTTCCGGCTGCTGCACGCTCTTTACTTCATGGTTCCTGTTCGTCCCCCGTGGGAGCCGCAGGGCTTTTAGGGAGGAGTTGGAGCAGTGAAGAGTCCAGACTGGGACTGCATGCAGGTAAGAGTTTACTTTTTTTTAATTATGATTATGTAATGTGTGTGCGAATGAGTGAATGTATGATGTATGGGTGAGCAGGTGAATTAGTGCGTGAATGTTGTGTGAATGTGAGTGCACATGTGTTTGTGCAGGGATGTGGAGCTGAATTCTATGGGTGGTGGGTTCAGCAACAACAGCATTTTTTACTGGGCATCTATTATAGATGGGCAGTAAAAAATGGCAAATAATGAATATTTATTATGTGGCTAGATTGGCATTTTGGGGGCAGCCAGTTTAGCTATTTCTTACTGTGGCATGACATTGTTATATTAGGCATCTATGAAAAAGCAGGCATGTTATGTGTTATTACATAGCTAGACTGGCATTTTGGGGCAGCCAGTCAAGCCTTTTATTAATGTAGAATGGCAATTCGTTTCTGGGCATCTTTGACAAAGCAAGCATGATGAGTGTTATTACGTGGCATTTTGGTGTCTCGCTATTCCTTATTGTGGCATGGTATTTTATTCTGGGCATCAATGATAAAGTAAGCATGATAAGTGTTATGAGGCTAGACTGGCAGTTAGGTGCAGCCTGTCTAGCTATTTCCTACTGTGGGTTGACATTTTCTACTGGATATGAAGGATAAAGCAAAAACAAACAGTGTTATTACATAATTAGACTTGCCTTCATTGTGCAGCCAGTTTGAACATGTTTTCTGATTGTGGTATAACATTTTTAAAGGCAATGCCAACATGAGTATCTTCTTACGTGGAGGTACCATATATTGGTAGAGCCAGCGTGGATATGTTTTCTTATAGAATCATTACTGGCATTATGTGCAAAGAAAACAAGAGTATGTTCTTCTATAAGACTAGTGGAATATATTAGTGCAGCCACCATGGATATGTATGGGCACAGTCAGCGCGAAAAATGTCTTTTGATCACATATATTGTGAGCAAAGGCATCAGAATAATGCACTGTGAAATGCTCCTGTGCATTGCCGGTAATTTGCATTCATTACAGTTTTGAATTGAAGTCACCCTGCAATAACCAATTACAAACTCTCTAGCTTTTTACCCAATTTTTCACGCAAAGGGTGCTGTATAATATCATTTTAACCCGTTATTCAAAAATTGCTCTCACTCCCTTGCTGTGCTCAATCGTTCAGGCATATATGTAGGAATTATTTACACCCCTCAAATTTAAAAATTCATCTGCTGCCACTGCTGTCCAGCAAGCACCCTAAACTTTACTCACAGTCACTCTACCACTCCCTTATTCACACTTATTCTCCCTTCTCTTAGAGTCACTTGATTACACACATGGCCTTGCTGCACACCTTCACATACTCTCACATTCACTCTTGCACCCTCAATTAATTCTACATCCACTCACAAACGCACACTTAAATTCAATTTTAAACTCTGTCTCCACTGATTGCCAATTGCAATTTGTCTCCCACACCCATTCCTCAACCTCTAATAAACTAACTTCTTAAAAGACTGCTGTCCCTTAAACTCAGTAACACTTATGCTCCGGTGTGCACCCTGTGGCCTGTATTTGCACGCCCACTCTCACGCATCCATTTGTGGTCTTACTGTACTTCTTAAACCATTTTCAAGTATACTCGTTGTTCATATTGTTGCCAATCTAACGCTGCACTCACTGACACTATTTTTGTGTATTCTCTCTTTTTTACACCCCCCCCTCAATTCTATGTAGCTCACTCTTACCTTCATTCTTACCATAGCGAATGTACACGTACATGTGCACTCACTGCACAACACTCTTCTTCCAATGTTCAATATTACAAACACTCTGACAATCACTGAAAGGCTCAGATTCTTATTCCACCTTTCACTGCCTTCCCCATTCTCAAACATAGAATGAATTGCTTTTACAATCAGAGGAGGTAATGGCCCGAGATGATAAGATGCGTGGGTCATCCCACTCCTTAAAAAACCTACTCTTGATCCAGCCAACCCGTCTAACTATAGACCGATAACAACTGTACCTTTCTTATTAAAAATACTGGATAGAGCAGCCTATTTACAAATACAGGCCTACCTAGAATCAAACAACCTCCTAGGATTTAGGCAGTCAGGTTTCCGACCGAGACACGGTACGGAAACTGCATTAATAGATCTCACTACCCAGATCCAAATCCTGAAAGACAATGGTAAACTTGCACTCCTCTTATTGCTTGATCTGTCAGCAGCTTTTGACCTGGTCAACCATCAAACACTCTGTCACCACTTGAAAACTGCAGCACACTTCTCAGACGCAGCCACGGCCTGGATCAGTTCCTTCTTGGCGAACAGAACCATGAGGGTCTTCTCTCCCACTGATTCTGCTGAACCTTCACCAGTACCCTGTGGAGTCCCGCAAGGCTCTTGCGTGTCCCCGACACTCTATAATATATTCACAAAGCCCCTCTTTGATATCCTTGACTATCTGGGTGTCACGTATACCAATTACGCGGACGACACCCAGATACTCATTCCTATCTCGGGGAACTATGAAACAGACAGCAAAACCCTTAATGAAATCTACTCAGTAATTCAAGCATGGATGGCACATCATGGACTCTGTCTCAATGACGAAAAAACCGAGTTGATCATCCTTGGCACTCACGGCAAACTCAAAAATCTCAATCCCGCATTTAAATCCTTCACCATAGATGGCAATCTCATCCCTGTGTCAAATAACACCAAAACCCTTGGGGTTTACATCGATGCCACCTTATCCTTCTCCAAACAAACTAATGCAGTAGCTTCATCAGCCGCTTACACCTGCAAGCTGATCACTGCATGTAGGCCGTTCATCTCCTCACCCAATTGCATTACTCTTGCTAGAGCATTAGTCCTATCCAAGATAGACTATTGTAATGCCCTTTACTTAGGCACGAGCTACAAAAATATCAACAAACTACAAGTAATTCAAAATAATGCCATCAGAGCTGCCCTCAACATCCCCAAAAAGATGCACATCTCGGAGACCAGACGCAAACTACGCTGGCTTCCAGTCAAGCACAGAATATCCCTTAAAACTCTGGCCCTTACGCATAAAGCCAGGGCCAACCTTGCACCAGCCTACCTCACCAACCAACTTACACCTCACACTTCTTCAAGACCTCTTAGAGCAGCACAAGCTAACACTATGTCCATACCGAGATTTAAACTTCATAACTCGGGTGGTGCTAGCTTCCCTGTACAAGCCTCCAAATTATGGAACACAATGCCTGCGCTTTTGCGAGCAGAACCTTCATTTAACCTATTTAAACATAACACGAAGTGTTGGCTTCACAACATGGACTCTTTGACAGCCTAACCGCCTGATCCCTGCATGATCGAATGTCACTGGCACACTTTTGTAATTTATGTACTTATACTAGACTATGTATATATGCATTTGCATGACTAAGTTTGTACCCACCTGTAACTGCAATGTAACGTAACCCTTATTGACTGCTTTCAATTGCACTGTAACCAGATCTAACTTATGCGCCCGTATGCCCCTGGGCCTGGCTGCGCTTTATAAATAAAATAAATACAAATAAATACAAATAAGCATGTGAAGATAAAGGCAAAACATGGAGCATACAATGTAGTATGATGTAGTAAGCCGGTAAGATTGCTCAACAGGTTGAGCACTTGTTGCTATGATCTGGGTTGATCTGCAAGTCGCAGGTACAAATCCCAGCAAAGTCCACTCAGCATTTCATCCTTCTGAGGTCCATAAAGTGAGTACCTATTTCGATTGCGTAATAATTATGTAAATATGTTCTATGTAAAGAACTTTGGATAAAAGCGTTATATAAATAAGTTATTATTATTATGCAGGTTTACATAGCGCAACTTCTGCCATTTTGATGGCCTTTTAGAGGATTATATGAGCGATGCTCGAGAGCATTGTTCAAAGGTGCACAGGAGCTGCTGGCAGAGCCCACAATTAGGGACTGCATATTAAATGCTCAAACTCATTTTCCAGTGAAGAAAAAATCGAAGTAGCTGCAAAATCCTGGAAAACATCCGTGTATCAACCATGGACATCCCACGACTGTTGTATGTCAGTAAGCAGCCTCATGGGATCAAATCAGCCACATTCGGTTGTCTTAAACAAGCAGTGGCAAAGCCAAAAGGCTTATCTCTGCAAATGTCCTGGGTAAGATTTTTTTGTCTTTCAGGGGCTTCACAAGAAAATAAATCTTACCATCTACATTTGCAAATCCAGACCTGCTTGCTATGCCACTGCTTGTGATAATGGTGGTCACGATGGATTGGAAGCTTTGTAAAAGGATCCTAAACCATCCTGGCCACATTCTGTAATTTCACAAACAGTGGCAGCCACAGATATTAGTAATAATAATGATCACAATAAAAATAACAAAGACAAGTAATGCTGCAAAACGCGGGAAACACATCAATGTACCGAGCAGTATGTAAAGAAAACAATCTCTTAAAAGCCACATCCCACATTTATCGCCACAAGTAAAACCGTTCCTCTCACTTCTAAAACATGGCTGCCACTATAACGCAGCTTTCATAATGATGTACTCATTTTGAATCACGTAGTTGATTGACACCATTGTCGGAATTGAAACAATATTATGCCTCCTATCGCAACAATTGTGTGTGTATTGGCCTACGCCAAGTTGTCTAAACATCGTATGCGAACAAACTCCACGGCAAGGTCTTGACCTTAGAGAAAGTAATGTAAGTCGCCATCTTGGATTGAGCCGCCATTTTAGGTTCTCTTGTTATATGGAAGTCACCCTGAACATCAAAATGGAGGCCGAATGACATTCCGAGTAAGATTCTGGCCGTTGTGACCTCTGTACACATGAATAATGAATATGCCTACAGGCCACTTGTCGGCGTCGCAAACTGAGACCTTGTCCTACTGTTGACCTATGTGTAAATGTACAACTATATCAGCGAAACTAATCAAAATGCATATATTATAGGATTGACCTGGCAAGGAACCCATAGGCCCGACTCCTAGAATGGTTAACCCGCGAGAGGGTTGGCTAAGGGCTGGATAAAGAGTATAAAAGACCCAAGTATTCCAATGTACGGTCTCTCTCACTAACATATCAAACCCTCGTTGAAGTTCGTTAGTTCTGAGAGCCGAATAGCTATCTGTTTGTCAATTGACATTGGTAACTGTTGTAGCTTTTGAATAAAGCACTTGTATGTTTCTTTGTAACCTGTGTTGGTGTGTTTCTTTTTGGGCTTCCCGGCCTCATATTATTATTCTGTTTCCATACCATGGCACCTCTAATATGTAACTTCAAAAGCTCTGGCAGAGAGCTAAAGCTTTCCCCTTCCAGACTCAATAAGGTAAAGCAGTCAATATTATTACAATTGGTTCAATTACTTTTTTTACAGTAGTAATTAGGCTAGAACCTGTATTCATTTGTCCTAGAGTTGTCTTTTCCTGATGACTACCATAGTTGTGGTAGAGTGAGGTGTATATAGGAACTGTTAAGCACTCTAATCAAACCCCTGTCTTTTGTACTTTTTTGGGGTGAGATTGGGAGTCCTATAAACCCTGGGTCTTTCTATGTATTTTTCATCCACCTCAATCCTAGTTATTATCACCGTGGGTCCGTGTGTGCTATGTTATGTTGATTTATATTGCACACCACTACCACCCAAGGGCAGTCTCGAGGCGCTCATGTCTGTAAGAAGACAATGTGCCTCATTACGAGCATGGCGGTAGTCGTGCCTGTATGGCAGGCACAGCTACCGCCATGCTCGCAACTGGCACCGCCTCCCATGATTGGGCAATAACCGGCCCATTACGAGATGAATGGGCCGGTAATTGCCCATTCGTGGGAGGCGGTAATACCGGGCTCCCGATCCTTATTCTGCCCCATCGGGCAGAATGGGGGTGGGGAGCATGGATGCACCGGCACCATTGATAACGGTGCTGGTGCAATCACAAGTTCTGCCGCACAGCCCGCCAGGTAAAACCTGGCGGGATGTCAGGAACCCGCGAGCACAACTCGTAGTGTGGCAGCTCGGCATGAACGGTGCCGGTATCTTACCGGCACCGTTCATTCCGTGGCCGCCACTGTTATAATGAGGCCCAATGTGCATAAGGCACTTTTGTACAGGATGCATAGTGGAAGCATATAATCAAATAGGCAGATACCCACAAACTATGCCTTCAGTGTCTCCCTCAAACCGCCACCACCGGAGCCCCCATGCTCTTTCCAAGCAATATCCACCTTGTACTAACACAGACATACCGAGTAGGAGGCAGCACACCATCTCTCCTACACGTCACACAAAATAAATAATCCCAAAGTCTTTATGTGTCCAGCACCGACACAGTGCTTAATTTGTAAAAGAATAAGTGCCATGGCCCAAATGTTTTGTAGCACCTCTTTAACACATCAGGGAGGGCATCTCAATCCCACTCCTGCTACTTCCCATGGCTGCTGCCCTGAGTGTCAACATATTTGGGTTAAAACTGCAACTCACATCAGCTCTTTGGGGTTAATGGATGCACTGATTGTGGCAGAAATGATGTCCACAAATACCAATCAACATAACATAAAATAACATAACATACTAGTTCTCTTCAGCAGTGGCCTTTGTCCTGGTATTACCCCAGTGCTAATGCTGCTGGATGCCCTCTTGTTTTCAACATATCCTTCTGTGGCACTGCTACTGGATACTACAGTAAATTGCCAGCTACACCATGTCATGCAGCCAGACTGGAGCAGTGTCTGAGCATGGTCAGCATGAACACCCACCATTGTCAACTTCCAGCTCATTCTTATTCATGAAAACGGATAACTAGCACTGCAACACCAGTCTGGATGATCATATTCATGTACTAGAGTTGGCTAGCCCAGGGTGAAGATACATGCCCAGTTCACACAAAGCACCACATCATAATGCAACTGAGTCTGAGACAATAAGTGAAGGGGCTCACAAATAAGTGCCAGGTCTGAGCCCTGGCCAACACCCCCACAAATTAAGCACTGCACCTACGGCATCAATTCCAAAGCCAGTAAAATCAGGTCATGTGTGGGCACATGGGTGACATTGTGCACGCTAGGGTTGTGTAGTGCTTTCGGTGGGACACCCAATGGAAACAGGAGCCCTCTGGAGATATTGTGTCAGACCAGTTTCAATGATCCGCTGCTCAGTGCATGTCCCCTTAGCAGTGCTGCAGAGAGCCTGGGGCAACTGTACTTCATGTGGAAATAGGAGCAGAGTTCCGTGGAATTTGGAACCCTGCGTGGATGAAACCTCTCTGTCTGAGCTGGCATCAATTGCTTTCCCTCTCAAATACGACAGCCTTCTTTCTAGTTGTCTCAGTGTGCCTGGACTCCTTCCTCTCTACTGGTGTTAAACGGAAATCATATGGCCCCTCCTTTTGATTTATATTGGCCTAAGCCTAGTTGCTCTATGGGGAAAACCACGTTGCAAAGTTCCGATTTTGGATCGACTTCGCCGGCATTTTAGTGTCATCCGCCATTTTGATTTCTGTTCGTATGATTCTCTGTTCTAAAATGGTGGACTGTGTTTTCAGCTTGCAACCAAGCTTCCCAACCTTTGTGTTTTGGTAATGTTTAGGCAGTCCGAGAGCCGACTGTTTAGACTAGGTAAAGAGACCATGTGCTCCGTATGAACTGCCATCTGAGTATTGTCTGCGCACATAAGATTCATCCCTGTGTAAACGTTGGGACAATGCAGAGTAAATCTCAAACGTGGACACAGGCCGAACTGCATTGTGATGGGATATAGACTAAGGCTTACTGCGGGATCCGAGAATATACATCACTATTGTAATTTGATGGAAATGCAAACTCGTGTAATCCTTCTGCATATTTTTGTATAAGCTGTATGTGAACTAGGTACGAACTCTAGACCACAAATTGTTAACACGTAGAGGGGCTGGACAATATTTCTGAAAACTGCATAAAAGTATGAATGTCTAGATGTCCTGCACTCTCTCTCCTCTCTTAGACAGGCTGGTACTCATTGCGGGGTGTTGAGAGCCAGATAGCTATCTGCATCTATGTTTCTTTGCAAACTGTGCAGAATAAAAGATCTGTGAATCTTCATAGCCTGTGTTTGGTGTATTTCCTTTGTGGTACTCGGCCTCGATATTTCTTTTGCTTTTACAGATGGCGCCCGAATAGGGACCCTCAAGATTGATGCCATGTCGTTGAAGAGTTGACGCGGCTATCGGACCGGGATTGGACCGTGAGAAAGGGGGCCCCTTCTTGGATGAGATGCGACACCTCAACAGTACTGCACGGCCCGATCCCTGAACGGTGAGCACGCAATCTGAGACGGTATCTTGACGAGGGTCCATATATCGAGGCGGGCAGTTTTGCTGAAATCACCAACCACGAGGGTCCTTTGTTATCTTTAGTAATCCGATCGGACCTCCCTTTGTCCTTTGATCAGGTGAGTCGTGCCCCGATTCCTAAATTTCCTGATATTTGATTTGGCGTATTGTCCTCGCGAGTACAATTATTGACCAGGTAACACCAGTAATCTGAAATGCCTGGGAAATTGTCTGCCTGTTTCAGGGCATTATTCCGCAGAGACAGACAATCTTTGGAATTTGGCCGTCCGGCACCCCAGGAGGGGTCGCCGGCATGTACTATGTACTGTAAGTATGGCATTGGTAGTATAGGGCTTAACAATATTTGGCACAGACAAACTAGACATGCTTCCAAACTTCAGTGGCCAATCAATGGTAGCTTTGAGATTTCTCGTATAGAATATTTAGGATCTATATTGTTAAAGAAAAAAGCTAGACCTGCAGCATTTGATGTATTGCAAAATTGGAAAAAAGAAGCTATGCAGCAACTTAAAAGTAGAGAGAAACATGCACGCCGACATATGTCGAACGCCAAGAAAGTGTTATTGTACGATCAACAAAAACAGTTAGAGTCAGTTTGAAACATGAATAGGGCTTTCCAACTTGGCATTCAGAAAATATACCCGTCTAAAGATTTTCATGCATCAGATGAATTGATTGATAAGCTTTTAAAAGACCGAAGGCCTGGTGCCACTGTGCCACCTCCTTATGTACCTATTCCTGTTGCTTTACCTCTTCCTACTGTTGTTCCTCCTCCCATAGTAATTCCTGCACCTCTTATTAATCCTCTTATTACTCCTCCGCCACTAGCTATTGCTCCACTTCCTATTGTAGCTTCTCCGCCTGTACCTCCACCTTTGCCTGCTGTCATGGGTCCGGTAGATTTGTCTTTGACACCAGTGATAGCACCTTAATTTCCTACTGTACAAGATTTGTCTACTCTTTCTCTTCCAAGTGGTTCTGCTCTGCTTGTAGTTGATAAGGGAGCGGAATTGAAGATTGTAACTCACAATACAGTTTCTAAAGAAAGAAAGCAAGATCTGAATGCATGGGCTAGACAGTGCATGGAGAAGGATGAACAATCTGATGTCTTTGCTACACTCTCTAATCTGGATAGTTTTCCTGAGAAAACTGTTTTTATTGAAGGGATGGGAATCCATTTATCCGTAATGTGGAACAGACTGAATGATGTAGATATCCCACAAGGGTTAAGGGATCTGAATGTTTTAGCATATTCAAGAGATACTGCAGAGAAAGTATATGAGCACGTCGAGAGGGTATTTGAGTTTAGAAGGGAGTTAGAAAAGTTACGGAATGATGAAATAGATGGTGATAGTTTGGGTGCTATTTTTGTACAGAAACGGTTCCTTCCTCTTAGTAAATCAATGAGTGAAGAAACGCAAATTTGCACAAGAGATGCACTTAGATGGATTTCAGATATGTCGATATCTCTGGTAAAAGTATATGACACGTATAGTCAGTATACGCTAGAAATGCAGAGGAAAGTGATACAGGTAATGGTAGAGTACCTACAGGAAGAATGTATACAGAGAAAGTTGTGTTGTCCCGCAGAATTATTGAATATCTACAAGAGAGCTTTTTCGTCTGACACTCCTTCGGCAGCATTTGTGCTCAATTTAGCTTTGTTGCTTAGTAAGCATTCGGGGTTACCTGTTACTCAGTTACCTATGAGAGAGGTTCCTCCGACTTTCGTCCCTAAAGTTGAGGTTTTCGGCTAATGCCGCAACAGCCGTTGCCGCCTACAATATTGATGCACATTATGTATCGCAGTTTGTTCACGTCCTGTTCTGAAGACAGGAAGTGAATACTATCAGACAATCTATTCCAGATATTAGGAAGAATCTGACAGGATTTTATAAGGATATAGAATCTGTCTTGCAGTCGTCAGTATTCACTCTGGGTGATAAAGATGTGTTATTTCCTGTGCTCCTACCTGCCGATTTGTGGAAACAGAGTAGGACAGTAGACGATGTACGAGGGTTAGGGGACATATGGGATAATTTGACTAGGCAAGATAGAGATAGGCCAGCTGGTGAAAGACCACCGCAGATGATACTGACTTTGCCTGATAGAATAGTGACAACATTGAAAGCCTTAATTCCATAGAGAAGGATAGTTTGGGACAAACTTACTGCTTGTATCCAAGGAAAATCTGAGAGTGCTACTGAAATCTTTAATCGATTTGAACAAATATTTTCAGATTTTAGCGGACAGGATTTAAGCACAGAGTCTGGAAAAAGATTATTTGTGGATAAATTTGTGCGTGGATTGTTACCTGACATCCAGTCGCAAATTATGACTTCTGAGAGCGCATGGCAAGCTAAGTCTCAGTCTGAAGTGTTGCATATGGCTCAGTATTATGAAAACCGAGTCAATAATAAGAAGGAAAGGATTGGAAAAAAAGAAGGGAGACTTAAAAACTAAGGTGTTGTTGCAACAGATTGTTAGAGGACCTAGAGGGGGTAGTACACAGTTTCGGGGACAGTATGTCCCACAAGGTAATGTACCATAGGGTCCATTAAGCGAACCAATGCGCTTATTGCAGACAAGAGGGTCATTGGTGAGCACAATGCCCGATCCTCCAGCAGAGGTCGAATAATACATATGGTATTATGGGTAGATGATCCAGAGGCCGCCCTGGGGCAGGGGTTCCTGGTAGAAGCCAGTTTTCTCAGAATTCTCAGTCCTTTTCGCAAGACAATCAGCCACTGGGTGTGGATAATAGAAATATTTTTGATCATCCTTCTACTGCTTATCTCTCTGAAGACATTCCCTTCGATGATATAGTGTTTCGCTAGGATTGCCCGAAGCAGGGTTTGGAACCTACACCTATTCCCGTTAATCAGAAAGGTCCCTACGTTGAGATGATGGTGGGAAATAGGAAACATCTATTTTTGATAGATATAGGAGCACAGAAGTGTTCCATTGACCAGTCGCAGGTTCCAGACATTCCACTGGCAGGGCAAACTAATGTTTCTGTAGGGTTTTCTGGTACGCCAGTGGTTAGTCCGGTTTCTTTGCCGGTACCGACTTCACTGGGTCCATTCGCGGATCACTGTCTATTTCTTTTGACATCAAACTGTGGTGAGAATTTGTTGGGGTTGAATCTGTTGAAGGAATTAAATGCGGTAATTCATTGTTCTTCACATGGAGTGCGTTTGACAATTTCACCACAGCAATTTTCTGCCTCACAGTTTCTGACTAGACCTTTGCCGCCAGAATTTAGTGAAGTTCCGGAATGTGCATGGGCAATTGACGACAATGATATTGGTATTTTACAAATTGAGCCTGTTAAAATCATTTGAAACCTGGAGTAAAATTGCCACGTATTTCTCAGCATAAAATTTCGATTGATGGTGAGCAAGCTTTGAAGTGTATAGTTTCCGATTTTGTACACCGTGGGCCGCAGAGATTATTGCATTGACCCGAGCTTGTGAACTTTCTGAAGGGCTTAGAGTGAATATATATACTGATAGTCAGTATGCTTTTGGGGTGGTTCACAGCTTCGGTAGACTTTGGGCAGAACAAGACTTCTTGACCTCACATGGAACGAAGATTCAATATGGCACCTTAATAGTTCAGCTACTCTCAGAGCTTGCACTTCCCACTCAGCTAGCAATTATGAAGTGCGCGGCACATCAGAAAATCATAGACAATGTAGGAAAAGGGAACGCTTTTGCTGCCCAGATGGCCAAACGACTGCTCCTGATCTCTATTCAGATATGTACACTACAAAGGAAGCCACAAACGTTTATACTATAGATGAAGGAATCAATTCCATAAAGAATATCCAAGCAGATGCCACTCTAGTGGAAACTAAACAATGGGCTGAGAGCTTGGCGAGGTTGGATGATGATGGGTGTTGGGTGGATAACTTAGAGGGGAAAATGGATGTTGTCAGACGCGTACATCACTATGATGGTTTCAATGGCTCATGGTCCCACCCACATATGTGCTAGGAAAATTTGCAAAATGTTAGAAACTGTCTGTGTAAATGTTAACATCCCGAAAACTGCTGAGTGTTTTGTCCAGAGTTGTATGGTCTGTCTACAACACAATGTGGGGAAGGGTACATCAACACCAAGGGGTAGTTTTGGTCCACCTTCTGTCCCTTTCGAGGTAATTCACTTTGATTTTATTGAAATGGAGCGTTGTAATAACCTCAAATATGTTCTGGTAGTCATTTGTGCTTTCAGTAAATGGGTTGAAGCTTTCCCTGTAAAAGATGCCACAGCCATGACGACAGCAAAAACCATGCTCAAGGAATATTTTCCTAGATTTGGTTTGCCGAGGGTCATCTGGTCGGATAATGGTCCACATTTTATCGCTGCTGTTATCCTACAAATATGCGCAGGATTACAGATCGATAAACGGTTCCATTCGGTCAGACATGCTCAGAGTGCTTGATTGGTAGAGCGGCACAATGGAATTTTAAAGAACAAACTCGCTAAGAGGTGTGCAAGCACCAATTTGAAATGGCCAAACGCCTTGCTGATAGTGTTACTCTCTATGCGTACAACCCCGTGGACTAGGACTTGGCTTTCCCCATAAGAGGTGGTGATGGGGAGGCCAGCTAACATCTGGAATCTTGCTAAACCTAGGGCTTTGAGGGATATAGAGCATGTACTTCTTTCTGAATATTGTGAACGGTTAACTCAAAATCTGTATTTGATTCATCAACAGGTGCGAGAAGCCCTCCCAGCCAAATACGAGGGGCCAGGTCACAGCATCCGACCTGGTGACGTGGTGCTGACTAAAGCGTTTGAGAGAGCATCCTGTCTCGCACCGCAGTGGAGAGGGCCCTTTCAGGTCCTATTGGCCGCACAGACTGCCGTACGAGTAGCTGGAAAGAAACATTGGATTCACGCTTCGCATGTCAAGAGGATACCTTTCACTTTGCCACACGACGAAGAAGATAAGGAGAAACTTACTTGCTCTGTTCCCAACGATCGATCAGCATTAAGCAACACCGAGGGTGTTTCGGAGACACTCCCTGAGCCCACAGGGCCTGGGGAAATTGCTGCTTCATCTCCACACTCTTCTACAGATCCTTTTGCACCTTTGTCTGGTTTTGCTGCAAATTCATCACTTCCATCAGGAAGCAACAACACACAGTTTGCAGATCACACGGTACCAGGAGTCGCAAGGTACAATCTGCGTCCACAGAGCTAGACTTACTGCACTGTTTCTTTCTGCATACAAAGAAATAGTACTCAGTCAATGGGCGATTTCAAGGGTTGCACTAATGTTGCAAACTTGACCAGTGAGGAAAGACCTTTGTATGTAGCTGAACCTGTTTACTTCACTTGCGGTAATGACGCTTTTCCATGGCTACCTAGGGATTGGCAAGGAACTTGTTATTTAGGAATTCTGCTACCAGGGGTAGATGTAGCTAGTACCACTGAAATCTCTAGGGCTCGTCCAAGGCGGGACGAGAGCGGTGATACTCCTCCACAAATTCTGGGTGATGTAGCAAAATCTTTTGTACCATTTTGGGGCAGATTATTAATTCCGAGGACATTAGGAGACTAGCAAGAGTACTGGAGAAAACCGTCAACCGGACTACTGACATACTCTATAATGTGACTCTAGAGCAAAAGGCGATTAGATTAGTGGTGCTACAAAGCCGGATGGTATTAGACGTCATCTTGGCTGAGCGTGGTGGAGTATGCAAATTAGTGGGGTCCGCTTGCTGTGTTTTCGGATCAGGTTCCTCCCCGACCATCTTTAAGGCAATGCAAAATCTGCACGTCCTGAGTTCAGAAGTACACATTCCTGAGGGAAATTGGGATCTTACTACGTGGCTCTGGGACTTCTTACGATATTGGGGATGGAAGCTTCTCTCGGTCTTATTGATAATTCTGGGTATTATGTTGTTTTGCTGTTGCTGTATACAATGTCTTCTGGCCATATGTTCAATGTTAGGGGGATGTTGTGCACAGACTATGGGAACATTAGGACCAAAGGTACAAGAACCAGGAAGAATGACCAACAAATTTGTAATGAAGGAAATTTCTGCTGCAGATCTTATGGCAATTGACATATCTGATGAATGTGATTCAGGATGTATGGATATTGAAACGTGGAGTTACCCGTGAAGCGACTAATCTCTAGTTTAGCACTTGGTTTAGACCAAAAGGAGGGTTTGTTAAACGGAAATCATATAGCGTCTCCTTTTGATTTATTGCCCTAAGCCTAGTTGCTCTATGGGGAAAACTGCGTTGCAAAGTTCCGATTTTGGATCGACTTTGTTGCCATTTTAGGGTCATCCGCCATTTTGACTTCTGTTCATATGATTCTCTGTTCTAAAATGGTGGACTGTGTTTTCAACTTGCAACCAAGCCTCACGACCTTTGAGTTCTGTTAATGTTTAGGCTGTCCGAGAGCTGGCTGTTTAGACTAGGTAAAGAGACCTTGTGCTCCGTATAAACTGCCATCTGAGTATTGTCTGCGCACATAAGATTCATCCCTGTGTAAACATTGGGACAATGCAGAGAAAATCTCAAGTGTGAACACAGGCCGAACTGCACTGTGAAGGGATATAGACTAAGGCTATCACCATAGCATTGTAACTTGATGGAAATGCAAAGTCATGTAATCCTTCTGCATATTTTTGTATAAGCTGTATGTGAACTAGGCACAAACTCTAGACCACGAATTATTAACATGTAGAGGGGCTGGACAATATTTCTGAAAACTGCATAAAAGTACGAATGTCTAGATGTCCAGCACTCTCTCTCCTCTCTTTGACGGGCTGGTACTCATTGCGGGTTGTTGAGAGCCAGATAGCTATCTGTATCTATGTTTCTTTGTAAAATGCGCAGAATAAAAGATCTGTGAATCTTTATAGCCTGTGTTTGGTGTATTTCCTTTGTGGTGCTCAGCCTCGATATTCCCTTTGCTTTTACACTGGTGGTCTTGTGACTCAACCGCTCAGGACAGGTACACCCACTCTAAGTATTAGGTGGGTGAGTAGGTTCAAATCATGACTTTATCGGGGTGTTCAGTCCATTGAGGTCCTACTTGGATGGTTGTTGCTATATATATCAGGGAAGGTTTTGGTGCACACGATATCCCCAATCGAGTTACGATATCGCCATCGAGTTCCTCTGCTTCTGAATACGCAGGAGAGAGTTTCCTACTGTGGAGAATTGAAGATGGGAAATGTGGGCTTAGGTTGTGATGGTCAAGATTGTCCACATATTGGTACATCCCACCACAGGTATTCCCATAGTGTTCAGTCTCTCAAAGCTGCTGTGAAATGCCAAGCATCTCAGAAACATTCCCAAAGTAACAAACTTATGTGACGAATCATGGCTATTCTAGAACCGAGAGAGCTGCCTTTGGTAGTCTGCCATGCCGGATAATAGTCATGTGGCCAGTGCTATGGTATAACACCACCCTGAAAATACGCGACAGGGGAAGAAGTAATGTTGATCAGCCTGGAGTATGAGTGTGCTGTGTGTGGCATGGAAGCAGATCACTGAGCAATCCCGGCGGAAAAGAGGGGAGTACCAAGGACAACTGTCCTGTTTATTGTGTGCCTGGAGAAATCCAGACGAATAGAGTCCACAGCATCATGCCCTAACAATGGGCCTCATCACGACTATGGCGGTAGCTGTGCCGGTAATTACCGAAATGGCTGCCGCCGGAGTTGTTTTTTTTTCCGGCATTCGGCAATGGGAAATTACCGGAGCATTCCGACCCTGCCGGACCTGGTAATTGCCCATTGCCGGGTGCCAGTATTAATCACTTCTCATTCCCATTTGGGCCACATAGGGCTCAATGGGAATGGGGAGGGTGGTAGCACGGCACTGTCAATAATGGTGCCAGCGCTACCGGGTACGTCTGCTCGCAGGTGCCATTCTGCACGGCATGTTATGTTATGCACTTGCACCTATGCAAGTTATGTATAGGTGTCTTTTGAGAATGTTGGTTGGCATTGGAACCTTGCTTTTTGCCAAGTTATCCATATAGATATATGTGCTGGGCATTACAACCCTGGGTCGCACGCTCTTGGTTGTGCTGGAAATTTGTTTATCAATGAGGGCGTGTAAAATATGCTCATTGAACATGAAATGCAATCATGTGTTTCACACTATCTGTAGTGCATCATCAGGGCATGTCCTTCTTGCAATGCAAATTACAGAGAAATTATTATTTTGGAATTGATATAAGCCCAACAAGTGAGGTTCCGAAATCAGCATCCATCAAATGATGGAGGCTCGCAAAAGTCCATAGAGAGATATTTGGCTAATGCCAAAAACACACTGTCCAACCGGTCTTGTAGTAATGTCTATTTTGTCTCAGGCCCAGATATAGTTATTAAAACAGCTTCACAAGTTACCAAACTCCACCATCGATTAATAAAGGTATTCCATTGTGAATTGTCAGGAAGTGTTTTTCAAAGCCTGCCACGTCACGGCCAGAATGGAATTGTGCCTGAGCAATGCCTCTAATGCACAAAGTAGCATTTTTGTGAAAAGGTTTGTCTCAGAGTCAAGCAGAGCACTTTCTTTATAAGTGCTTTAAGCCACGGCTTCTTAAAGGTTTGTGGCGAAACAGGAAGGCCACGTGTGTGTAAGGGTTTTGGCACAGTATGTAGAGGGGGCTGATGAAATTTAGCTCTTTCCATAATAGTATTAGCATCAAGATCTTCTAGTGGACTGGTGTCTCAGAAATTCCCTGTTGGTGCAGTTCCGATCTGCTGCTCACTTCTCCTCTGTCTCACTGTTAGCAGCCTCAGCACTTTCCTCCACACCAGTGTTCCCGTTCCACGGCTTACTCTTTTCCGCTGTTACTTCTCTCATTTTGTTTGAGAAGAAAGCATCTTTTATCTGCATTTACTTTTTCTACAGCACTGATGGACATGCAAACAACATGCTAGATGTCTCAAGGACTTTTGGGGACATTTAGTGGCTCTGCTTGAGAATATTGAGGTCACAGACAGATGGGTGGGCAGCAGTGTGGCCCCTCTTCAGGAGTCATAGATCCTGGTGCTTTCAAGTCAATCAAGCCAATGTCCCTTACGTCATCTTGTTATCTTGCATTTGGATAGCACCTACTGCCATAGTTCATGGTGTTGACGTGCTTTTGCCTGTCAGAGAGGCAAAGGAGGAGTGTAATAGAACATTCAGTAGTGGTAGGGAGGACCAAAGTCAGCTACATAGTTGAGATGAGGGTGAGGCATAGATAAGGCGCTCAAGAAGGCATGAGAAGGAAAAGGTGGAAGAGCTATTTATACAATTGGACTGAATTTATAGTGGGATTCCACTGTGTTCTAGGGAATTTAGTGCCGAAGGGAGAGAGCTGGGGAACAGGTGTTTGCTGAGCTAGCGGGTATGTCTGGAATGTACTCACTGCATGGTGAGCTGGGCATGTGGAAGCCATGCCCAAGAAAACACAGGTGCCAAAGCCCTGCTCCATACTCTCTAGGCCCAGAGCATCATTTGACAGGGTCTGTAGGACAAAAATCCAAATCTGCACATTTGTGCAACAGCTCCCTGGAAAAGAAGCAAAAAACTCAAATTGTTTGCTTTCCTCATTTACTTATGTCATGAGTACCAACACCCTAGGCTTGTGTGCAAAGCTGGCACTGTTTGGCGTCTCCTAAGCTCCCATTGCGTCCACCACGGCCTTAGTCCCATTAATACTGACACAATGTTTTAAAGTGGATAGCAGCAGACGTGGCATTCCCTGTGCAATTCTGCAGGATGTGGGGGGTTAAAGGGATCAGAGTCGGCAGAGGAGAGAATCACTGAGGCTGAGCCAGGGACTCAGCAGTGCAGTAAGGAAGATCGCATTCCAGGGAACTTAAATGAATATAGGTTGTGAAGGAGCACAGCTGTGGATCCACCAACAAATCATCGAAGAATGAGCCTGCCTTTCCACGCCCACCCTTCATTCCTTGCCACTTACCCTATGTACCACTTCTCTACATGACCTTGCAGGTTTACCCCTAATAGTTTATCCGTCTAACTGTATCCTTATCATTGTATCTTATCGCTTTACCCCTTTGTTGTAAACCCTCTCCTGTCCCCTGGCTTCACAGCTGGGTTTAGATTCTATATTTAAGCAATAGGCTCTGAGCAGGGGGGCCTTACCACTTCAGGTAAAGCCCCGGGGCCCATAATTACAGGCTCAAGTGAACACCCCAGGGCATTACCTGAAGTCCCATGCGAGGTGCCTATTGCTATTAGTACCCTGGCCCATAAGACCGGGGTACTAAGAGCATTTGTTTTCTGTTCCGAGACGCTCTGGCGGAATACAAAGACCGTTTTTCCCTTTCCATGGCGGCCATTGAAAATGAATGTAAAAAAATAAACAAACAAAATGGCCACGATGGAAAGGGAGAAGGGACTAGATATAGTCCCATCTCCCTTTCCTTGGTGGCTATTAAAAATATAGGGAAAAATCTAAACCAAAAAAATTGCTGCCATGGAAAGGAGAGAAGGGACACGTGTAGTCCCTTCTACCTTTCTATGACGGCCTGTCGCGGATGCACTGGGGACAAAATTGTTCCCAGCACGTCTGCTCCTGGAAAGGACAGAAAAGGTGGTAACTGGGGTTGGGAGGGCAGGGAGGGAATTATTTGGATTTGGTGGGGAGGGGGAGAACACATCGATGCCCGCCAGGGCATGATGGCAGCCGTCAGCCATGAGGTGGCTCGGAGCGGGTATTACCCCATTCCGAGCCTCCTCATTGGCTGAGTGGCTGCCCCCCCCCCCCCGGCGAAGGAATGCTGTGAAGAGAGGGATACCCCAGCGAGGGCCAATGAGCTTGCTTGTAACAAGCTCATTGTCCATCGCCGGGTACTAATAACCAATAAATACGCACACATACATAAATAAAGACACAATGCTGATTTTTTAGATGTATTTTACTTGTGTATATTTGTTTACCTTTTGTTTGTATACTTTGAATTACAGTGTGTATGTTTCTGCAATTGCTGTCCTGGTTAAGTGGGATGCTGCATGATTTGTGGGTTTTCCCCCCATTGCCCAGCACAAATATATACATACATACACACATGCGCACACACAAAAAACATGTATTTTTCACTTACGTGTTCCGTCTTCGGTCTTCGCCTGGAAGCGCTCCATTCCGTCTCCCGTGCTCAGCCAACTCCCGCTTCCACAACATAGACAGGAAACCAAGAAGCAGGGAGTGCTTCCTGGTTTACTGTCATAGGCTGTCGGGCTGGGGTCGGAATGAAAGTAACATTCTAGTTGCAGCGCGCAACTAAAGCAATGCTTTCTGAAGTCTTAGCGCATGCACTCTCACTTCAGAAAGAAGTCAGATCATTTCTTTCCAGAGTCACAGACTCCAGAAAGCTTACAGGTCCAAGTTGTGCGCCCCGGTGCACTTGGTGCCCCAGTGCGGCCGCATCCTGAGCGCAGCTGAAAGTGTGCCTTTCAAACATGCTTAACGAATTGACTGGGGAGCAGTTAAACCTATCTCAGGTTATATGTGTGCTGATTTGGGTGTCCGTTCTGCAAGACGGACAAACTTGAAGGTGGAGACTGCCTATAATCTGCTCCAAACAACCTAGGTCTATGTACACACTTATATCTAGAGTCACCTACACATTTGTGGGAATGAAGGGAATATGGTGAGAATAACTTGTCATTTATATAGCGCTTTTATCCAAATCGCTTTACATAGAACATGTTTATATACAACTATCCCCCAATCGAAATTGGTACTCATTTAATAGACCTCAGAAGGTCGAAAGGCTGAGTTGATATTAGCAGGACTCAAATCTGCGACCTGCAGGTCACACACAGATCGCGACAGCGAGCACTCAACATACTCAGCTATCTTACAGAGTAGAAGGCTACGAGGGGTAGACAGGTGAGCCACTGTATAAGTCACTCTAGAAAAATGAAGACCACTGAAAATGAACAGGAGAAAATAAAGCTACTGGAAAGTTCCAGTGTTCCCTCTAAGCTATGTGCATGTGCGCCTGCCCAGCTTCCTTCTGAGTGCCGCTCAGAAGATTTTTAGCAGCGCACACAGACAATTCTCACCTATTCAAAAATATTTAATAAAGCACAAGCCACAGCAATTAATTGAAATGTGTGTTCTCTTAAAGTGCAACTAGTCTTTATATTCTGCTAATTTGCATTACACTACTATGCAAAGGTGACCATAAACACCTAAAATTTCTAACAGTAAAATACACACACGAGAGGTTAAAAACTAATATGAAAAACTGGCACCATGCACAAAAGAATCTAACTAGATATGCCTGCACAAATTAACCAAATAATGTACCCTCCCCACCTACGACTCCTAAGCTTGATTCTGCCACACTTTGACCGTATGACTCTAATTTCTGCCCCAGAATACATTAAGATAGTGCCGGACAACCTTGACTCCTCCTCTCTTGACGCTGTGAAAGGTTAGCAGACGTGTACCTACATCCACTTCTTTTATATTTGTTGTAATATGAATGATATGAATAATATGAATAATGTTCACATGCCAGAACTTCTGTTACTTGTGCCTTACTAAACGTATCACCCACACGATACAATCAAACTACCAGCTAAAATATCGAATACTGACTGTAAGTAAGCAGGCTACCTGGATGTGTAACCTTATCCCATACTTCTTCTTTATACCCATTGCTTTTAATTGACATTAATCCATCGGCAAATGTATCCTGTCTGAATTTCTTGACAGCCACATCAGTTTATGACGAGAGATATTTGTGTTTTGTATTACACATGAGTGATTTTCCAGTTGCATAAAACGTTTGCAAGGTACTGTGGCAGATGTTGAAGCCTTGGACTGGTTGATGCGTTTTCAGTTTAATCACATTTGACATATTCTATTTTAGCCTATGTGTTTGTAAAAAAGTGTTGTAAGATTTGTCAAAAATTGCAGTGACTGGCAAGAGGACATTCCTTTCCAAACTCTCTTCTGCGACAGTAGTTCACTAAATACGCATGCTCCGAAAGTGGCATAACTTATTAGTCAGTTGCGCACATGCAAAATAATGTGCGCACAACAGCAAACCAGTTCCGCACACAGAGAAAAATAATTAGAGGGAACATTTCTGGAAACACCAATGCTAAAAAAAATTAAAGCAGAATGATCTCGCAAGGAAAGAAGAATGGGGTTTGAAGGGTGTCTGCGAACGGGGGTGAAGAGGTGGCGTTTCACACAGTTTTGAAAGTATACTTTCACAGGTTCACAGATGGAAATAGATAAATGAGAAAGTAAGGATTCACGCTGAGCAAAGAGGCTGGCGTGTCCCTCCAGCCGGGGCTCCCCCAGCACAGCTCAATCAATAACAGGCCAATAACACCGGCAGACGAAAAAAACGAATAATAGATTTATTTAATTGCCACTTTCATCGTTTAAATGTCTTTCTTTTGTCCTGTTGATATTTCTTTCTACGGGAATGTTGGGACTCGCTCCACTTTTTTTGTGGCCTTTTCATTATAAGTATGGGTTATTTTTGACTGGGTTGTTATTACACAGAATCAGATAGACGTGCCAAGCATCAATGCTGCCTGCATACCACGCGGCGAGTGGCCGTGAGAGTGTGGGGGGCGTGATGCCTTTGTATTTTAAAGACAGAAAGGGGCTATGCTATCCTATTTATTATGATGGTATGAATCCGTTTTTAAGCATGTTTTTCTCTACGGGGGAGGTTTAGTAGGAGAGGCGCAGTGGTGTATGCAGCAGGCGCCGCTGGCATCCTTCCTCCGCCTGCTGTGCACAGTTGTTCAGTTCTTGTTGTGTAGATGGAAATGGAGGGGGAGAGAGACAGGGAGAGAGAGAGAGTGAGAGAGAGAGTCTAACTAGCATTCTGTACTGATGAGCAAGGAGTTGGCGGTTTTAGCCCATCTCCAGTGGAAGGCGCCTGATCAGCCTTTCCTTCCACTCTGGAGTGCTAGCAACTCTATCACTATAATTTGTGTTGATGGCATCCCTGGCTCTTGCTTGCATCTTCATTAGAGCATCTCAGGACAGTGGGCGCTCATATGGCTACTAGCAGCGGCTCCTTCCGTGCCAGGATGGGCACATTGGTGGGGTGGTGTAAGTGTCTTTCATTGTCCACATTGCATCTGCTAAAATATGAAAGAGCTACATTCCAAGATGATTCACAGCCCTGAAGAAGAGCTTGATGCTCGAAACACATGTTGGCTCATATGATCATATTAACTGCAATGACAAAATATGATAAGTAAGAGTAAATAAATCAATTCAGTCCTTATGCAACCATTAACCAGGCATGATAAAGAAATGTTCCTGAGGGTGGATTTCCCTATCCGAAATGCATTGGACTAAATATCACACCTTTGTCTACAATTAAAGGACTTTATTATGCACATGCTTTACATCATATTTTGAATATTGAACTTTGCCAAAATTAGTAAATTGAATGTATTGGAAACAGTGGTCACTGTATGGGTTCACCCAGTTTGTGACAAGCATATGCCAAGAAATATTGATGACATCAGAGGAAGTCACATCACAGGTATAAACATACTGGGTCTCATTACAAATCAGGCGGTAAGGGGTTTACGGCGGCGTAAACAGCGCCGACCCTTACCGCCTGAGTACGAGGTCCCTTAGCGCCATGGAGGTTTTAACACCTGCTTTTAGGGACCATGGAGTTAATTACGCCACCGTAATTTACGGTGGCGTAATTAACGCCTTCCCCACTCCCATTATGCCCTATGGGGCAAAATGGGAATGGGGAAGGGAAAATGGGGATTTACCGCCCCGCCAAGGTTGGAATGGGGTGGTAAATCCGCCAACCACCATGGCGTAAACGTAGTTTACGCCATGGTGGTAAAGTCACGGCCCAGGCGGTAACTTACCGCCTGGGTCGTAATGAGGCCCACTGTATGAATCTTATTTTTTTAATGACCTGTTTTGCACAAAACTAGAAAGTAATAGATTGAAAGTGTAGAGAAAGAGCAAAATTGTCACGCCTGGCCTTTACTTCCCCTGACTCCTCCTCCTCACCTGTCTCCTCCGGGGCCTTTTCCACCTTGGCTGTAGTCTTCTTCTTCCTGACTCTTTCCTCTTCCGTCGGCTTTTTCCCTTTTTTTTGTCGTAAGTAGGGACGCGCTCCCTCGGTAGCCTCCGTGATTTGACTATGGCAGATCTAGGGGCTAGTCGAGGAGCACACCCTAAAAATGGGGAAAAAAGCCTCCAGGCAAAAGAAAACCAATTCGATACAGTTCGCCCTTTGAGATGGAAATGATAAATCCTGGCTGGAAATGTAGTCGTTATGGTTCGATGGTTTAAGAGAAACTTCCACACCGGCTCCGCTTGTCTCCAGCGAGCCGCCAAGGACTCTGCTACCAACTCGGGTGAAGTTCGGAGGCAGCGAGAGAAAGGAGAGATCCACTGCAGACTGTGGCTGACAAGAGATCCGAGGGGTGATGAAAGAGGAAAGGGAAAAGACAGGAAAGAATAGTTCAGCCGAGGTCACGTACCGTAGTAGGGTACGCGGCTCGCTTTTACTGGAAGAGGTACACAAAGGGAAACACATACAAACTGAAGATGCCAGAAGGAACGCGTTGTGTAATACAGAACACACGATCCCAACCACCTTACCTGGAAACAAGAGCACACCGGTAGGGTACGGAAAGAATAGGATCTAGGTAAAGGAAGAAGAGGTGGGTAGTAGGCTGGACGCTGGTAGCGACTAGCAGGCAAGTAACGCAATACGATACAACGCAATGAGCGTTGCTCCGGTAGCGTGTTTAAAGCTTCCGTCCGCCATGTTGGAAATAGACTAGACCCATAAGGTGGAACGGATAGTCACCATCTTAGTAGTACTTCCAGTGATACACGAATCTCCAAGGCTGATGCATGACAGTATGCCCCCTTCGATATCTGCCCCCTCCTGGCCTTCCGGGATACAGTCTATGAAAACGTTGTACCAGTCTGGGAGCGTGTACATGGGATTGGGGTTACCATGTTCTCTCGGTGATAGGGTATCCCTTCCAATGGATTAGATATTGCAGAGTTCCTTTCCTGTAACGAGAATCCACAATTCTGCCAGCCTTGTATTCTTCAGGTTCTTCAGGCGGAGTGATCTTTGTTCTTCGTAGAGGTCTCTTGTACTGGTCTTCTCGATGGGTCTTAAGTAAGGAAGCGTGAAAAACTGGATGGACTCGCCGCAAGGAGTGTGGTAGTCTGAGCTTACAGGCTGCTGGGTTGATCTGGGAAGCTATCGGGTAAGGCCCGATATACTTAGCTGCAACCATCCCCATATGAGTCCAGCGCGGTAAGTAACGTGTTGACAACCAGACTAAATCCCCAGGCTTCCATAGGGGAGTAGGACTACATCTGGTGTCAGCATATTTCTTATATTTCATGCGACTTTCTTTCAAAGTTTGTACGGCCTCCTTGTGTATTCGTTTAAGTTCCGTCAGCATCTTCTCTAAAGCAGGGGTGGCAGTTTGGTTTCTGAGTGTTAAGGCTCCTAAATGCTTCGGATGGTAACCATAGGTGCACATGAAAGGACTCATCTTGATTGCTGTGTGGAAAGTGTTATTGTACGAAAATTCAGCCATAGGTAACAAGGTAGCCCAGTCGTCTTGTTCCCGTTTGCAAAAACAGCGAATGTATTGTTCCAAATTTGAATTCAATCTTTCTGTCTGTCCATTGGACTGGGGGTGATATCCTGAGGACAAGGCCTTCTGTATTCCTAATTGACTGCACAGTGAATCCCAGAATTTAGAAGTGAATTGCGTTCCCCTATCGGAGATGATGGTTCGCGGTAGTCCATGTAACCTTACTATCTCACGAAGAAAAACTGTAGCAGTCTCTGAAGCTGAAGGAACTCCTGAAAGGGCTGTAAAATGGGCCAACTTGGTAAAGGAGTCAATTACCACTAGAGTCACCCTCCTCTCCTGAGACACTGGAAGCTCCACTATAAAGTCCAAGGAGAGGTCTTCCCATGGCCCTGTAGGCGTCCTGGCTTGCTGTAAAAGTCCAATTGGTCGGTGACGAGGAGTTTTGTTGATAGCACATACGGAACAAGTCGATACATAGGAGGTAATGTCTCTTCTCATAGATGGCCACCAAAAATTCCTGGACACTAGTTTGTAAGTTGCTTTCTCCCCCTTATGTCCTGCTAGGGGAAGATCATGACAAAAACCAATGGCCTGTCTACGGAGGTCATCTGTGGGCACAAATAAGGCTGAATGGTGAAACCACAATCTGTTGTGTTTTCATGTGGATTGTAGGATTGTCTCTCTTCCTGGGCAATGTTTTCAAGTTGACCCTGTACCTTCTTAAGAAATATGTTAGCTATAGTATGGCAACAGTCCTTGGGCAGAATTTTCTCCTTCTTGATCTCTGAGAAATCCGTCTCTAACCAGCTTCGTGATAGCGCATCCGCTACACTGTTTTGGGATCCTGGTATGTACGTGATCTCATAGTCAAAATTAGAGAAATAATAGGCCCATCGTGCATGCCTAGAATTCCTCCACTCCATCTGTTGGAGTACCTTAAGATTCCTGTAATCCGTCCGAATGACGAACTGATGTGAGGCTCCCTGTAGGAGATGTCTCCACTCCTGACAGGCTGCTCGTATCGCCAATAATTCCCGCTCCAGTACTGAGTAGTTCCGTTCACTTCCTGTCAAAGTGCGAGAGTGGTAGGCGATGGGACGTACCTCTCTATTGCTGTCTTCTTGCAACAATACTGCTCCTAAGGCGCCTCCCGAAGTGTCTGTCTCCAGAATAAATGGCTTATCCTGATTCGGCTGAACCAGGACTGGGGCGGTGGTGAAACATCTCTTCAAAATGTTGAATGCCTCTTGAGATGTTGAACCCCAATGGAACACTGTACCCTTCTTGAGGAGTGCTGTGATGGGTAATACCAGATCCGAGAAGTTGGGTATGAATCGGCGATAGAAGTTCGCTAGTCCTAGAAAACGTTGGACTTCCTTAACCGAAGAGGGTTCAGGGCATCTGTCTATGGTTAATATCTTGTTAGGATCCATTCGAATACTGTTCTCGGATAATATGAAACCCAAGTAAGGTATTTCAGTGGTCTCAAATAGACATTTCTCTGGTTTGGCGAAGAGTTGCTTTTCCATCAATCTACGAAGCACTTCATAGACATATTTCCGGTGTTCTTCCAGGGAAGAAGAGAAGATTAATATATCATCAAGATATATGACCACCGATATGTACAACATATCGGCGAAGATATTGTCCACGAATCTCTGTAATACCGCTGGGGCGATAACCAGACCAAACGGCATCACACAATACTCAAACAACCCCAGCGGTGTCCTAAATGCGGTCTTCCATTCATCCCCATTCTTTATCCTTAACAGATGATACACTCCACGGAGGTCCAGCTTAGTGAATATTTTGGCATCTCTGACAGCCTCTAGGATGTCTCTGATGAGTGGCATCGGATACCTGTCTCTAATGGTGATGCTGTTTAAGCCCCTGTAATCTATGCACGGGCGCAGTTCTTTGGAATCTTTCTTGGATATAAAAAATAGTGACGGCCCTCCTGAGGACTTTGATGGTCGAATGAGACTGTTCTCCAAGTTAGTCTTGAGATACTCCTTTAAATCCTCCTTCTCGTTTAAGGACAGTGGGTACATTCGTCCGAATGGTAGAGCGGTTTCCTCCTTGAGATCGATGCCACAATCCTCGTGATGGTGAGGTGGGAGGAGTCTAGGGTTGATGTCTTCAAATACTCTGGCAAAAGCCTGATACTGTCCTGGTATGGAGGATATGGAAAGGGTGTATTGTGTTTGGATTAGACTGGAATGAACCTTGCTTTGGTCTTCCCTGAGTCCCAGACAATGTTCCTGGCAGTATTCGGAGTCAAAACTTATTCTGTTATTCGTCCAGTCTATCTTGGGATTATGCATCCTTAACCACGATACACCCAGAATCAATGGGAAATTAACAGCTCTGATGACGTCAAAGCATAGTGTCTCAACGTGGTGATGCATTCTTATGGTCACCAGTTCTGTCTCCATTGTGATGGGACCCGATGAGATTGGGCGACCATCCACGCCCTCTACTTGTATCGACCTGTCTTTCTTCCTCAAAGGGATTTGATTCCTCAAAGCCCAGGTCACATCTATAAAGTTACCTGCGGCTCCACAATCTAGCATGGCCAATACACAGCGGTCTTGCTTCAGTCGGTCAGAGAAGGAAACCTGAAATACCATCAAACTGCTTTCTTCTATTCCTTCTTTAGTGGATCAGGTAAGGTTGCAAGGGCTTGAACGGATGTCCCCAGGGTTTCCCTTGCAAGCGCCTGGGGCCTGGCGTTTCCCTGTCTCCTAGAGGGAATTTCAAGACAATCCTTAAGAGTGTGTTTTGACGATCCGCAGTACTTGCAGAGGTTTAGTTCTTGTCGTCTTTTTCTTTCGGTCTTTGTTTGAGGTCCCCTAGTGAACCCTATCTGCATAGGTTCTTCTGGTGTGGTCCTTTCCCTTCTTCCTTGAGGAGGGCTATAGCGAGGCACCAATCCTCTTCCTCGTCTCCACTCAGCCCTTCTTTCTTGTAAACGGTAGTCGATCTGCAGAACTAAAGTTACCAGTTCTTGGAAGTTATTGGGACGGACTACTCTAGCCAGTTCATCCTTCAGTTCTTCGTTAAACCCTCTGCGGAAAATGGTTTGTTGCACCGTATCAGGCCATCCTGTTGACAGCGCCAGTGATTGGAATTGGGCTATATAACCCTGTAAATCCTGGTTTCCTTGTCTGACATCTAGAAAGGTATCGTATTTCGAATACTGAATGTCAGAATGCTCAAATCTGTTCTTGAAATCCTGAACAAATAGAGCGTAATCGTTTACCAGAGGGTCTTGATTAGTCACTAAAGGAGTAGCCCATGCCAGGGCACTTCCCGTTAAGTTGGCGATGAGAAACCCCACACGGGCCCTTCCAGACTCGAAAGCTCTAGGCCTAAAGGAAAAATAGACTGCACAAGCATCAAGGAAGTCTTTGATGATTGATTTAGGGTTTCCGTCGTATTTGCCAAAGGTGAATGGCATTGGTGGTAGATCATCCCTTCCAGTCTCCCTTGCGACTGCTTGTTGGCGAAGCAAAAGATTCTCTGCGTGGAGCGACTGCATGTCAGCTCTAAGGCTCTGAATGGTATTGCACATCTCCTGGATCTGTTCGGGTGATGCCATAGTGTCTTCTGGGCGTTGTATACTGTCACGCCTGGCCTCTACCTCCCCTGACTCCTCCTCCTCACCTGTCTCCTCCGTGGCCTTTTCCACCTTGGCTGTAGTCTTCTTCTTCTTGACTCTTTCCTCTTCCGCCGGCTTTTTCCCTTTTTTTTGTTGTAAGTAGGGACGCGCTTCCTCGGTAGCCTCCGTGATTTGACTATGACAGATCTAGGGGCTAGTCGAGGAGCACGCCCTAAAAATGGGGAAAAAAGCCTCCAGGCAAAAAAAAAACTAATTCGATACAGTTCGCCCTTTGAAATGGAAATGATAAATCCTGGCTGGAAATGTAGTCGTTATGGTTCGATGGTTTAAGAGAAACTTCCACACCGGCTCCGCTTGTGTCCAGCGAGCCGCGATCAGCAAGGACTCCGCTACCAACTCAGGTGAAGTTCGGAGGCAGCAAGAGAAAGGAGAGATCCGCTGCACACTGTGGCTGACAAGAGATCCGAGGGGTGATGAAAGAGGAAAGGGAAAAGACAGGAAAGAATAGTTCAGCCGAGGTCACGTACCGTAGTAGGGTACGCGGCTCGCTTTTACTGGAAGAGGTACACGAAGGGAAACACATACAAACTGAAGATGCCAGAACAAACACGTCGTGTAATACAGAACACACGATCCCAACCACCTTACCTGGAAACAAGAGCACACCGGTAGGGTACGGAAAGAAAAGGATCTAGGTAAAGGAAGAAGAGGTGGGTAGTAGGCTGGACGCTGGTAGCAACTAGCAGGCAAGTAACGCAATACGATACAACGCAATGAGCGTTGCTTCGGTAGCATGTTTAAAGCTTCCGTCCACCATGTTGGAAATAGAGTAGACCCGTAAGGTGGAACGGATAGTCACCATCTTAGTAGTACTTCCAGTGATACGCGAATCTCCAAGGCTGATGCATGACACAAATACCTCTACCAGAAGCACCGCCCCCATGTTGCCTACATGTTAGGAACCGGAAATTGCGACACGTGCAATTCCAGTGAGGATGCCTATACCGCAATGAATTTTTGAGACAAGCGGCCTCATTACGAGGTTGCCGGTCTGGTAACAATGGTACTGGTATGCTTGTCCGTACCATTGTTACCAGACTGGCAAACTCCGAGTTGTGCTCACGGGTGCCTTTCATTCCACCAGGTCTGCCCTGGCAGAATGAAAGGCACCCACGAGCACAGCAAGCCTGTAGCGCCAGCACTGTTATGAACGGTACCGGTGCTACAGGCATTCCCATTCCCATTGAGCCCTATGGGGCGGAAATGGGAATGGGGATTTACCGGCACCCGTGAAAGGCCAATTACTGGATCCGGCGGGGCCGGAATACTCCAGTAATTGCCCATTCGCAGGTGCTGGATTTTTATGCCAGTATGGAGGTTGCCTTGCCGGCAAAACCGGCGAGGCTACCTCCAACCTCATAATGAGGCCCAAGGTATTCATTGAGAAAACCCTTTGTGCATTCACATAGAAATAATGGTCTTTTGGACAGAGTCCCAGAAGAAGTATGAAAATGAATGAGAAAGAGGACTGGTGACGTCACGTAAAGTAGAACTGACACACCTAGAAAAAAGACACAAATGAAAGAGGAACATAAACATTCGATAAGATCTGAAGAGCAGATGTCGAAGTTAAGCAACATTTCGAGATCGAAATGAAGATGCTCGTGTGAAGAAACTCTGAAGAAAATGCGAAGTCATTTTACACTTTTACAGATGCTGTAACGCAAGTAGACGAAGTAATCCTGAGGCTGGCTACGTAGTGAATAGCTTGCGGCAATGCGCCAATGTATATACATAGGAATGTATAGAATCTGGATGTTCCACAATGCACCTTAGTAAGCTTAAAACCCTGTGAAGAGAAAAGGCTTGAGTGTGGCGCAGTTGGAAAATAGCTGATGGCGAAGGAGACTTCAAGAAAGGCTGGCTGGCCCAGTACCCAGAGTCGAGGCCACCGTGAGCCTGGTTGTCTGTCAAGAAGCTACATGAATGTGAGAAAGAAACAAACTTCTGTTTGAGGTGGAATGAAAAAACACTGAAGGAGTCAAGTGTTCATCATTTAATAGTATTATATGCAACAAAGAGCTCAAAAACGTGGTCTCCAATGACATGGTCAGATCGAAATAGACTTTGGGTCGAGCTACACCCAAAACCAGAAGATAAGACCATGCCACATTCCCTTTTATTCTCAGGCACAATGAGCTTCTACAAGGCCAGGTTCAAAGCCTTATTGAATGACAGACTGCAGGAGTGATGATAGATGTTGGGCTAATTGGATGGGGAGGCATGTCCAGGCCAACCCTCCCAGGACATGGGGTAACCAGCTTGCGTGCAGCTAGCAAGTGGAATATTCCAGAAGAATACAAGTGTGCCAACCAGTTATAGAGGGCCACCTATCAAACAGCCCTATAGTTTGTGTAAACAATAGAGTGTCGAATATTAGTATGATATGGAAGATGTCTTGCACTTGGGATGGGCTTAGTTGTCCACCTGATCTTAGAGACCCAATCACAACCCCTGTCAGTATGGAACGTATACCTAGATGTTCCCGTTAAACCTATCACATCCCCAAATAGGTTTTCTTAGTTTGCCATGTAGTGTGACGTCAATGATGACACATTTTTGCTATAAATGTGTCTTTTTTTCATGTAACACGTTGAGAGAAATCGAGCGAACGTCCGTTGATGTCCGTTGTAACTCCCTGTTTTAGATAATTGTTAATAAAACAGTACTGTTTTGCCAACTTCCTGAGTCCGTTTGATTATTGATGTATGAGTAAGTTCTGCATCGCCATCCATCTCTAAGTATTGCTACCTCGTCTTAAAGGGCCCCAGGTCGCGCGGTTCACGTGGTAGCAGAGGTTGGTTACGATCCATCGACCCAGTAGGCTTTTAAGGGTCTCGGAATATCGGATGTCCTCCGCCATTTAGCTGGAGGACGGCGAGGCTTCCTGTGGATAGCGGCCGAAAAAGTTTTTGCAAGACATAAAGAGATAGGTGGTATGGTTCCCTCTTTCCTGAAATCCCCTCCTGGTTTCTGTAGGGAACTGAGCGGACCGAAGGCAACGGTGGCCGGTTGAGGAGGAGACGATCCTGAGGGTCACGAGCTGAAAAGCAAATGCTGAGTATATTGAGAAAGGTGGCAAAAAATAAATGAGCATTGATTTGGGAAAGTGATAATGGGAAGAAAGTAACAGAGGCTTGGTGGGGTATGCAGTTAACAATTAAGAGCGTCACATAGAGGTATATATGACAAGGCGCATCACAGAGTACGCCCATAATCCTACATTCAAGGAATGTTTGGAAGAAGTTATTTCAAAATCCAAGTGGATAAATAAGTGACAAGCGAGCAAGATTTGCTGAAGGAAATACCTTACACTCCCATCGGAGTAAAAATCAGGGGCAAGAATAGCATCAAGGAGCGCTGAGACGAGATCTATGTTGGGGCCCGGCCAGTTTGTCCATTTGTGTATTGTATGTATTTTATGTATAGAGGAAACAATGAGATGTCAAAGAGCAACAAATGATAGATTGTGTTAAGAGGGTGAGTAAATTATGTATTTATTTAGTCATTGATGGTATTGACTGAATAGGTGGATTGAAGTAAAGTGAGACATAAAGGTTTGGAGTGGCGACGATTGGTGCACACTCATATTTCATTGTTTTTCTGAGAAGTATCTCTGTGTAAAATAACAGTAAGTATCGACAGTCGATTGAGACTTATCACAATGGAGGATGTTAGTCCGTTCATGCACCTATGAAAACAGCTGCCAAAACATGTACCCAAGCTTAAGTAATATAGTGCAGAATGGGTTAAGGGCATGGCAGATAAAATGTTCATGCCAAGGCCACAAGGGGGATCACTGTCAAAAGCAGTTTTGCAACATATGACCACATACTTGCATGCTGCGTACACAGGAAAGAAATTGGAGAAAAGGTTAGCTAGTCCTGAGCTTTGGAAGATGTATCAGGAGGAACGGGAAGACCCACCTCCGGAAGTCTGGATGCTTAAACAATGTAAAGCGGGGGGTGTTGAGCCTTCTGCTCCCCATCCCTGTTTTAGATAATTGTTAATAAAACAGTACTAAGTTTTGCCAACTTCCTGAGTCAGTTTGATCATTGATGCATGAATAAGTTCTGCATCCCCATCCATCTCTATTGCTACCTCGTCTAAAAGGCCCCAGGTCCCGGGGTTCAAATGTTTTACATGAATAATACCCCTGCCATTTCTCTGGGCAGCCTTCGCTGTCATAATTATTTTAGCCAGACTGTGCCATTACAAAAGGGGACCAGCCATTTGCAAACCAGTGATGGTCCTGCCACCAATGGGAAAAGCCCAATCAGAGCCATTAGGTCATGTGCCGTCTGTACGTAAACACAATGATAGGAAGATTCAATCTCAGGCGATTTGGTCGAATGCAAAACCATTGGATATATTTTTACTGCATTTCGCCAAATATGTATGTGGGGGTGGGCAATGTTAATAATTAATGTGGAGGGGGGCGGAGGGTTGTGAGTCTCCTCCCCCCACATATACTGATGGCAAATGGATAAGAAGAAAACAATTAATGTGATGGTTTTGCATTCGACCAAATCTCTATGATCAAATCACATAGAACCCAAACACAAGCAACCTCAGACCTGTTTCAGGCTTGCTGGGCCTAATCAGTGAGGAGAAGCATGATCCCAAAGCTGTAGCAAGCAAGGGATCCACCATGCTCTTTGGTAGACAATCTGAAACCAACAAGTAATGGATGGCCTTGAATCCATTATAACCACTGCCATTGCTCTGGGCGGGCTTCAATAGAATTGCATTACTAGACAGCAGGGCTGTAACATGCCGGAGATCGCTTGCGTTCTTAGGGTAGGGGTACATGGCCTAGCAGTTCATACTAGAATGCTCCTTTTAGTGACACAACCAAGAATCATTTGTATACGGCTAGTCCCTTTCTGTAATGGTACAGGCGGCACAAAAACATGATGGTATGGAATGCCGATCAGAGCAATGATGGAAGGTATGATTCATTCAAACACTTGAATCCTTTCCTTTTTGATTTTACTCCACATTCCCCTCCATTTAGGAACTATTGTTGTTTTAACCTTTTTTAACCTATCCTTATATGGGTAATCGCAAAGAATAGAACATTTACATATAATTGGTAAAGTATCTCAGTTGCCTGCTGTACCTGCTTCAGAGATATGTGTGCAAGTTGCAACTCACAGGTTTTGTATCCTGCATGTGCCAGTGAAGCATTTCTTTCTTCCAGGTTGATCAAATCAGTAACCCTGAGCTGAGAGTGAGAGCAGCATGCACAGCTGAGCTGCAAGCAGCCTTAAGTCCTAGGGGATCTTTCCCAAGTACCCCCAACAGCCAAAAGCAGAAGCATGAGCTGTCACCCTCCTGTCCTGGTTGGTGGGAGACCCCAGCTGTATGGCACATGGCACAGAATGCTCTGTTTCCAATTAACTCTCTCCTACTCTTGTTTAATGGCATGTGATAATCTAAGCAGTTAATGGCAGGGCCTGCATATCACCCAGTGCTTTACGTGTAATTAGAAATTAATAGTGGGAGGCGTCTCTAGTCATGAAATAACACTTGGGAGGGGATCTAAGAAGTTGTCTGTCACTGCCTCAGATTAACAAGTAACTAAAGATCCTTTACCAGAGGGGTGGCCCATGTAACTAAATGTGTGGCCAAACAGACTTCTCAATCAAGAAACTTGTGTTGAAAAGGGGCGTTGAATATATAATAATTAATCAGTCGACAAAAAATAATGAACTCCAATCAGAATTGGTCTGTGCCAGGTTCACTCCTTGTAATATAGTTCAGGGTGTTAACAGGCCTTCTGTGAGATATGCCTGTACCCTACAATTCAGATGTTCCCTCACCGCAAGGTCGCTCAAGATAACTATTGAGCAGCTGAAGGGGTTAACGTGCCTCCCTGTAGAGACCGGTCTTTAACACGCAGGATACAGCTTCTGCCTCCAAAAATGTAAAGCGTTCTGGTCCCACCTTCACTTTTCCAGCCCATCCAACCAAAGCTAAAATAATACTCCTTCCACTTTGAAAATGGAGAACTATTTAACTCATGATGGCAAAGGGCATGTTTAAGAGAACTTCCTCCTAGCAGAATGATCCGGCTCCTGGCGTGTTGCAGTGCTACCTGCAGCCAAGGTGAGAACCTGAAGAGGCAGCAGCCTGCCATGGGCGGAGAGGATGCTTTAAGGCAGCAGGAAGGGAAATCAGCCTGTGGACCCCAGAAGGACCCCATCCCAAAGGCCGAATTCAAAACCCTGGAGGCCGGAGCCCTGATCTCACCCCCTGCACGTGGACAATATAAACTCTGCACGGCTGGACTTAGAGTAGCACATTCAGACATATAGCGCCTTGTGCTTGCGTGGCATGTATACTGTAGGTGATGCATGGTGACCTCACCCTAGCGCCTTAATGACCTGCAAGATCTACAGGCAAGAGGTCGCCATCACCCATCAAATCCAACCTGTGTGACTTCACGTTATTGACGCTCCATAGTGTAGATCAGATGTGTGTGCAACCTACAGCTCCCCAGATAATAATAGCAATGTGTCATTTATATAGACCTTTTATCTAAAGCACTTTACATACCACATGTTCATATACAATGTACAATTATTATGACTCAATCGATATTGATACCCATTTTATCCAAATTCGCAGAAGGATGAAAGGCTGAGGTGGCTTTGCCATCTGCAGATCATACGCAGTTCTCAGGAGCTAGCACTTAACCTGCTGAGCTGTCGTACCAATGTTGACCCCTATGACTCCCCAACTATTGACCCTGCTGGCCAGGCTTATTGGGGCTGTAGTGCAACACATCTGGAAAGCAAAGGCTGCAGACCACTGAAAGGCAGAGAAGCCAGAGGCGTATTTGAATTGCAATACTGTGAACCTTCTTAGGCAGAAAGTTATCCAGACTTCTCTGACTTGTTCCAGGCAAACCCCCTACCTCTGTATGTGATTACAATCTCTCGGCAACCTTGCAGAGTGCTAAATACACAGCCAGCACGATTGAAAAACATAATAAGCAACAACAAATGCAGAAAACATAAGCCATCCGTCTGCCATGATACAATGTTGGCGCCAGGTCCCCGCCTGAGAGAGGTAATGACTGGCGCATGCATGCGGCCGCACCCAGCAGTGAGCAGAATTGTATTGCAAAATGTTTGAAAGAGGTGAGAATTGAGGACTTGTGGCACACACGGCCAGTCGTTTATTGTGCTAGTCGGGCCTGGATTTTACCTACACACACTCCGTCGGGATTGTATTGGCTTTTTGCTGTGCCCCAGGATTTTGCATTTTCTGAATTGGATTGTAATATTGCTGCAAAGCCACATGCCAAATACATAACAGGTGTGTCATTTTAATGTGACATTTTTCGGTGGTACAGAGCCACGGTCAGCCTCAGTTACTGTTAAAAATGTCCCTTGACACATTAGAATTGGCAAGCGCATGCACACATATTAGCAGCATGTTTATTGCTGGAGGAAGACATGTCTTTTTAATCTTTTGATCCCTGTAGAATTTCATTAGTTGTAACAGTTTTCAAAGCATAGAGTTTAGCCACTTCTAATCAGAAGAATGTTTCCTAGTATTCGTAGACCAGAAAGCATGGTGTTGTCTTATCCCTGGTCTTGATTTATAATGCGCTACACACCATTTGTTAGTCACTTCCAGGTGCCAGTGGACAAGCAGCATGTTTACACCAATGGTAAACGTGTACTGTTTATCATTTTCAAGTTAAAGGCTACACCAGCAGTAGTAAAAGTATTTGCCAGTCTTGTGTGTTGCGCATGAGTGAGTGTGTATATTGACGTACAGGCTCAGTCTCCAGAGGGCAATGCAAGGGGCGGAGTCTTAGGTGGATACCTCCTGGAATAGGAATTCTTCTGTAACCTAGGCTGAGCTGAAGGAGATAGCAGTCAGTTCCAAGATACTAACCCTTAGTATCACCTCTTTCCGATCCCACCCTTGATATCGCCCATCCCTAATTTAACTCTTAGTCTTTCCTATCCGCATCCCTCGTCCCTTTCTCTAACTCTCTCATTTCCCACCTATGACATCTAATACCCATCATTTACCTCTTACTCTATCCTAAATGCGCCCCTCCTTCCCTACACTGCCTATCGGCTTTCCCACCCCTTACCATGTCTAATCTACCTCTTCCTCTATCCTACCACCCATCATTCCCTTCTCTTCCTCTCTCTCCTTTCCAGCCCTTGATATCTACCATCTCCAGTCTACTGCTTGCTCTATGCTACCTGCACCCCTTCTTCCCTACTCTGCCCCTCTCCTTTTCCCCCCTTGATATCTACCATCTCTAATTTAACTCTCACTCTGTCCAATCCACAGGCCTCTTTTCTTTATCTATCTCTCTCCTTTCCCACCCTTGATATGATACACTGAATATACATCGTACTCGTTCCTACTATCTCTAATTTATCATCACTCTATCCTACCTGCACACACCCATACCTACCCTGTCCCCTCATTTGGTTACATGTGATTTTATTGAATGATAAAACAAAAAATAAATGTTTAACAAAGAAAAAACATCTAAAAATAATATGTGTTTTCCTGTTGTTTTTTGGGGGGTTGACCCTCCAAATCCGCCTCCATTTTAAAATTCTTCCCCCACCCCAAAAACTACTATTCCCATTTCCAACCACATATGTATAGTTTAAAAAATATGTTATTTTTTGATAGATGTTTTGGGTTTGTTTAATAATCCATTTGTTGTTTTCTATTCGATAACATCACTGCATACCCCTCCTTTCCCACCCTTGCTCTCTACCATCTCTAATTTACATCTCACTCTGTCTAATCGACATCCCTCCTTCCCATTTCTACCTCTACCCAACCCACCCTTCATATCAACCATCTCTAATCTACCTCTTATCATATCCTATCTGTTTCCCTTCCCATGCTACATTTCCATTTTCTACCTTCCCACCGCCCCTGCTGTCCTCTTTTGCATCCCGCTTGTCTCTCCTTCCCCATCTCTACCTCCCACCCTTCTTCCTTCCATTATTTCTACTGATGAGTTTGATTGATGATTTGACAGGACGCAAATACATCCCACAAATTCTGGACATTGTTTATAGCAGCTGAGGAAATGTGAGGCGAACTGTACAAATACAATGCTGTGTTAAAATCTGAATGCACAAGCAGCATCATAAAGGGCTTTGGTAGAACACTGGAACCCATACTCACTGGACATCTGCACTGCAAACATATCGTCCCGTCGGACTAGAGTGCATACCCACAGGCACTGCTAAAGCCAAAATCTCATTTAAATCTGTTGAGTGTTGGGATTTTTTAAAGGCGGATTTACTTTTAGGAACATATTCTATCAATAGCTTTTTAAAACTACATTAACATTCCCTTTAATGTCTATTGATCAACACATCGTAAATGTCCAATATACTGCCATTTAACCTAGCACCTGCTACTTAAATGATTGATCGTTCAAATGATCTGCAATTCAAATTCTCAGCAAATCTGATTCAGACGTAGTTTTCTTACATCATATGCTTTCCCTCATTTTCTCTACACTTATTTCCCACTCACTTTTCACTTTTTTATTTGATATTTATTTACACGATTTTCAATTGCAAAGTCTCATATAAGACCAAGGACTATAGATGCAATACATAAACATATAAACACAACCAAGCTAATTAAGTACAGCACATATAAAGCAAAAACTGGAGTTATAACCAGTCAAGAGAAAAATAGAGCAAAAAGGAGTGGCTTATCTGAACTCTTCCATTATCTTAAGATCATTATCTTGGACATTATTAAAGCTCTATACAACCAGTATTTTGTCTCATAAGATATATTTGGAATCAATGACAATTGACCCAAAATAATAAGCATTGGTGACCTGGAAATATTAAAATGTGTCACTAGCTTGATTCTATTAAAAACAGTGTTCCATTTGATCACAGAATGTCAAAGTCTTGTGTCTCCACGTCTTAAATATTTCAAAGCATACAATAATGCAGTAAATGTGAGTGAAATATCTCTACTATGGTTGGATTTTATGTAAAGCAACAATATTAACCTAGTGTACTTCATCGTTAAGTTTTATCTGTATGTAGTTGACATTTTTAAATGTCTTCAATAAGCTGTTTCGTGTTTTAATCAGATTGTTATTAAAACCCTGAATGTATTTTTATATTTTTTGTTTGTTGTGTTACACAAAGCCATCTTGCAAAATGTATATCAAATAAATACATTTCAATTCAATTAATAACATCATCCCAATAATTCCCAATGTTGCTCCATTCCCAAAACATATGCAAGTGTGTGCCCCTTGCAGCTTTACATGACCAACATAATTCTGTTGGAATCATTTTACTGTCTCGCATCTTCGATGGTGTCCAATACAAACAATGAAACATTCTCTGTTGAGTGTATCTCAGTTCCAGATCTACCTTCATCCAAAAGATGTTGCTACATATGGCTGAGCAAACAACGGCTGATATAGGAACTTGAAGTTCGTTCTCCCAGGGTAAACGCTTCAAGTCAGCAATGCAGGAAGCTGGAAACTGTTGATGATATAACATTGAGGCAGACATGGAGTATACCCTCAGAAGCCAACTCAACTCCGGCTCATTATGCAGCATTGCATTAAGCGGCGAAAAAATAGACACAAGACTGTTGGATAATAATTGATACTTCTGTACCTCTGATGCACATAGCTTATATTTGAAGAGTAAAAAGCCAAAGGGCCTCATTACACGGATGGCGGTAAGGGTTTACCGGTACCGGTAAGGGTACCAGTGCCGTTAAACCCTTACCGCCTTACTACGAAATCCCTTTGTGGGACCCTACCTTAACTGCTGGTTTTACCAGCGTTAAGGACGGGACCCACAAAGGGACCTTGGAGGTAATTACGGTACCGCAATTTGCGGTACCGTAATTACTGCCTTCCCCATTCCCATTGAGCCCTATGTGGGCAAAAATGGGGATGGGGAAGTGCCATGGTGAATGTGGAATTACTGCCCCCACACACCTTGGAATAGGGCGGTAATTCCGCCATTCACCATGGCGAACTCGGTAAAATACCGGCGGCAACCATGGCGCTACTAGCGCCATGGTTACCGCCATCAGTGTAATGAGGCCCAAGGTCTGACAACCCATCTCCAATCAAGACATCTTTAAGCTTCCAAACGCCAGTTTTCTGTCAGGAATGCCAATGTATTGAAGAATTCCCCCAGGCAATAGCTGGGTTCTACCAGAAACGTGATTCAATTGACAACAGGGTTTTAATGTTATTTTCTTTATGGAAGTTTTTCCAGGTTTCTACAGTATGATGAACCAGTGGTGGCACTAATCTATTCATCTGATGTTTTTTCCATTGTCAACAAGCAGTCCATAGGAATGGGAGACACATCATCATTCTCAATAGAGACCCAAGCTGGGTTGAAACCAGAACTCGTAATTAGCCATCCATGACGGACTCATAATGTGATTGCCACGTGGTAATTCTTCAGTATTGGATAACTGAAACCACCATCCTCAAGGGAAATCCTCAAGATCTTCATGGGGATACTGGGTCTCTTTGTTGCACCCTACAATAAATCATTAAATATCTTCGGTGCCTTCTTCAAAATCTTGCTTGAGGGAGGATGTGGGAGCAAATGAAAGAGGTAGAGCAATTTAGGGAGGAGAGCGCTTTCTAGAATTGGCAGCAGAAAGGGGAAGCAGCTTAGGAGCTGAGCTACTGCCATCTCCTATATATCCTTGATGTGGCTGACTTCATTGAAGTGGGTGAACCCTCCTCCAGGAGAGGAAGAGATACACCAAAGGAAAATTTAGATGGCATCATCCCATCAGACGGTGAGAAATAACCTTTTAAAAGAGTGCGGGAGAAGATGGGCATAGATCAGTTAATCCTCAAGCAGAAAGCTGAGGGACAGTCAAATGAAGAGTCTCTGATGGAAATCATGGATTGGGTGGCCTTAGCTATTACTAACATTAAACAAACAGTAATGGAAATGAACAGGACCACATTGTTGTTAATAAAAGGAGAATTTGGAGTAGAGGGTCTCAACAGCAGACAACAGAATAGCTCTGCTAGAAAAACAAGTTGCATCACTGATCCTGGCCCTGTAAAATGCTAATAAAAGTATTGCTGAACCGGCTAACTACTCTTCGAGGTCCAACATCAGAATAAAAGGATTTCCAGAAGATATTGGAAGGGGGAACCGATTGACATTTTCCAAAGAGTGGTGCTTAAAATAATAGCTCATCCCCATGGACAAAACTTCAGAAATTGAAAGGGCCCATCGTACCACAGCACCAACACCTGCCATGGGTAAACCCCCCAAGAGCGTTTGTTGTTTGTTTTCTTCGTTTCCTACTCAAACAGATGATCTTTAAAAGGGCAAGGGAAATACAGAATGTGACATGGGGCGATGGTTCTAAAATAATGTTCTTTAATGGCTTTGGTAATAATAGAGAAGACAAAGTTGTTTAACGAGGTCAGATTGACGGCTAGGACTATGAAAATACAATATTATATGGTGTATCCTGAACCTCTCACATTGTAAAGTTATAATGCTGGTATATAGCTAATAATGGTTTCTATGTTCTGCTGCTAGCCTTGACAAAGTGCAAAGAATTGCACAAAACATGTGTCGGCAATATGGCATCACCAATTCACTAAAACAAACCGTCATCAAGCAACACAATCTACCAGTGAGCACTAAAGCATGGAACCATGAAAACACAATCAGAAAAATCAACCCGCCAAGAGCAAGCTCATAATTGTGGCATACCTGCTTTTGCTACATACTCTTTCTGATCCCACTGTGAGGATTTCTACCATGCCACCCACACACTTAACCACCTCCCGAGGCCAGAAGGTGCACTACATGTGTCACAGAACACAGCAGATCAAGCCAATCATTACAGATACTGGGATGTCACCAGTGGCTCAGAGAAAAACCTAAGATTTGAAAGTACAGTGATATGGAAATGTGAAATGCCCACAAGCCCAGGGCTTTGAGCCACAAATGGTGAATTGCAAACAGAGTCGATTAGCAGAGTGGAATGAAGGCCCTGATGCATAAGCGCAGACCCTTTCAGAAAGGTGTGATGGAGTTAACACATTCATGCATTTATAGGTCAAAAGGCAGCGCTGTGGACCACGCTGAAAAGATATCATCAGCAGTAACATCACTGAATGTCTCTTCCTTAAAGTAAAAGTAGGATGTGAAACCACATTCTGGACATAAAGGAGTCATTGGTGCAGAAAAGACAGGAGGCCAATATCCGGAGCATTTGCATAATCCAACTTCATGCTAACCAGAGCAGTGAAGGCCGTGAGAGCAAAAGAAAGCCACCTGGAGCACCACTCCAACCAGCGGTTCCATACTAACATCATTGTCCCATATCCTTGACTTATTGGCAAGATTGGTGATATGGCCACAATCCACTGAAGAATAGGTCTCATGGGAGGAAATATGGTGCACCTTGCCGCCCGACTCACAAGACCTGAACTGCTGTACCAGCGAGCTTGAGGCCACTGGCTCCCATGCACTCTCTATCCCTCGGTCATTTCTGTATACCACCGGCGCGCGTCAACCCGTGAGTTATCCCCAGAGGAATGGAATGATAGTGGTCTTGTGTATTTACTAGCAGAGGGAAAAGCAGGGATCTTCGGGGCACATGCCATTTCAGTTGGTGGGAGGTGATACAAATGTACTCAATATCACCCACTATTTCCTCTCCCACTTGAAATGTGAACCTACTTCTAAACCCAGGCGTGGGCATGTAATATCCATTTGGAGAAGCCTTGTTGCTAGGCGCCCAGAACGGTGGTAGTAGGTGCAGCATAAATGCTTATTACATTACATGACATTACAATACACTTTGGAAAGCTGAGCTATAGAGGCCAAATGGGCCAACCAGAGGCAATTATCAGCAGTGTTGAAGAGCCATCATGGTGAGTAATGATAAAACACCTGTTCTACTGCTAGGACGGGATGTCTCTCATGCAGTCGTCAGGTCTGTCTCCACCTCGCCCGTGCTTGGGTTGGAACTCAGAATGGTAACTGTCCAATATATGTTCTTTCTCCATAAAGCACTCATCATGAAACTCACTGAGTGAAACATGGCACTCGCCGGCACTCTCGCTCTAGAAAACGACTCACCATGACTTTCTCAAGACTTTTAGATGTCCTGAAAGCCCTGCCATGAGGTGCCAAATACTCACGACTGTTGCCCCCAAGGACTGTTTTCTGTCAGACACATCAGATCTTTCAGTCCAATAGGTCCAGTACACCCCTCAAGAGCTATTTTTCCCATGGTCAGGCCCAGGAGGGCCAAGCTTTCTGGACCTTCTCCATTTACCAAAATAATAATGTTTACAGTACTCCCACTGAAGATGTAAGCCTGCAGAATTGTCGTAGCATAACACTAGGAAACTACCGATGCACTGCCAGACAAGCAGCCACCCTCATTTGCCCTATCTGACCCCACCACTCCTACCAGTGCTGCATGATCATGTTATTTTGTATATTTGTACAGTACTCCTCTTTAGTTGCAGCCCTAGGTCAATGTTACTTTTGTAAGTCACCAGTTTGTTTTGTTCTTTGCTGCAGCCAGTGATGGTAATGGTAACCGATTATGGTGGTATTGACGCTGAAATACCACAGGAAATGTGCGGAATGTCCCCCTATACGAGTTAACATCACTTGCACAGGCGAGACTGCTGCTGTATGTGCCTGAGAGGGTTTCGCAATCATTGTGCAATTAGTGTTTTGAACGTCTCTGATGCGTTGTGTTTTTAACCTTATATTGGGTTAATACAGTATAAAATCGGATAACATAACATAACATGCAAGTGTCTCAGACTTACCAGCCAGCCGGTTTCTTGGGGAAGTCAACTGCCCTCCTGGGTCACTTTGCATGTGTCCGGAGGAGTCTCGGAAAATAGTTACTTCGTAAACGCCAACTGTGCCTTCAGAGGGTGGTATTTAAAAATACAGATGGATGGAGGCCTGAATAAAAGATACACGCCTTTTATTATCGAGATCATACAATCTGAAAATAAGCACGTTAAAAAGAACATAAACTAAGAACAATTTAGTTGGTGAGTGGGGGCATGTCTATAGCGTACACGTGGGACTTCGCCGCCTCTTGGCGCTTTCAAGAAACGTGGTACAAGCATTATTCCTTCAGCCTACATAACTCAGCCGGGCCCCTGGTTTGCACATTTCTCCCCTTTCATCTCCCCCTTCCACAAGTGAAACAGCTGGCAGCGGTCCTGTTTCGTGGGGGGTGGAGGGCGACATCTGCCCTGGCAATAGGAGGGGCACGGGTGGGTATAAAGGATGGGTGTGGGGTTTCCTTCCCTGGGGCAGGCCTTCTGTCATGCTCCGCACATAGTCTGGGCAGGGCGGGCGGGTGGGAGCATATGGGGCGCCGAGCCAGCCTCTCCACCTGACACCTGATGCCGAGGACGGCATCTGTGCGACGCCTCGGTGTTTGGGCAGCGACCATGCCGCCTGACAACGCCAGGCGTTCGAGCCTGCACCGGGCACCTTGAATAATTCACGCCACCCTTCCTTCTAAATAATGCATGCCGCTTCCTGGTCCCATTTCATGCGGTATTCCCGCAGTCTTGCTCACAAGCCACGCTGTTCTTTTTACATTAAAAGATACCTCCGATCGGGGACCGGTTTGTCCAGGGACCATTGCCAACATAAGGGCAATCTGAAAGTCCAGCAGTCACCCAATGTTAGCTATATTCTCGCTCACAAACATGACACCGTACACTGGGTATGCCACGTCGAGGAGGCGAGCAAATGAGCGAGCGCGTATCCATGTATAGCGCTACCCCGCAAACTAACTGCGACGAGGCGCTTCCACACCTCACAAAAGCCTCAATGCGTTTTAAATAGCACCGATAGTGGTGCTGAGTTCATTTCTTACTGCATGTCAGTATGGTAACGAGGCGCAGGTAGAATGGGACTCGGCCCAGGAACAGAGACGTTTGGAATAGTTGGAAGAAGGTATCCTATTTGCACAATCAGTAATGTCCACCCTAGTTCTCAACTATTCCCTGTTATGTTATGGCCGATAACAGAATGCCCTGATAATCTCACGGGTCACAGCTGACACCAGCAAAGACATTAACGAGAGATACAAAAGTAATGATATAATAATGATAGTGTGTAAGCAGGCGCGGCATTTACAGCGTGGCAGTCTCTTGGCACTCTGTGCTGACAGAGAGGGGAGGGTCAGTGACGGACGGTGGTGGATAGGGGCGGCCCTACGATTTGCGGTGCCCTTGGCGGCAAAATATGGGTGGGGTCCCCTTAGTTCCATCGCAGAAAATGATGTCACAAACTTAGTATTTGTAAATTTTAACTGTTAATATAACTTATCAAAGCAAAATATATTTACTGGGAACATATTGAAGCAGTCAGAGTAAGCAATTCCACAGGTCTTCAAATGTTATCAATAGGGCTCTAGTCCAAAAAAATGTGGGCGGGGCTCATTAACGTGTGCGCCCAGGCACGCGACGTATCTGAAAATGTAATACGCACATTTAATTCAACTGGACTTCCCTAATAGAAGAACATTCACTATAAAAAAGAGCAGTGTCTTTCCAAAAAACAGTCATAAATAACCAAAACATAACCAGAGAAGATTGTCCTATAATGCTGCTAGCAAAGTATAAAAGGTGCAAATCTTTTACACCCAAAAATCTATATTGAATATTCCATTAAAAGCAAAATACTAGTACAAGACATGTGCTTTGAAGAGACTTTCATGTGTTCTTGTGGGGAAGTGTGTGCCCAGAGAACTTGAGGACCTGGGTTCAAATCCTGGTGGACAAACACTTGAACAAACTAGATTCTTTTGCATTCCGGCCTCAAAAACACCCAAGGGGGATGTCGTCCTCACTGTGAAAAAAGTGGGGGAACGCCGTCAACCCACATGTAGCCTCAACTTGTACCCTGAAAATCAGCAAAGGATCAGTGAGAACAAACTCTTCAGTCTCTTCATTGATGAACCTAGTAAATCATCACAACCAGTTTGCCCTCTGAGCCTTTCCCATCCACAGCTCAAGGTTTGACTTTCAACAATATTGTCTTTCTTTTTTATAAAGAGGACTTGAAAAGTACACACATCATAACTAAAGTACTCCAGAAACACAGGAATACTTATGGAAATGTTAAACAGAAAGAGTACAACAGTTGTGTTATTTCGCTCATCTTGAAGACTACAAATACCAGAATGCAATTCAGTAAAAGGATCAAAAATGGCTTGTAGACTAAAACACCCATGAAAAAAGATTATGTGAAAAGGTAACCTCTGTGTTTTACATGGTTTGACAACGGCATGCTTCAGATGTGAGAGAAATGTGACATTCTACCAAAAAATAAACCTATTTGGAACACCAAAAGTGTACACATAAAAACTAGCGAGAGATAGTTTTGCCACTTTTTTGTTAACATATTTTAATTGTCTTCAAAGAAGACAGTTTTGAGCAGCAAATGTTTTTTTGTGTGTTATTTCAAAATAAAATACCCCTTTTGGACGCCTTGTCCAAAACAAGGGTTCTAAATCCTAACTGGTTGGCCCCACAGGCTCTGATGGGCTGCTGGGGAGGAGGACATATTATTTGTCTCTATAAGAGAGTCACAGGGGTGTGGGAGCTGAAAGCATGGCCTTGCTAAAATGGGAGCCCTGTGCCTAGAAGCAGACACGCAGCCCGCGTTTAAAGCAATTCGCAATATTTCATATACTCTCTGCAGCTGGTGGCTGTGGGGCCCCCAAGAACGCAGGGCCCGAGATGACGGCACCCATTGCCCATGCCTCGGGCCGGCCCTGGTGGTGGCTCGTGATTTTTTGAGTAGGAGGGTCACACATGTATGTGTCTAATATGCAGGATTGACCGCAAGGGAGCCGAAACCAAACAATGGGGCTTCGGGAGAGAGGGGAGGGGGATCCTGCTGAGAAAAATGTTAAAATGGTGGGTTAAAATGGAACATTTGACATCACTTTCTGTGAAAAATTTAGTAAACATCCACAGAGTTTGCAATCAATGTTGTATGGCATCACAAGAAAAAACCAATAGATGCAAGTTACCAACAGTGCACAGGACCAACTTCAAACACATTTTCTTGAAGCCTTTTCCCAGAACATATGCCAGTATAAGCACTCCCAACCAGTAAAAGAAATGCCATGACACAGAATGAAAGTATAGCCAGACTGGCCATACCAAGATAAGCCAGTATACTAATCACACTTATGTTTGCTTGTACCCTTGATGCAAAGTTTAAAAATGCACACACACAAATGATTTGGCTAGACTGGAGTCACCAATGTAAGCCAGTTTAGCCACATGACAGCACTCATCATGTTTACTTTACCCTTGATGCCAAGTAAAAAGTAACTCATGGCATGCCACAATAGGAAAGCAAATGCACACTGACAACATAAACCAAGCTAGCCATATAGTAACAATTATCATGTTCACTTACCCTTGATGCCAAGAAATAAATGGCATTCCACATTTATAAAGCAAATGTTAAGTGTAATCATGAGTATTATTACGTGGTCAGACTGGACTATAATCAATGTAGCAAAAAAGAGGTGATGACTGGACAGTTTGGCAATTTCTCTGGCAAGCCCTCTAGACCATCGTTCTTCAGCTTACCGAGCAGAGGCATTACTAGTGAGTTACTGAGGGGCCTATAGCCCTGGGTCATTTGGTTGTAGCCCCGGATGGAAGCTCAGAGGTTACAACCAAAAGGCTAGCTAGCCCTGAGTCCCGAGAGTCCAGACTTTAGCGTAACTCTGGAACTTTTCCAGATCTATCAACTCCCCGCTGCCAAGCCATTTGAGAAAGGAGAAAGACCATAGGCAAAATGGGCTTGGTCCCACCCCAAAAGGAGCAGTCCAGCTCAAACTGCTAATTGGTTCTAAACAAGACCACAAACAACCCCAGATATGTTTAGTCCTCATTTTACATCATCAGTGAGGTGTAGCTTAGGTCTCTGGGTCCAGCAGGCTCAGGACCCATCTCTGGGCATGCCCATTTCACTCGGGGTGTATGAGTGCACAAGTGTTATGCTTGCTTTACCCTTCATGCACAGTTATTGTTCATCAGTGTAACTGAGCATCAAAGGTAAAGCAAAGATAAGCATTATTGCATAGCTAGACCGGCCAACATTATATGGCTAGACTGGCCTAAATTTAATGTAGGCCAGTTAGCCACATAATAATACTTCCAGTCCCATTTTTGCTTTACCCTTAATGCACAGTACTGTGGGGGACTCAGGGCTAGCTAGCCTTTTGGTTGTAGCCTCTGAGCTTCCATCCGGGGCTACAGAGGTGTGGGATGACACACACAGCAAACCAACACTTTTACCCACACATTCACACATCATTTCTACAACTCCTTGCATGCACGCATTCATAAAAACAAGCACCTACATACATACATGCATACGATCAATGCATGCCTTCATACATACATACACATTACATTACAAAACACTTATACAAAAGTCTGGGAGCAGACTGATATGCAAACGGGCATTTCTCCTTTGTGAAAGTTACAGTGAGCTAAAACGTGGTTGTAGACCCTCCCGAGTGGGAACCTACCCATAGAGCAGGTTATTTGGCTGTTATTTCTCGGTAGATGGGCTCCTAGACCTAGCTTCACTTCACTGATGCGGCCCGACTAGGCTGAAACACATGTCTGCGGTTGCTGTTGGTACTCTTGCCCAGAGGAGAATTGCCTAGTATTTCCGTATTGGACTGCCTTAGCGGGTGGGACCAGACTGATACGCAAATTGATATTTCTCCTCTGTGAAAGATACAGTGACCTAAAACGTGGTTGTAGACCCTCCTGAGTGGGCACCTTCCCATAGAACAGGTTATTTTGCCGGGTTCATTCTCAGCAGAGAGGCTCATAAACCTTTTTTTAAACAAAAAAACACTTACCTTACCTGCATGTACCCTCCACTTGAACCTGTGCCGCCTCGGGCAGGACAGTCTGGCCCTCCTCTCATCTCTGTGATGTAATAACTCTGACTGACAGGGGAGGAGCCCTGTCCTGTCAGTGAGCGTGTTCACGTTACAGTTCTGCGGTTGATAGAAGATCAAGTTGGGGAATTCTTTTTGCACATGAACCGTACCTCTCAGTGTTTTTCTCCAAACCATTCTAATGTTTTCACAATAAGTCTCCACTGATCCAGGTGCTTAACAAGAGTGATCGCTAGAAGATTGTGCGCTAATGCTTTTTGATCTCCATGCAGAGTCAGAGTCATCATTTGCGTCTGTCAGTGTAGCATTCAACGAGGGAGGAATGAGGATTAGTGTGCCTCAAGCAGGGCAAGACAAAAACTCTCTTGGTGCATCAATCTATTCCTGATGGTATTCCATTTGATGACCACACTTGATGGGTCATCTCTGGAACATGCTGACATAGTGCAGATTTGAAGGGTCTTTAATAGCATTCCAGTATCAGGTTAATGAAGACCAGCATTTACATACTGCCATTTACACTGCATCCACAAAATGGCCCATAGATTGCCTGTATCACTAGGTGCGAATAAATCATGGTTACACTGCTGCCTACATTACAGTCTTGCGACAGGGCGTATCTGGGGTTCTATGTTCGTTCATCCCAAGTATTATTTTTGCGGCTTTTTTGGCTGAAAAATCCCCCTCCACTATTATTTATTCCCAATACCCCACCCTACCGCTTATATGCCCTTACCCTCCCTCCCCCATATTTTCCAATGATTTTTTCAGCATAAAATGTCTGGCAAAAAGTGCTGCGGAGAAAAACGTGCAATGGATGAACGTCGTACCGTATCTGCCTGTCCCACACAAGATGCTACCTAAACAGCAGTTTGTACAGAAATGGGTAAATTGCATTGTCTTTGGCTTAAGAGATCTGACCGTGTATACTAAAACTAGTCAATGTGTCCTGTCTTTCATAGTTCATTGAAAAACATGAAAATAAATGGGCACTAAGAAACCTTGTAGTTGATAAATAGCTGGAGATTAGGTTGTGCATGATTCCGAGTGATGCAATGTATTGATAGCAAAGGTATTTTACAGTATTGTGACAATGCACATTTGCAATATGATTTCAATTCCTTACCTAGGAATCCGAGGTCAGATCCTCGGGTGAGGAGAGCACTTTTGGCTCAAAGATGTTTTTGAATGTTCATAATGTAATGAGTCTACTAAGATTCCATTCCAGCCTGCCATTGGCTTTAATTCAGCACACATGCAAGTCTATGAGTAAATCCACTGTGGTATGTTCATGCCCTCCTAAACAGCATTACGAGTCATTTTTGTAAAATAATTGTCTCAATACTGATTTCAAGAAAAAGCACCACCCATTAACCCATGTCTCCACCCTATCCGCTAATATCTTGGATCTCTATGACCTCAAATCATGATCTTATTGCAATAATGGTTTCAATCCAAGTCATTCAGTCACAGCCGTATAGAGCTGTGTCAAGAGGTTTGAGCCATAGGGTCCACGAGGATGGAATTCGGTCAAAATGATTCCAACCTGAACATACCTAGTATTAGAATACACTACAATAAAATCATATAAAACCAAAATGAACAAGTAACAAGTAATGTATTTATTTATTAATTAAAATCACCGGGGAACAAAATGCATACAAAATGAAACAGTGATAACAGAGTGAAGAGGGCATGGATCCTTTACAACCGGATGAGAGAATCGGACTTGAAAACAAGATGTTGCAGTGGAAGATGGAAACATAAACCAGCGATGAAGACAGAACAGAATGACATAGTAATGGGATGATGGAGGAAGTGCTGACTTAAAGATGGATGGGTGACAGAAAACTGCTGTAGGATTGTCCATGATTGTCCGTGAAGTGTAGGGAGAGAGTAAAACAGGTAATGAAATAGCTTTGGAGTTATATAGTGGTAGAGTTGTAGTAGTACGGATAGGGAGAGAACGAGCATTCCAGAGTAGGGGGGGGAAGGGGGGGAGCGGGGGGGGGGGAGGGGAGAGAGAGAGAGAGAGAGAGAGAGAGAGAGGGAGAGAGAGAGAGAGAGAGAGAGAGAGAGAGAGAGAGAGAGAGAGAGAGAGAGAGAGAGAGAGAGAGAGAGAGAGAGAGAGAGAGAGAGAGAGAGAGAGAGAGAGAGAGAGAGAGAGAGAGAGAGAGAGAGAGAGAGAGAGAGAGAGAAAAAACTTGAGCAGATAGGTAGGGTGGGTGAGTCCATGGATAGTTTTGATGATGATGGGAAGAAGTTACTTGGCACTTTGTTTCATACAGAGCCAGCCAATCTAGCGACGGACAGAGGAGGTAAGGGTAAAGAATGAAAGGTAGAAAAGTGTGCAGATTGCGAAGTTGAAGATATTGTCCAGAGGCGTATAATCGGGAAGCCATGCAGGAGACTGGTTGTATACAAATTGTTCGTTTTATAACTTTTCGAATTACAATTGACCTTTTCACAATTGACCAAATTGTGAAGGTCAATTGTAACATATATGTGGGGGGAAACCCCCCACAGCCCCCCACCCAACGCCAAACCCCCCAAAACCCCTATATATATATATATATATATATATATAACCAAACCGATATAGATATACATTTATATGACAATGCATTACTTACCGTAAAAGCATTTGATTGGATCTGCTTAGATTCACATGCTGTGCATAGGTCCGACATCCAGTGGTCACTGCGGAGTATTGCATCTTGTTTTTCGTAGTCGAAAAGGAACGTCGACCGGGCGTGTCTGAAATACTATCCCTATAGTGACGTGTGTTGTACCCACAATCCCTCACGCGTCGAGGTCCCTCTGTTTGTATTTTTCTGCCCTGAGGGAGCCTTCTAGACGTGAGTGAGTACAGAAAAGAGAGATATAAAAGGAAGTCTATGTTCCTTCCATCCGAGCGGGGAGGAAGGGTGGGCGCATGTGAATCTAAGCAGATACAATCATCAGAAATGCTTTTACGGTAAGTAATGCATTGTCTTCTGATGCTTGTTAATCTGCTTAGAATCACATGCTGTGCATAGACTAGCGAGCAGTACCCGGAGTTGGTGGTGGGTTATGAGAAGGAACAGTAGAGAAAAGATGTCTTAGTACTGCCTGACCCACCAGGGAGTCAGATCTCGAGTGTGCATCTAGATAGTAGTGTTTTGTAAAGGTGTGCACAGAACTCCAGGTAGCCGCTTTGCAGATGGACTCAAGGGGAACATTTGCAATGAATGCTATGGACGCCCCCGTGCCTCGAGTAGAGTGTGCTCTAGGCTTAAAGGGCAGTTCTCTCTTAGCAAGAGTATAGCAGAGAGTGATGCATTGAACAATCCATCTAGAAATAGTGGACTTTGAAACTGCATCCCCTTCTCTTCCTGCTGCCACCGAGACGAAGAACTGATTAGTCTTCCTCAGTGGTCTGGTTCTTTCCATGTAGAACATGACCGCTCTGCGCACATCTAGTGTGTGCAGAGTTTTTTCTCCCAAGTTGGAAGGATTTTGAAAGAACGTTGGCAGTTCTATAGACTGGTTTACGTGGAATTTCGATATGAACTTCGGAGCAAATCTTGGGTGCGTGCGTAGAACCACCTTATCTCTGTGAACTGTAACGAAGGGGTCTAGAACAGAAAGAGCCTGTAGTTCACTTACCCTCCTGATGGAGGTGATAGCTATTAAAAAAGCAGTCTTAAGAGTGAGGTCTTTAAGAGATGCTTTGTGCATGGGTTACGAAAGGTGAGCCCATGAGTCTGGTAAGTACCACGTTAAGGTCCCATCCGGGAGCTGGGTCAGCTATCGGGGGGTGTATTCTCTTTATTCCCTCCATGAAGGCCTTTATAACAGGGATCTTCCACCACGACACCTTGAGTTGGGAAGTGGTGTATGCAGAAAGTGCCGCTAGGTGGACTTTAATGGAATTGAACACTAGACCTGAATCCAACAAGTGGGTCAGGTATAGAACAATATGTGTGGGAGAGCAGTCAATTGGGTTGATGCCTTCCCCTCTGCACCAGATGACAAATCTCCTCCACTTGCTAGAATAGCAGTGGCGAGTGTTAGGTTTTCTGGCTTCCCTGAGAATGTCCATACATCTCTGTGGGAGCAGTAGATGTCCGAATTCTATGATCTCAGGAGCCAAGCTGCTAAGTTCATGTTCTGTGGGCATGGATGCAGAGTCCTGCCCTTGTCTTGTGACAGCATGTTGTACGGGCAGGGGAGTTTCACCGGGGGAGATAGAGACATCTCCATCAAGTGAGCGAACCATGGCTGTCGGGCCCACATTGGGGCCACCAGTATCATGGTTACTTGTTCCTGGTGCATGCATCTTGTGCACCACCTTGCTGAGAAGGGGAGTCGGGGGGAAAAGCGTAAACAATTTCCCTGACCATTGCATCGACAGACCGTTCCCCTTGGATTGGTTCTGGGGGTACCTGGAGGCGTAACTTAGGCATTGTGAGTTCTCCAGGGTTGCGAATAGGTCTATTTCTGGGAATCCCCATTGTGTGAAGACGTCGAAGACGATGTCTTCGTGCAGTCGCCATTCGTACTCTTCGGGCAGGGGGAAATCTCTGCTGAGTTTGTCTGCCAGCAGATTGAGTTCCCCTGGTACATGTTCTGACAGTAGGAACATGTTTTGTTTGAGAGCCCACTTCCATATATTTCGGGCCAGTTTGGACAGTCCTGGAGAGTGGGTGCCCCCCTGCTTGTTGATATAGTACATGGCTGTGGTGCTGTCTGTAAGGACCAACACCGTTTTGCCTTGTAGGTTTTCCTGGAAGGCTTTTAGCGCCTTGAACACAGCTAGTAGCTCCAGTAGATTTATGTGTTTGGATGCTACGTTCGGAGTCCACACTCCGTGAGCAGTCTGATGGGATAGGTGAGCCCCCCATCCTGTTAGGGATGTGTCTGTGGTTAGAGTGGCTTCCCCCGCGGGTGTGGCAAAGGGTTTCCCTTTTTCCAGGTTTTCCTTTGTCCACCATCGTAGCGAGAGAACTAAGGCCTGCGAGACCACCACTGGATCGTCCCATAATCCGCTGGCCTGACACCACTGGCTGTTGAGCCACTCTTGCATAGGGCGCATGCGCAGGCGCGCGTGAGGTACCAAATAAATACACGACGCCATCATGCCTAGCAAGCGCATTGCTTTGCGTACCGTCACCTCTCGACCGGTCACATATTGAGGGATCTGAAACAGCATGTTTTGGACCCTCTCGTTGGAGGGGAAGACGAGGCCGTCCTTTGTTTGAATTAGAGCCCCTAGGAATTGTTTGATTTGGCTGGGGTCTAGGCTGGACTTCTTTTCGTTGATGGAGAAGCCCAACTGGAACAAAAGGTCTACAGTCTTTTGGGTATTGGAGAAGCATGTTTCGTAAGAATCCCCTGTTATGAGCCAGTCGTCGAGGTAAGGGTAAACTGGGATGGACAACCTGCGCAGGTGGGCCGCTGCCACTGCCAGTACCTTCGTGAATACCCTTGGTGCTGATGCTATGCCGAAGGGTAGCACTCTGAACTGGTAGTGTTTGCCCTCTATCATAAACCTGAGGTATCTTCTGTGCGCTGGCAACATTAAAATATGAAAGTATGCATCTTTCATGTCCAATGTTGTCATGTAATCTCCCTGTGATAGCAGTGGGATCACTTCCTGTAAGGTCACCATACAAAACTTCTGGGGTTTGATAAACTTGTTCGCTGGGCGCAGATCTAATATAGGGCGCATGGTTAGATCCTTTTTGGGTACAAGGAAGTACACTGAATAAATACCTTCCGTTACCTGAGATAGAGGCACGACCTCTATGGCTCCTTTTTCCAGCAGTTGTTGTACTTCTTGGAGAAGTATGGCAAGGTGTTCCGGTGTCATGCGTTGTCCCCTCGGGGGTCTGTATGTTGGGGAACTGTTGAATTTGATGCAGTATCCGTGGGCTACGGTGCAAAGTACCCAGCGGTCTGACGTTATTCCCTCCCATGCTGGAAGAAAGGATGTTATCCGGCCCCCGACCGGTGTTGCATGGGAGGGGACGCGAATCTTCGCGTCACTTGGTGTTTTTGGGGGCTTGGGAGCCTCTGGGGTGGACCCCCGCCCTCTCCCCTTGCCCCTGCGCTGTCCTCTTTGGCTGTACTGCCCACTATTGGTCTGGTAACTGGTGTCAGGGTACTGTTGCTGCTGATTCTGCTTTTGGCGTTGGCCACGAAAAAAGCGTGTGTTGCCATAGCCGCATCTGGTAGTGGGCTTAGAGATCTGGTCAAGAGTTTTGATAGTATCGAACTCTTTTTTAGCCATTTCCAGAGCCTCATCCACCGCCTTCCCGAAGAGGTTTGCGTCTTCAACAGGTTTATTTATTAAAGACGCCTGTGTCTCCGGTTTGAACCCTGAGTTGCGCAGCCATACATGGCGTTTTAGGAGTATTCCCTGAACCAGGGAACGTCCCGCTGTCTCAGCAGCATCCAGAGAGTTCTTTACAATACTCTGGTTGACCTGGGTTCCTTCGCCAATAGTTGAAAGCAGGCGTGTACGTAGTGGTTCCGGCGCTTCTTTGGCGTCCTTGCGCAGTTTGGCCCACTGTGCGTCCGCGTAGCTAGCTAGCAAAGAATTGTTGTTCGCAATTCTTGCCGAAAAAGGCAGCCGAGGATGTGACTCTTTTAGCAAGGGCATATAACCTCTTGCCCTCCTTGTCAGGTGGTGCCTCACTGGTGGACAGTGGCACCCCTGCCCTCTTCCTTGCATTAGTTACAACAAGGGAATCCGGAATGGAATGTCCCCTGATGTACAGCGGGTCTGAGGGTGAAGGAGTGAAAGGTTTTTCAATCCTTGGATTAACTCCTCTGATTAGTGCGGGTGTGGAAAGCGAAGGGATGATTCTTCTCTTCACTGAAGCGAGGAGGGGAATGGTCTGGCTGACTGGGGGTTTCTCCTTAATTACTCTTTCCACAAAGTCTATTTCCGGAGAGATCTCCCCAGTGTCCAGTTCGAAATGTGCTGCTGCTCTGCGCAACAGGGCATTGAATGTGGGCTGATCGTCAATGGGAGACGTGTTTCTAACAGGTGAATTGTCTGGAGGATTTAGGTTCAGGACATCAGTGTCCGAATATCCTGATGGGGATTGCCAGGGATGAGAAGGTCCTTCTTCTGGATTTTCTCCGAAGCCTTCTCCTACCATGTCTGGGCTGTCTTCCAGACCTTCCTCTTGGTTCTGTCCTTCTTCATTGTCCACAAAATCATCCTCCTCTTCTAAGTATTGTTCCTCACCAGTGAGGTCATACACACTATGGAAGTCTAAGGCTGTGTCCTGCCTCGGGTATTTGGCCCTGGGGTCCTCCTGAGGCCCTTCTCTTGTTCTCTTGGGAGTGGGAGGGTTCTGGGTGTTCATAAACCTCTCCATTCTCTCCATGCAGAGATGGAGCCTTTCCATGGTTTCATGGGGTACCCCTGAGCGGTCTAGCGGGGGAAAATTAGTGTTTTCTTGCTGAAAACGGCTCGACCTCTCCCACAACGTCGAGGAAAGTGTCCCGTCGCCCTCCGAAAAGCCTTCCGGTGTGCTGGGGGTCCCCCCGACTGAAGGGGGTAGTCCCTGTTTTTCTTCGGGCTTTTTCGGCGTGTCTTTCGACCTTTGCGTAGCGCTCGACGTGTCTTTCGGCGTACGCTTCTGGGCGTCAACGATCCTCGCCAAGCTCTCTGTGACTCGTGTGTCGAACGTTCTACGGCGGCGTGCACTCTCTGCTGGTGCGCACCGGCCGATGGTTTGGGGGCGGCGCCCTTATTTGCCGAAAGCCCAGTCGCTGGTCGCGGCTGCGGTTGCGAGAGGGGCTTCGAACCCGAACGGTCCGAGGAGGCCGCCGGTGTAACCTGCGTCTCCTTGGGCGCTGATGCTTTCTTCGTCTTCGACGAAGAAGAGCTATGGGTTGTGTGTTTATGTGTTGTATCGTGTGCGTTAGTGTCGCCGGGGTGTTCATCCCCATAAGCAGGGCCTGAGCCGAGCCCGTCGGGGCCGGGGACAGACGACGAAGAGCACGAGCGCTCTTTAGAGGGGGGTACGACTTCCGTAGCAGAGGTCGTGTTATCACGTTCCTCGTCACTGTCTGTGGTAGCAGCGGCGGGTGAAGACCCGGCCTTCGACATAGCGTAGGCCGCCCACCTCTTGACCCTACAGTCTTTTAGAGTCTTTGGCTTTAGAAGCCGACAAGCCGAGCAACCCTCCTCTACGTGATCGAGAGGCAAGCAGCGGTTACACCGTGAATGCTTGTCCTTCCAAGTAAACTTGCCCTTACAAAGTGGGCAAAACCTAAAGGGTGTCCTCTCCATAGCCGAGGCAATAAAGCGTGATAACTACCCCAGGGGAAAAGGAAAGGCATTCTCAGAAAAAGAATCAGAGATGTCCCACGACCCCACTCTCCTTACTGTATTTGGCCTGCGAGGCCAGGCCACGTGTTCGGCAACGCCGACGGATCTCCTCCGCTCGTCCCCTCCGTCGAAGATCTTGCTCGGCGGAGACAGCTTCACCACTGCGTCGAGGGAGGGATCGATATATTAAATCTTTAAACAGGAAAAAACGACCAAAGGTCGAGGAGATGGAATCTGCAATGTCTCTCGAGGAGCTCCGCGTAAAGGCGACCGGTAGCTGGGCGGAAAAAAACAATCTGAGGGACGTCCCTTTTCGACTACGAAAAACAAGATGCAATACTCCGCAGTGACCACTGGATGTCGGACCTATGCACAGCATGTGATTCTAAGCAGATTAACAAGCATCAGAAATATATATATACGGTCAATTGTGAAAAGGTCAATTGTGACCCTTTAAATTCGGTCAATTGTTAATTCGAACAATTGTAAACGAACAATTTGGGTAATACCAGGAGACTGGCACATTAGTCAGATCTAGACAGGACTAAGTAGGAGATTAGCTGTTTAACAGTATTGTAAGGAAGAAGTAGACAGATTTTTCTTATAATGAGGATGTTGAGTCTGGCTGCAGTGGCAGATTTGGAGAAAAAGAGCGAGATGTTGTGTGATGGATTTAAGATCTCACCAAGGTTGTGAGCAGAAGCAGAGTAAGGAAAGTAGTGAGAAGAGAAGAGGGGCGAGAAAAACATTCCTGTTTGGCTGGGAAGTAGATAACTTCAAGCCTTAGTGGAATTGAGCATGATCAAGTGAGACGCCATTCATATTTGATGGCGGAGAGACAGTTTGACATTTTTACAACAGCTCGTCGGATAAGGAGTGAAAGGAGAAGAAGATATGAGTGTCATCAGCGAAGAGTTGATAGGACAACCCTTAAGCAGAGATAAGGGAGCCAAGAGCTGAAGTATAGAGAGTGAAGAGAAGTGGATCAAGGACAGACGCTTGGGGAACTCCAACAGTAAGGGGGTGAGTGGAGAGGTAAAGCTGTTCCAGGATAGCTGAACATGTCTGGGGGCAAGGTAGGAAGCAAACCAAGCAAGGGCCTTATCTCTGATGCCAAGGACAGCTAATGTAAAGAGAAGGTCAGAATAGTCGAGAGTATTGAGAAGCATCGAAGGCAGCAGAGAGGTTGAGTAGAATAAGAATAGATGAAAGATTTGCGAGCTGAAGAGATGACATTGCTGACAATGAGGAGAGCTATCTCAATCGAATGCCGTTATAGGAAGCCATATTGAATGAGGTCTCAGAGGTTGTGAGCATCAAGGAACTCAGCAAGTCGATCGAATACTACTCGCTCTAGAATGTTGGAATACTATGGTAGAAGAGAAACAGGGCAAACGTTGGTAGGACAGTTAAGATCTAGACCAGGTTTCCTAAGGAGAGAGATGACAGTAGCTATTTAATAGGATGAGGGAAAAGTGGCATTGTCAAGAGAGGGGTTGAAAAGAGGGAAGCAAGATTTGGAGCAATACTTGTGCGGTGTGTGCTTCACAATGTGCGGGAACAGTGGGGCACAGGAAGGGTACATCTTGAGAAGTAGGTTAAGAACCTCACGAGGGTTGGTGGAGCAAAGGAAGACAAAGAAGCAAGAGAGGAGGGTAGGAGTGGTGCAGAAAAGTGAGCAGGAAGAGGGGGTAGGAGGTAAGTAGCGAGCGTATTGTGAATGGTAGAAAGGTTAGAACCAAAGTAGAGAGAAAGATCATTTGCAGAAATTAAGCAAATATGCCTAAACATAAACTAAAGTAATTGTATCTATTCGGTGAACTCTAATAAGGGGACAACACTTTAAAATAATTGCCAATTTTAGCTTTAATTGGTTTTAATTGTTCAACCTGAGACAAACACCAATTGTTTAGATTTCTTAGGTTTATGATCAGATTTTACTTCTCAAAACATCCCTAATTTAAATTCCTGAACATGAAGCCACTTCAGTAGTTGATATCTCTAATACCTCATTGCACTATGGCATAAAATGCTTATCCTCCAACCAATAACATTGATTAATTTATAAAACCCATAATAGAACTTCCTACCAAGATGATAATGTGTGTTTAGTGCACATGAATCTAGTTTTGGGAAGTAACCGAGTGCTGCATATCAATAGGGGTTACAGGCATGTATTATATGGCTATGCTGGAATAGTCCTTGCAATAGAGCATATATCACCATCATCCGATTAGCGGGGAACATGTAACAGTGTTGGTAAGGGGTGTGGTGGAGCAGATGCGTGTGTTGTAAAGGGCTGACATCAAGAGCGATATTGGACTGGGAGGGTTTCAATAGGGGATTTTTATGGGGTATCCAGAAGGAGCTTTGAACAGGATTTATTTTCTTAATTGCACAAGAATGGGCTCGCCACAATCGTTAAAATGCTTTTCGGTAGGGATTAGGACAATATGTTTTATAAATACCCCCAAACCTACAGAAAATATGAATATGGCATGTGATCTATAACCTTGTGAGAACTTAACTGGGAGAGTTGAATAGAAGGAGAAGTTGGGGTTATTTAAACCTACAGAAGAGGGGGCAAACAATCAGGTGGCAATGATGGCAGGTGAAATCCGTTAATAACCATCCACACTTTTTCCTTATTGTCTCCCATGTTTTGTTTGGCCCTTGCCTCAAAGCCCTCCTTTGAAGTCCCTGTGTCTTGGCACCCTTGTTTCTCTCACCCACCACTAAGATCTGGCCCCACTTACCAGTCGGCACCCGCTTATCTTCCTCGCTGACTGCCATCATCTCCCCCAGGTGGCTTCCATGAAAATTGAGAAGAGTGTTACTGCCTTTCCTATTTTCCTTGGCCCCCATCTTGGTTTCCAGATTTTTCATGGGGAAATCAGCATGCAAAGTTGATTACCCATCAAGCTATTAGCACCCATGTTGGCCTGTGACCTAATAGCAATAATCCCTGAGTTCGGGGGCAGGCACAGGCGGTAACATTCATGTGCCCATGGCGTGCGTGGCCCTTGCTTTGCTCCAGTTTACCAAGGCTCGGACTGCGGAGCCATTAACCCTCGTGTCAGCCCAAAAGCCCAGGCATTATCATTGTACTGTGCTCTAGCTGAGCACATTTAGCACCTTGCTCATTCCAACACAAATGGAGACATTTCAGGATACAAAATGATTAGCAAATGTGGAATGTAGATGTTTCCTCAGTCACCCTCTTCATCATATTTGAGTAAATCACTTTTCCTCAATTGCTTTTCCCTTTCAGCCAGACTTCATTCCATTATAATGTAGTTTACCAGATTGGCTTAGGTAATTGTGGTTTCCCATTAGACTTTCGGCCATGTGCGTAAGGTAGGACTGAAAAAGTGCTGCCGGCAGAAATCGAAGCCAATGGGCCTCATTACGACCCTGGCAGTATGGGGTTAACGGCGCCGGTAGAGCTGCAGGCGCCGTTAACCCCATATCGCCTCATTACGAGGTCCGCTCGTGGGACCCGTTCAGGACGCCTGGTTTTACCAGACGTCCTTAGCGGGTCCCGCAAGCGGCCCAGCTTGCTAACAACATGGCCCGTCATTAACGGGCCCGTTGTTAGCATGCTCCCCATTCCCATTGAGCCCTATGGGGGGTCAAATGGGAATGGGGGTGTACCGTGTCCGGGTTCCTTGAATGGGGAAATACCGGGCCCTTCTAGGTCAGAATGGCCCGGTATTTCCCCATTCAGGGAACCCAGACCCGAGTTTGGGGGTAGCAATGCCATTATTAAGGGCATGGCTACCTCCAAACTTGTAATGAGGCCCAATGACTTTTAGACCTGTATGACTGTATAAACTGGTTAGGTCCAGTACGGACAAAGGGTCGCTAAGAGAGCGCAAATGACAACATGATGGGAGGAGGTGTGTACGCCCCTCGGCGTCAAAGAAGACTCATCATGTGACATAGTAGTTGATATTAAAGAAATACTCAACAATGAAATGGTGTACTGTGTTTAAGGGAGAAAGTATAGGCCTTGCAGAAGCCTTAGGGATGATTTCCAGAATGTACTTAGGTTTTCAATCAGTCAACTGGCTAGTGACCTATAAAGGCCAGGGGTAAATGTAGGATGCTGTCTCTGTTTTTTGTCACCAGAAACTGTTGCATGAACCTGATTTCTCCAACGCAAAGAACCTTCATTCTACACAGCCTTGCAAAGATACTTAACCTACGAACTGGTAGATTGGTTATATATGGTCATGAAATGTAATGGCTAGTTTGCAATAAAAATTGGATAATTTACCACAATTGTATACAATAGAAGTATTGAAAGTCAATGAGGAGATGGTCTCAGGACTCTGAGCTTACAATATTATATTAATATACAACCTGGGGGTATTTTATTTCTTATTATATATATGTCTGACACCCACTATCCAATCTTGAACCTATGTCAGCCATTTTCTTTTCAGCTTTTCTAGCTTTTTGCATGCTTCCTTCAAGTCTTCTTATTTTCCCTTTCTGTCCATTTCTAACACTTTCCCACTTTACCATTTCATCTTCATTTCATCTCTTTCGACAACATTTTTCATTCCCCTCCCTTTTTTCAATCATGCAACTTTCTTTGTACATTAAAATCATCCTCATTGTCTCTTGTTTCCGTTTTGGCCTACCTTACGATATCTATGTTTTATGCATTCTGTTCCCATTCATATCCTTTGCCCTTAATTTTCCTATTGGTGCAATCTTATTTATGAATTAATTTCTTTCCCTTTCTCTCATGTTCTAGACCTCTTTTCCATTGCCCCTTTATTTCTGGTTTTCACTTTACATATTTTTTTTACCAAGCCCCTTAACCTATACTTAGTTGAACAACATTATCCCTTGTGTAAACAAAGAACTATCACAGCTATCTCACCATTACTCAATGAGCGATGACAATTGCCATCTGCTGAATTTGCAAGGTGGCATTGTTAAATCACAATTTAACTGTAAGAAGTTATTACAGTCTGTAACTGTAAGAAGTTATCACAGTCTGTGCTGGTGCTTCTAAGGAGAGCACGTCTCTCACCATTAATCAATGAGCGATTACAATTGCCATCTGCCAGATTTGCAAGGTGGCATTGTTATGTAGAGGAGAATGACAATCTCATTGAGGAGATCCGCAAAGGAATATGAAAAAGAGAGAAAGAGGAGTTGGTGACATCACATAAAACAAGCGTGACGCACTGACAAGACTAGCCGATGAAGAGAATGTATGGACCTTATAGAAACTGATAACGAAGTAAAGAATCGAGTAAACTTTAATGTGCAAAACGAAGATTGCATGTGTGAAAAGCACTGAAGAAAATGCAAGCCGTTTATTAACTGTACAGATGCAGTAACTCAAGCAGACTAAGTGATCATAGAAACCGGCTATACATAGTGAATAAACTGCAGTCAAAGCCGCCATTATATAGATGCTGGACATCGGTGTCACAATTTTTGTAAGTTGAGACCATGAAGAGAAGGGCTGAAAACTGTGTTGCAGCAAAGCATTAGCTGGGAGTATGGAAGAAGCAAGAAGGGCTGTCTGGCCTGGTGTCAAGACTGAAGGCAGTCAAGAACTGGTTATCTGTCCTCAAAGAACAGTGAACATAAGAAGCTGAATTATCCCTGCAGAGAAAGAACACCATGAGTGCCAAGTTTATTAATTCAAAACACTTAAATGCTATAAAATGAGCCGAATTATGATCTCCTGTCACGTGAGCTGAGAATGGGAATAGATTTGGCCATGCAGTCCAGAACCTTTGATAAGCGTGTGCCCGGACTCCCTTATATTGCCAGAGACGAGAATAGATTGCAAGGCCAAGTACAAAGACAGTCTGCATGGCAGAAGGCATAGGTGATGAGAAATGATGGGCTAATTGGATGAGGAGGTACAGTTCAGTCTACCCCCTGGCACCTGTGTCTGAGCTCACATGCTGCTAAGTGAATCTAATGTTCCAGAAGGGCACGAACGTGCCTACCAATTGTAGAAGGCCATATAACGAAGGGCCTTATAGTTTGAGAGCCAATAGAATATCATGTTTCTAATAACTAATGAAGATGACTTGCACTAGGGGTGGGCATGAGTTGTCCACCTGACTGTAGAGACCCAACCACCACCCGACCTCTTATAGAAAGTATACTTAGATATTCCCCTTGAGCAAACCACAATCCCCCGTAGGTTTTTATTATTTGTCACATAGTATGACTTTGTTTTCTGCTATATAAGTGTTGTTTTTTTATGAAATGCTTTGAGAGAACTCTCTGCGACGACGGTTGATGTCCGCTGTAACTCACTGTTTTAGATAATTCAAATTAAAACAGTAAACTAAATGTGCTGTCTTCCTGAGTTGATCTGATTATTGGAGTACAGAGTTATTCTGTTTCCCATCCACCTGCATGAGACGCTACCTAAAATAAGGCCCATATGGTCAGTTACATCACAATTTAACTGTAAGAAGATATTACAGTCTGTACTGGTGCTTCTAAGGGGAGTTTAAGCAGCTGCTGAGGGCACCACCAGCAGTGCTTTAAGTGAGGTGAGGGTTTGATAGGAGTACTCACAAGGGCGATTGGCCTTAAGTGCAGGGGGTTCGAGAAACAGAGATGGAGGGTTAGTGGGAGCCAAGCAGGAGGGCGGGGAGCAGTGGTGTGTCCTTGTTTCTTAATCACCAGCTCTGCCAGGGGAAAAGCAGGTGATTAAGAAACAAAAGGAGACGGCACACCAAATGAATTGATAGCAGAGCGCCGCACCTCCTTTTTTTGTGTGAGTGGTACCAAACCCCCCAGGCAGCTCTTTAGCTCAACATAACCGTGGGGTTAAAGGGCTGCCTGCAAGGTCGGGCCTCTCTGGTTTTTCTAATCAGAAGCTCAGACCCTGCAGGCAGTCCTTGAATAAATTTCGACCCTGTTGGCGTAAAGGGTACCTGAGGTGTTTGGCACTTTTAGGGCTAATCTGGGGAGCCAGGTAGGCAGAGCTCTGGCTCTGGAGCACGTTTTGAAGACTAACAGGGCTTTTCCCCGGCTCGCCCGACCTCACTTAAGGCTCTGGAAAAGAGCCTACGACTATCAATGGGCACTATTTGTCCCGAAAGCATGAAATGTAGCCCCACTGTAAGGGCTACTGTGACAATTTACTTGGCATCACACACATCTTTGCACCATTCAGCTGACTAGAAAAGTTAGGTGTTTTTTTAGAATAACAGTTGATATGTAATGTCAGAACTCGGCTGTAATTGGCAAATATACTGCTTGCATTCCTGGGAAGAATCCTGTATCCCACGCATGATATAGCCTATGTATGTTTAGGTTTGGGACGCTTTGTCCTATACATTATTCATTTCCCTGGCTTGGAGGCTGCCTGAGTGCCTATAATGCTAAATGAGGCGGCTTTGCTAAAGTAATGATATGGGGAAAGGCTGGCGCTCTCTTTCGCTCCTGGATGGCTCAGCCCACTCTACTGACCTACCGCCTGGCCCCCTTTCCCCAAGACAGCGTGAGCTCCAGCTTCCGAACTAACACTGAGCAGGCAGCGTGCCGAGTGCGAGCGTCGGTGACAGCCTTTATTAGGCTGCTGTCAATTTATTTCCACTCCAGGCGCCTCTGGGAAGCTTTTGGCGCAACTCTGGAGTCGCGGGAGCGCGTCTGAAAAATGAAGCAGGTCTCCTTCAGCCAATCAAGAACCGCCGAGAATGAGCTTAACTGCCTCCCAGGGACGCACCAGGACAGCGGCAAATTGAGTGCATGTTTGGGAATGAACCGGAGGAGGGGAGAAGAGGGAACCAAAATAGGAGACGAGAACCCACAATGCACCACTAACAAAATCTAAGAACACGGGGACGTGGACGGGATGAGCTCAAATGAGGCGAATGAAATGCATTGTATTTAGTGAAAATTAAAAATGCTACAAGAGTCACCGTACAAAGGGAATATTGATGTCTGTATAAGTACAGTTACTTTTCAGAATTTGACCTTTATTGAATGTGATTGAACGTTTTGTTTCCTGTTGACGTTGTTTGAATTATTGATTGTCTTTGGGCAATACATTACAGTGTGCAGGGGACGGGAGGGTTCCTAATTTGGATCCTCTGATTTCCTCTATTTTCTGTAATATCAGTCTTGTGTCAAGACCATTTCTTCCCTGCCGCACCTTGAAATCTCCTGATTATTTGAATTCTGACATCAGTAAGTTTGACCTTAAACCATTAGTGTGCATCGATAATCTACAGTATCTTGCTGGTGGGGAAAGAGTGGACCCAGTAATGGAGGACAGAAGAAGGCAGACTTTAAATGGAAAAAGAATAGCAAGTTAAGAGAATAAAACAATGATGAGACATAAGAGCGAACAGTGAGATAATCCACGCGTCTAATATAAGCCTCTTGCTAACACACATTGTAGCCATTTTGTAGAACTGTACATAACATGTGCTAATATTCCCCAACTTGTTTTTTTTGACTACCAAAATGGGAGGCCTGAGAATGCGCCGAACATATGTGAGCCCTGGAGCTGCAGATGACACACAGACCCCAACAGTGGACTCACAAGGGCTGTGACCTGATGCTTTTGGACTACGACTCTCATGATCGCTCAGCATTTGCTGCCCAGAACTGGTGGAAGATGTACTCCCACACATCCACAAACCCCTGCACTAGGCCACCTGGCTGGCTGAGTGTTTAGGAAGCGATTGGCTTAGCCAGCGGAAAGGCCTAGTGAAAGGGATTGGTCAATGAGCCGCTCCATAAAAGATGAAAAAGGAGCTTGGGGAATATCTATTTTGTGGTTGGCTGGACCCATTGCTTGTTTTTATGCAAAAGATATAGAGGCCAATACACAAAGAAGTTACCAGGAGTAACTGTTGACTACTCCTGACTCACTTCTACTAAGTCAAAGATACTCATGGTCAATTCTTTGAGAATTGAATAGCCTTCTGCCGGTTTAAGTCAAGGGTAAGTCAGAGTAGTTTCTTTGTGAATCTGCCCAGTAATGAGCAGAGAGACCTCGGGAAGCTTGGTGGAACAGTGGTGAAGGAAACAACACTTAAATACCTCCTGACCTTTAAGGTTTAAGACTAGGAGCAGTGTGACTAGGTGATTAAATGTGTCCATGAGACAGGAGATGGCAGGGTTTTAAATTTTACAGACAAGTCCCATCAACCAATGTGCCCCTTGATGGTGAAATGCTTGCACAAAGAAAGAAGGGGTTGGTTCAGTAGCCTACTAATAATTTACCCATTAGCTCCACTTCCTCGTTGCAAGTTTACCGAAAGGCTGCTTTCATCGCATCTGTGTGTGTCTGTGTGTGTGTGGCGTACCAGTGTCGGGAACGGGAGAGTGGGTTGGGGATAGAATGGGTGTTGGGATGTGGGATCCACTTCTGGGCCTGGTGGATGGGGCGGGGGAGAGATTGGGGGTTGCAGGTGTGTCCTCCGTATTGGGAAGGAGAATGGGGAAGAGACGATGAAAGGGAAAAAGGTTTCCCTGCAGCACCGAAATTGAACCCGGGCAACCAGGCTTCGATGAATTCGGCCTGCAGGAAAACAACGTACATCCTAAGTGATGGCATCATGAACAGGTTGTATACGAATTGTTTGTTTTACAACTGTTCGAATTACAATTGACCTTTTCACAATTGACCGAATTGTGAAGGTCAATTGTAACATATATGTGGGAGGAAACCCCCCACAACCCCCAACCCCCCAAAACCCCTATATATATTACCAAACCGATATATATATATATGTATATATATATATATATATATATATATATATATATATATATATATATATATATATATATATACGGTCAATTGATTGTGAAAAGGTCAATTGTGACCCTTTAAATTCGGTCAATTGTTCATTCGAACAATTGCAAACGAACAATTTGGGTAATACCCATGAACATGGAGGGGGTTGATGACCTTTACTCTTCGACCTTTACAGCTTATCCAGAACAGGACTACAAGACTTGTTCTTGGTCTCAAGCCCAGGGATCGTATCTTTTCAGCTCTGAAATCTCTTCACTGGCCCCCTGTGGCTGCTAGGATCAAGTTCAAGACCCTCTGCATCGTCCATAAGGCTTTCTGGGGCCTGGGACCGCTCTACCTCCAACTTTCTCTTCCAAAACATCTTCCTTCTCAAGCTCTCTGCTCATCCACCTCCAACTCTCTGAGGGTCAGACACTTCTCCAAGCAGAGAGTTTGGGGCAGATTTATCTCCTCAGCTGGGGCCTCCCTCTGGAACAGCCTCCCTACCTCTCTGAAACTTGAGCAGAACCACTTACGGTTCCGCAAGCAACTCAAGACCTTCCTTTTCGCTTCCGCTTTCTCTCTTCCTATCCACTAATGATGCACCTGACTGCTCTACGCACTGGTCAGCAGTTCACCCTCTGAAGTCGGGCCCAGACTCCTGCATGTCCAGTTGCCCCCACGCTGCCTCCGTGCTCTGCAGCACTTAAGGGTCTGTATCTGCAACCCTACAGTCCCTTCTCTCTGCAGTTATGAGCCTCGTGCTGGCTGCACTTGTGAGTTATCTGCACTTCCATTTCCCCTCGCCCCTGGCACTTCTCCCATTCGCTCTCCCCACACTTGCACAATCTGAATGACACAAGGCCTAATAAGATCGTTACTTTGTCCTCTTTTTGTTTCCCCCTCCTTCTTTTGTTGCGCCTGGAAACACTTGTGTACAGGTGCGTTATAATTGCGTCATCATATCATATCATCATATCTTGTGCTCGACATCTATCATAATAGAAAATGTATTGTTGAACAATTGTCACAAAATTAAATTTGACTTTGTTAACTATATGTCAAACATGATTTGTGAAAAATATCACCATGCATGCATCCTACACATAGCCACTCAAATCACAATGGTATGACACTGATAAAATGATGACTACATCTGGAAATACATGGAATCTAAATAGTTAGGTATGCTCACGCTTAAAAGATGTTCCTCAAGAGCAGCCAAGCAATTGGAAGACTGGAATGAGCAGTCATGTGATATCTCAATACGTGCGTAAATGACCATGCTTCACAGGCATTCATCAGTGGTGAGTAAGCGTTTAGTGATGTGACATTTAAATAGGCACCTCTGTCCATGCGTCAAAGGCCTTCTTCAGGAGGAACCAACTAACGAGACGGCAGCAAGGGTAAGCATTGAGTAAGGTGGAATTGCAGTAGGTTTTTTGTGACCCCAATTCAGAGGCATTTTTCAAGAAAAACTAACCAATGGGAAGTCAGCTTCCACAATGGTGATTAAACATTATGTAATTTGGTAGGCAAAAAGGTATGTGTGGTGAGGCTTCAAAGGCCTTCCTCAAGAGGATCCAACCTTCTAGACGGCAACTCCACCAACGGTGAGTAACATTCTGTAATGTGGTATGCAAATAGGTAGATGTGTATCCCACGATTGATATTTGCACATTGTGTTTGCCATGGGCGTAATTTTAGGGGGGATAAGGGTGTTTGCCCCCTCCGACTGTTGTGGCACTCCATTTTGCCCCACTCATTTGGCAAGGCCCCCTTTCATTTCGATATCATGTACCCCGAAAAGTTTCAGCAAAGTTACTCAACTGGTGTTTGCTCAAACACATTGGTAGTTCAGTTCCCCAACCATGCAACATTAATTGTTGATCAAAACATTTTCATATTTGGTGAATATTCAGCTCTTTATTTTTACTTTCAGATACTGATGTGAATGGTTGATAAGTTCATGTATGGGGGTGATACGAATATAGAAGTATGAATATATCCTTTTAGTTTGCACTATTAGGTGGCGCCTAAGCACCACCTTTAAGGCAAAACTCTTGTATTGAAGTACAGGGAGAAGGGAGATGGCATGTGAGGAGTGACACACAGCTTGTGGGTGTTATTTGTTTACTTACCCACCCATTGACTTCCCATGGCCTTGCTACTCCATATGGTCATTTCCGCACACTACCTGTCCCTACTCCACCCTAAACATATCCTCCTAGGATCTCTTTGAGCAAGCTCTATCAAGCAGTAACATCAGACTTTGGCCTGCCAGAGTTATTTCTACACAGTCTACTGAAGGGTTTAATTAAAGCTTTAAATGTCTACTGGTATAATAACAGTATCTTAACCAAGTGTGCCTTCATTGTGATGTTTATCTCTTCCATTCACTGAGGTCCTGTTAAAAACAGTCAATGACAAAGGCAACAGTTTCGGCTTAAGGTATTAGATAGGTATTTGCCAGCTACTGTCATCATATGCTCAGGTAATCACTGTATTTTACAGCTGTTGGATCTTCTGGCCAGGAAGTACCATTATATCAGTGCCTAGTAAATTCATATCCCATACCTACGCAAAAGCCCAAACTATTGGCTTTGTCAATGCGTGTTTACTCTTTGATGGCTCTGTAATTACATGCTCTTTGCTCCCCATTTTTAATGGTTATCTTTACATTGATGATCTATAATGTTCTCTGTGTGTTGATGTTAACCAAAATAATATCTTTTGGCACTACGAAATCAATAATCTTTGCCACATTATTTAATTACATTCTGTTATTTCTTTTATAAAAACACTTGTATTTTCAAACAATCTTACTTTGTGTTCCTTATTCTCTTTTAAATTCACCTTTATTGTGTTTCAATTTGTTTTTGAAATTTTTGAAAAGGTATGTTAGTCAACAGGTTCATGTTGCCATGTTTCAAAGGCCCTCCTCAAGAGGATCTAAACCAGTAGAAGGCAGCTTGACCGATGTTGGCTATGGCTTCCTTGGAGTGGTATGTAAATAGGCATGTATAACCATGTATCAAAGACTTCCTCAAGAGGATCCGATTCCAGCCGGTAGGAGGCCGTGTTGCTAATGGGTGATGTGGTGTCAGAGCAAAGGCACTTCAGTGAGATGAAAGAATGACAAAAGTCGCAGAACATCTCAAATCTGAATGTTAGGTGATGCGACAAGTTCTATCTATGGTGTTTCTTTATTCTTTCCTGGCTTGCTAGGTATCTCTTTTTTGCAAATAATGACTTGGTCGCTTACTAATCTGCATCTGCGCCTCCTGGGAATCCGCTCTTAGGTGCTGATTTCTATTTTGCCAAGACAAGGATGGGAATCCACCTGACATCAGGAACTGAGGTTAAGCCTAGATACTCCTACTCAGGTGACTTTTGGAGAAAAGGCCAGCTACTGAGTGGATGGTCGAGATGGAATATTCAACAGGCGGGTGTAACACCTTGAGCATAATAAAACATGTTTCTTCCACTCTCCCTGCAGTCCCTATTTAGAGCTATATGGAAACCCCCTCTGTAATATGCAGAAACTCCGTGTGCCACTGAACAGAGACCCTGTATAATATCCTGTACCACCATAGAGGCATGGAGTTGGGAGCCTGCCCAATATTCAGTGCCTCCAGAAAGGCATTAGATTGGGGTGTTCCTGACAGGCTGTACCTCCAGGGAGGTATGTGGAGTCTGCACAATATGCCAGTCGGTCCTCTAGAGAGGCATGTGATTGAGGGCATGCACAATATGCGGTGCCTCAGAGAGGCATTTTTTTGAGGGTCTTCCTGATAGGCTGTGCCTCCAGAGAGGCATGAGGTGGGTAGTCGGCCCAATATGCCAATCAGTGCTCTAGAGAGGCATGTGATTGAGGGCATGCACAATATGCGGTGCCTCAGAGAGGCATTTGTTTGAGGGTCTTCCTGATAGGCTGTGCCTCCAGAGAGGCATGAGGTGGGTAGTCGGCCCAATATGCCAATCAGTGCTCTAGAGAGGCATGTGATTGAGGGCATGCACAATATGCGGTGCCTCAGAGAGGCATTTGTTTGAGGGTCTTCCTGATAGGCTGTGCCTCCAGAGAGGCATGAGGTGGGTAGTCGGCCCAATATGCCAATCAGTGCTCTAGAGAGGCATGTGATTGAGAGTTTGCATGATAGGTGAGGCTTTCAGTTTTATGATATTTATTTTTTCAACATTTCCACCTGCATTTATCCATAGTTATATGTTGGTAATGTCATCTGCATTTATCCACTTGTGCTTCATGTTGTGTCAAAAGAATAAGCTGCCAGCAGTATGTTTCAATATTTATCAGAGTGAAGAATGTAGTGCTTCGATGCCTTTTATCGGATGCTCACAGGCATGGTTTCATGCACAACCAGCCATGATCCACTTTTACAGTAAAGACAAATGGCTGCTCCTGCTAATGTCACTCTGAGCAACGACACGGTAGGCATGTAAATATTCCCTTTTTTCTCTTCGTCGTGGTACATTGCACAGGAATTGGGCTGCAAGGCATGATTTGCAACTTGGAGAGCTGAGCAAGAGGTCGACATGTCTGCTTCTTTCCCTTTTTAGGAATAAATACTGAAAGGTAACAGAATGATTTCCATCATCATTTATATATAAAAACGGAAAGCAGGGTGCCTTACTGATATGCCGTGCAGTGCCACTACAAGGCATAGGATAGAGGGTCTGCCCAATGGGCAGGACTTCCCAAGAGGTGTGGGATGAATATTCTGCGAGGTCTACAGGACCTCCAGAGAGCCATGAGAATATCAGTCTGTGCCAAATGCAGTGACTCGCGAGAGGCCTAGAATTGAGGGTCTCTGTGATATGCAGAGAGGATTTGGGCTGAGTTTTCCCCCAGAGAGTTATGGAATGGGAGTTCAGGGTGACATGCAGTACCTCCAGGCAGGCTCTGGGCTGAGGTTGCTATTGTACATGCAGTGCCTCTGTAGAGACAGTGTGTGTGACATGCAGTGCCACCAGAGAGGACATTGTTGGAGATGTCTTTTATACATTTATTTTATATGCAGTGCCACCAGAAAGATAGAAAGGTATTTTATGGGCAGTTTGTGGGACATGCACTGGCGCCAGAGGAGAACTGGGGCAAGGAATGATTTGAAATGTAGTGTTTCCATCATGGAATGGACCGAGACATCGAGCCAACATGCAGTGTTTCCAGAGAAGAAGTGGGCTGAGGCTTTTTCTAGAAGCAGTGCACCCAGAGAGGAGTGGACTTGCACGTCTCTGTAGTGTCTCCAGTGAGGCTTAGGATTTGTGGTCTGCTTATTTTGCAGTGTTGTTTATTTATTTATTTATTTATTAGCATTTATAAAGCGCACAGCAGCCCTAGGGCATCGTGGCGCTGAAATGTCTCCATACACGTTTGGGATTGATGGTGCCTGTAATATGAGGTGCTTTGGTGAGGGGGGGGGGCTAGATTGGAAATCCCTTTCAAATGCAATGCTTCTGCAGAGGTAAAGGGTCAATGGCTATGCTGAAACACTGTTTCCACAGTTAGAGTCGAGTTAATATGCAGCACCTCCATGAAAGTGTGGAAATAAAAAGCCCCCTGATATCATGAGCCTACAGGGAGGCCTTGCAATGAGGTTGCCTCTGATAAGCAGTGCCTCCAGAAAAACACTGGAATAAGATGGTGTGTAATGTGCAAGCTTTCTATAGTGCATTGCAATAGCAGGGGCATGTACTAAGCAGTGCCTCCAGAGAGGCATTGGAATAAGCCGGTCTGTAATGTGCAAGCCCTCTAGAGTGGACTATGATATCAGGGGCATGTACTAAGCAGTGCCTCCAGAAAAACACTGGAATAAGATGGTGTGTAATGTGCAAGCCCTCTAGAGTGGACTATGATAGCAGGGGCATGTACTAAGCAGTGCCTCCAGAGAGCCATTGGAATGAGGGTGCCTCTGATAAGCAGTGCCTTAGAAAGACAGTGGGATAAGAAGGGGTGTAATGTGCAAGACCTCTAGAGTCGACTGCGAAGGGAGGGGGCCTATGCTAAGCAGTGCCTCCACAGAGGCGTGGGAAAGAGGGTGCCTCTGATACCAGTGCCTCGAGAAAGAGACTGGAAAAAGAAGGTGTAATGTGCAAGCACTCTAGAGTGGACTGCAATAGCAGGGGCATCTACTAAGCAGTGCCTCCAGAGAGGCATTGGAATGAGGGTGCCTCTGATAAACAGTGCCTCCAGTAAGACAATGTTATGTTATGTTTTCGTTTTTATTAAGCGCACGATCGCCAAAAGGCATCATGGCGCTAAGGATACCACAGGATGAGCAGAACGGCTAAAACACATGGGTCTTCAGGAGTTTTTCGAATCTTGAGATGACTTTCAGTAGCCCGAAGGGCAAATGGGAGGGTATTGCATGCTCTGGCAGCCACTGCAGAATATCAGCAGCCACCTATTCAGGCGAGGCGAACACGAGGGATAGTCAGCAGACAAGCTACACTGGATCTGGGAGGGCGAGTCGGGACATAGGACTGGAATTTCTCCAGCAGATATTCGGCTCCCTCGCCACAACAGGCCTGGTGAACAATGCAAAGGGACTTAAAGAGAATCCGTTTTTGTACCAGCAGCCAGGGAAATATGGGCCCCATAAGGGGTATCAGTGGGCAAGCGAGCGACAGAGTTTTGCAGTAATGGGAGACGATGCAAAAGATAAATAGGTTGAGCCAGGAGTAGTGAGTTGCAATAGTCTAAACGACTTAATATAAGAGAGCATACCGCCAGTGGGCAGAGATGCTCCGGGAGGAGGGGCACAACAGTACTCTATGTTGGAAATAGCCAGCTTTACAAATGGCACTAATCTGGGGTGCAGCTGATAAAGATTCAGAAAAAATGCAACCCAGGGCCCCATTCCAGAGGCCCCCAGGCCTCCGTCTTGTCTCTATTCAGTCTAAGCCAATGTTTGCCCATCCAACTACCCATGGCCACTAAGCAACCCCTAAGACGTGACAAAGAGTCTGATTGGGTCAAGTCCAGCTGGACGATGATTTGAGTGTCATCAGCATAGGAGTAGCTGCAAACCCCGAAGGAGTGGATGGGCAGCAAGAGGGGCTGAATGTAGATGTTAAAGAGAGCCGGAGACAAGGTGGAGCCCTGCGGAACACTGTGCAGCAGAGAGGTAACATGAGAGAGAAAAAAAGAAAGGGAAATGATCTGGGTCCTCTCAAACAGGAAAGAGGAGAACCATGACAGGACTTGACCCGATCAACCTTATCAAAAGCGGCTGAAAGATCCAACAGGATCAGTGAGTCCAACAGCCCGGCCTCTGGTCGGGGGGGCAGGTCACATCATCCAGGGCAGACACAAAAACACTTTCCGTGCCTCAGCCTGCTCTAAAACTTAACTGAAAAGGATCCAGCAGCTTAGAGTGCTCAAGAAAGGAAGTGAGAAGAGGAGCGATCAATGACTCCAAAAGCTTCAAAGGGAACGGGAGCACAGAGATAGGCCGGAACTTCAATAGAACAGTCGGGTCAAGAGACGGTTTCTTTAATAAAGGAATAAGAGGTGATTGTTTTACTTCCTTGGGAAAGACACCCTTGGAACAAGAGACATTAGCTGCCTGAGAAACCCATGGGGCGATCTGCGGCATGATTTCTTGCAGCACACATTGGGGAATAGGATTGGAAGGGGAGGCTGATTTGAGACGGTTGGTAGCATTTATAATATCCACTGGGCAAAACAAAGGAAATACAGACCACTGCTCCCTATCGACCTTGAGGAGCCCGGAAGGTCGTCGGGGAGGGTGGGATGACCCGACAATGCGATTTGATCGCAAATATCTTTGACCTTCTTTCCAAATAAGTCAGAGAAAGAGTCGCAGATTACTTGGGAAGGAACAATCCCGGCCATTGCATCTTCCTTGGCTGACAGAGAACATACCAAAGCAAAAAGCTCCTTTGGTTTGTCCAGAGAATCCTCTATTTTACCTGTATAAAACGCTGATTTGGCAGCACGAATCCCCAGGTTATAATCATTAGTAAATGTTTGAAACCGTAACCTATCGGGCGGTGAGTGCGCTACTCTCCATTTGTGTTCCTTTCGGCGTTTTTTCAAGCTTTACAGCTTTAATTCCACTGGGCACTTCCGTAACACTGGAATAAGAAGGGGTGTGATGTGCAGGCCTGGTGAACAATGCAAAGGGACTTAAAGAGAATCCGTTTTTGTACCAGCAGCCTCTCTAGAGTGGACTGCGAAGGTAGGGGCCTGTGCTAAGCAGTGCCGCCCCAGAGGCATTGGAATGAGGGTGCCTCTGATAAGTAGTGCCTGCAGAAAGACACTGCAATAAGAAGGGGGTAATGTGCAAGCCCTTTAGAGTGCATTGCAATAGCAGGAGCATGTTCTAGGCAGTGCCTTCATAAAGACACTGGAATAAGAAGGAGTGCAATGTGCAAGCCCTCTAGAGTGGACTTTGATAGCAGGGACATGTGCTAAGCAGTGCCTCCAGAGAGTCATTGGAATAAGCAGGTCTGTAATGTGAAAGCCCTCTAGAGTGGACTGTGATAGCAGGGGCATGTGCTAAGCAGTGCCTCCACAGAGGCATTGGAATAAGTAGATCTGGAATGTGCAAGCCCTCTAGAGTGGACTTTGATAGCAGGGGCATGTGCTAAGCAGTGCCTCCAGAGAGAGAGTCGTTGGAATAAGCAGGTCTGTAATGTGCAAGCCCTCTAGAGTGGACTGTGATAGCAGGGGCCTGTGATAAGTAGTGCCTCCACAGAGCCATTGGAATAAGTAGATCTGTAATGTGCAAGCCCTCTAGAGTGGACTTTGATAGTAGGAGCATGTGCTAAGCAGTGCCTCCAGAGAGTCATTGGAATAAGCAGGTCTGTAATGTGAAAGCCCTCTAGAGTGGACTGTGATAGCAGGGGCATGTGCTAAGCAGTGCCTCCACAGAGGCATTGGAATAAGTAGATCTTTAATGTGCAAGCCCTCTAGAATGGACTTTGATAGCAGGGACATGTGCTAAGCAGTGCCTCCAGAGAGTCATTGGAATAAGCAGGTCTGTAATGTGAAAGCCCTCTAGAGTGGACTGTGATAGCAGGGGCATGTGCTAAGCAGTGCCTCCACAGAGGCATTGGAATACTCAGGTATGTAATGTGCAAGCTCTTTACAGTGCATTGTTATAGCAGGGTCCTGTGCTAAGCGGTGCCTCCACAGAGGCATTGGAATAAGTAGATCTGTAATGTGCAAGCCCCCTAGAGTGGACTGTGATAGCAGGGGCCTGTGATAAGTAGTGCCTCCACAGAGGCATTGGAATAAGTAGATCTGTAATGTGCAAGCCCTCTAGAGTGGACTTTGATAGTAGGGGCATGTGCTAAGCAGTGCCTCCAGAGAGTCATTGGAATAAGCAGGTCTGTAATGTGAAAGCCCTCTACAGTGGACTGTGATAGCAGGGGCATGTGCTAAGCAGTGCCTCCACAGAGGCATTGGAATAAGTAGATCTGTAATGTGCAAGCCCTCTAGAATGGACTTTGATAGCAGGGACATGTGCTAAGCAGTGCCTCCAGAGAGTCATTGGAATAAGCAGGTCTGTAATGTGAAAGCCCTCTAGAGTGGACTGTGATAGCAGGGGCATGTGCTAAGCAGTGCCTCCACAGAGGCATTGGAATACGCAGGTATGTAATGTGCAAGCTCTTTACAGTGCATTGTTATAGCAGGGTCCTGTGCTAAGCGGTGCCTCCACAGAGGCATTGGAATAAGTAGATCTGTAATGTGCAAGCCCTCTAGAGTTGACTTTGATAGCAGGGGCATGTGCTAAGCAGTGCCTCCAGAGAGTCATTGGAATAAGGAGGTCTGTAATGTGCAAGCCCTCTAGAGTGGACTGGAATAGCAGGGGCATGTGCTAAGCAGTGCCTCCAGAGAGAGAGTCGTTGGAATAAGCAGGTCTGTAATGTGCAAGCCCTCTAGAGTGGACTGTGATAGCAGGGGCCTGTGATAAGTAGTGCCTCCACAGAGCCATTGGAATAAGTAGATCTGTAATGTGCAAGCACTCTAGAGTGGACTGTGATAGCAGGGGCCTGTGATAAGTAGTGCCTCCACAGAGGCATTGGAATAAGTAGATCTGTAATGTGCAAGCCCTCTAGAGTGGACTTTGATAGTAGGGGCATGTGCTAAGCAGTGCCTCCAGAGAGTCATTGGAATAAGCAGGTCTGTAATGTGAAAGCCCTCTAGAGTGGACTGTGATAGCAGGGGCATGTGCTAAGCAGTGCCTCCACAGAGGCATTGGAATAAGTAGATCTGTAATGTGCAAGCCCTCTAGAATGGACTTTGATAGCAGGGACATGTGCTAAGCAGTGCTTCCAGAGAGTCATTGGAATAAGCAGGTCTGTAATGTGAAAGCCCTCTAGAGTGGACTGTGATAGCAGGGGCATGTGCTAAGCAGTGCCTCCACAGAGGCATTGGAATACGCAGGTATGTAATGTGCAAGCTCTTTACAGTGCATTGTTATAGCAGGGTCCTGTGTTAAGCGGTGCCTCCACAGAGGCATTGGAATAAGTAGATCTGTAATGTGCAAGCCCTCTAGAGTTGACTTTGATAGCAGGGGCATGTGCTAAGCAGTGCCTCCAGAGAGAGAGTCGTTGAAATAAGCAGGTCTGTAATGTGCAAGCCCTCTAGAGTGGACTGTGATAGCAGGGGCATGTGCTAAGCAGTGCCTCCACAGAGACATTGGAATAAGTATATCTGGAATGTACAAGCCCTCTAGAGTGGACTTTGATAGCAGGGGCATGTGCTAAGCAGTGCCTCCAGAGAGAGAGTCGTTGAAATAAGCATGTCTGTAATGTGCAAGCCCTCTAGAGTGGACTGTGATAGCAGGGGTCTGTGCTGAGCAATGCCTCCAGAGAGTCATTGGAATAAGGACGTCTGTAATGTGCAAGCCCTCTAGAGTGGACTGCAATAGCAGGGGCATGTGCTAAGGAGTGCCTCCAGAGAGAGAGTCGTTGGAATAAGCAGGTCTGTAATGTGCAAGCCCACTAGAGTGGACTGTGATAGCAGGGGCATGTGCTAAGCAGTGCCTCCAGAGAGGCATTGGAATAAGTAGATCTGTAATGTGCATGTCCTCTAGAGTGGACTGTGATAGCAGGGGCATGTGCTAAGCAGTGCCTCCACAGAGGCATTGGAATAAGTAGATCTGTAATGTGCAAGCCCTTTATAGTGGACTTAGATAGTAGGGGCATGTGCTAAGCAGCGCCTCCAGAGAGTGATTGGAATAAGCAGGTCTGTAATGTGCAAGCCCTCTAGAGTGGACTGTGATAGCAGGGGCATGTGCTAAGCAGTGCCTCCACAGAGGCATTGGAATAAGTAGATCTGTAATGTGCAAGTCCTCTAGAGTGGACTGTGATAGCAGGGGCTTGTGATTGGAATAAGTAGATCTGTAATGTGCAAGCCCTTTATAGTGGACTTAGATAGTAGGGGCATGTGCTAAGCAGCGCCTCCAGAGAGTGATTGGAATAAGCAGGTCTGTAATGTGCAAGCCCTCTAGAGTGGACTGTGATAGCAGGGGTCTGTGATAAGCAGTGCCTCCACAGAGGCATTGGAATATGCAGGTATGTAATGTGCAAGCCCTCTAGAGTGGACTTTGATAGCAGGGACATGTGCTAAGCAGTGCCTCCAGAGAGTTATTGGAATAAGCAGGTCTGTAATGTGAAAGCCCTCTAGAGTGGACTGTGATAGCAGGGGCATGTGCTAAGCAGTGCCTCCACAGAGGCATTGGAATACACAGGTATGTAATGTGCAAGCTCTTTACAGTGCATTGTTATAGCAGGGTCCTGTGTTAAGCGGTGCCTCCACAGAGGCATTGGAATAAGTAGATCTGTAATGTGAAAGCCCTCTAGAGTTGACTTTGATAGCAGGGACATGTGCTAAGCAGTGCCTCCAGAGAGTCATTGGAATAAGCAGGTCTGTAATGTGAAAGCCCTCTAGAGTGGACTTTGATAGCAGGGGCATGTGCTAAGCAGTGCCTCCACAGAGACATTGGAATAAGTAGATCTGGAATGTGCAAGCCCTCTAGAGTGGACTTTGATAGCAGGGTCATGTGCTAAGCAGTGCCTCCAGAGAGAGAGTCGTTGGAATAAGCAGGTCTGTAATGTGCAAGCCCTCTAGAGTGGACTGTGATAGCAGGGGCCTGTGCTGAGCAGTGCCTCCAGAGAGTCATTGGAATAAGGAGGTCTGTAATGTGCAAGCCCTCTAGAGTGGACAGCAATAGCAGGGGCATGTGCTAAGGAGTGCCTCCAGAGAGAGAGTCGTTGGAATAAGCAGGTCTGTAATGTGCAAGCCCTCTAGAGTGGACTGTGATAGCAGGGGCATGTGCTAAGCAGTGCCTCGAGAGAGGCATTGGAATAAGTAGATCTGTAATGTGCAAGTCCTCTAGTGTGGACTGTGATAGCAGGGGCATGTGCCAAGCAGTGCCTCCACAGAGGCATTGGAATAAGTAGATCTGTAATGTGCAAGTCCTCTAGAGTGGACTGTGATAGCAGGGGCCTGTGATAAGTAATGCCTCCACAGAGGCATTGGGATAAGTAGATCTGTAATGTGCAAGCCCGCTAGAGTGGACTTTGATAGCAGGGGCATGTGCTAAGCAGTGCCTCCAGAGAGAGAGTCGTTGGAATAAGCAGGTCTCTAATGTGCAAGCCCTCTAGAGTGGACTGTGATAGCAGGGGCATGTGCTAAACAGTGCCTCCACAGAGGCATTGGAATACGCAGGTATGTAATGTGCAAGCTCTTTACAGTCCATTGTTAAAGCAGGGTCCTGTGTTAAGCGGTGCCTCCACAGAGGCATTGGAATAAGTAGATCTGTAATGTGCAAGCCCTCTAGAGTTGACTTTGATAGCAGGGGCATGTGCTAAGCAGTGCCTCCAGAGAGTCATTGGAATAAGCAGGTCTGTAATGTGAAAGCCCTCTAGAGTGGACTGTGATAGCAGGGGCATGTGCTAAGCAGTGCCTCCACAGAGATATTGGAATAAGTAGATCTGGAATGTGCAAGCCCTCTAGAGTGGACTTTGATAGCAGGGGCATGTGCTAAACAGTGCCTCCAGAGAGAGAGTCGTTGGAATAAGCAGGTCTGTAATGTGCAAGCCCTCTAGAGTGGACTGTGATAGCAGGGGCCTGTGCTGAGCAGTGCCTCCAGAGAGTCATTGGAATAAGGAGGTCTGTAATGTGCAAGCCCTCTAGAGTGGACAGCAATAGCAGGGGCATGTGCTAAGGAGTGCCTCCAGAGAGAGAGTCGTTGGAATAAGCAGGTCTGTAATGTGAAAGCCCTCTAGAGTGGACTGTGATAGCAGGGGCATGTGCTAAGCAGTGCCTCGAGAGAGGCATTGGAATAAGTAGATCTGTAATGTGCAAGTCCTCTAGTGTGGACTGTGATAGCAGGGGCATGTGCCAAGCAGTGCCTCCACGGAGGCATTGGAATAAGTAGATCTGTAATGTGCAAGTCCTCTAGAGTGGACTGTGATAGCAGGGGCCTGTGATAAGTAATGCCTCCACAGAGGCATTGGAATAAGTAGATCTGTAATGTGCAAGCCCGCTAGAGTGGACTTTGATAGCAGGGGCATGTGCTAAGCAGTGCCTCCAGAGAGAGAGTCGTTGGAATAAGCAGGTCTGTAATGTGCAAGCCCTCTAGAGTGGACTGTGATAGCAGGGGCATGTGCTAAACAGTGCCTCCACAGAGGCATTGGAATACGCAGGTATGTAATGTGCAAGCTCTTTACAGTGCATTGTTATAGCAGGGTCCTGTGTTAAGCGGTGCCTCCACAGAGGCATTGGAATAAGTAGATCTGTAATGTGCAAGCCCTCTAGAGTTGACTTTGATAGCAGGGGCATGTGCTAAGCAGTGCCTCCAGAGAGTCATTGGAATAAGCAGGTCTGTAATGTGAAAGCCCTCTAGAGTGGACTGTGATAGCAGGGGCATGTGCTAAGCAGTGCCTCCACAGAGACATTGGAATAAGTAGATCTGGAATGTGCAAGCCCTCTAGAGTGGACTTTGATAGCAGGGGCATGTGCTAAGCAGTGCCTCTAGAGAGAGAGTCGTTGGAATAAGCAGGTCTATAATGTGCAAGCCCTCTAGAGTGGACTGTGATAGCAGGGGCCTGTGCTGAGCAGTGCCTCCAGAGAGTCATTGGAATAAGGAGGTCTGTAATGTGCAAGCCCTCTAGAGTGGACTGCAATAGCAGGGGCATGTGCTAAGCAGTGCCTCCAGATAGGCATTGGAATAAGTAGATCTGTAATGTGCAAGTCCTCTAGAGTGGACTGTGATAGCAGGGGCATGTGCTAAGCAGAGCATCCACACAGGCATTGGAATAAGTAGATCTGTAATGTGCAAGTCCTCTAGAGTGGACTGTGATAGCAGGGGCATGTGCTAAACAGAGCCTCCACACAGGCATTGGAATAAGTAGATCTGTAATGTGCAAGTCCTCTAGAGTGGACTGTGATAGCAGGGGCCTGTGATAAGTAATGCCTCCACAGAGGCATTGGAATAAGTAGATCTGTAATGTGCAAGCCCTTTATAGTGGACTTAGATAGTAGGGGCATGTGCTAAGCAGCGCCTCCAGAGAGTGATTGGAATAAGCAGGTCTGTAACGTGCAAGCCCTCTAGAGTGGACTGTGATAGCAGGGGTCTGTGATAAGCAGTGCCTCCACAGAGGCATTGGAATATGCAGGTATGTAATGTGCAAGCTTTTTACAGTGCATTGTTATAGCAGGGTCCTGTGTTAAGCGGTGCCTCCACAGAGGCATTGGAATAAGTAGATCTGTAATGTGCAAGCCCTCTAGAGTTGACTTTGATAGCAGGGGCATGTGCTAAGCAGTGCCTCCAGAGGGTCATTGGAATAAGCAGGTCTGTAATGTGAAAGCCCTCTAGAGTGGACTGTGATAGCAGGGGCATGTGCTAAGCAGTCCCTCCACAGAGACATTGGGATAAGTAGATCTGGAATGTGCAAGCCCTCTAGAGTGGACTTTGATAGCAGGGGCATGTGCTAAGCAGTGCCTCCAGAGAGAGAGTCGTTGGAATAAGCAGGTCTGTAATGTGCAAGCCCTCTAGAGTGGACTGTGATAGCAGGGGCCTGTGATAAGTAGTGCCTCCACAGAGGCATTGGAATAAGTAGATCTGTAATGTGCAAGCCCTCTAGAGTGGACTTTGATAGTAGGGGCATGTGCTAAGCAGTGCCTCCAGAGAGTCATTGGAATAAGCAGGTCTGTAATGTGAAAGCCCTCTAGAGTGGACTGTGATAGCAGGGGCATGTGCTAAGAAGTGCCTCCACAGAGGCATTGGAATAAGTAGATCTGTAATGTGCAAGCCCTCTAGAATGGACTTTGATAGCAGGGACATGTGCTAAGCAGTGCCTCCAGAGAGTCATTGGAATAAGCAGGTCTGTAATGTGAAAGCCGTCTAGAGTGGACTGTGATAGCAGGGGCATGTGCTAAGCAGTGCCTCCACAGAGGCATTGGAATACGCAGGTATGTAATGTGCAAGCTCTTTACAGTGCATTGTTATAGCAGGGTCCTGTGTTAAGCGGTGCCTCCACAGAGGCATTGGAATAAGTAGATCTGTAATGTGCAAGCCCTCTAGAGTTGACTTTGATAGCAGGGGCATGTGCTAAGCAGTGCCTCCAGAGAGTCATTGGAATAAGCAGGTCTGTAATTTGAAAGCCCTCTAGAGTGGACTGTGATAGCAGGGGCATGTGCTAAGCAGTGCCTCCACAGAGACATTGGAATAAGTAGATCTGGAATGTGCAAGCCCTCTAGAGTGGACTTTGATAGCAGGGGCATGTGCTAAGCAGTGCCTCCAGAGAGAGAGTCGTTGGAATAAGCAGGTCTGTAATGTGCAAGCCCTCTAGAGTGGACTGTGATAGCAGGGGCCTGTGCTGAGCAGTGCCTCCAGAGAGTCATTGGAATAAGGAGGTCTGTAATGTGCAAGCCCTCTAGAGTGGACTGCAATAGCAGGGGCATGTGCTAAGGAGTGCCTCCAGAGAGAGAGTCATTGGAATAAGCAGGTCTGTAATGTGCAAGCCCTCTAGAGTGGACTGTGATAGCAGGGGCATGTGCTAAGCAGTGCCTCCAGAGAGGCATTGGAATAAGTAGATCTGTAATGTGCAAGTCCTCTAGAGTGGACTGTGATAGCAGGGGCATGTGCTAAGCAGTGCCTCCACAGAGGCATTGGAATAAGTAGATCTGTAATGTGCAAGTCCTCTAGAGTGGACTGTGATAGCAGGGGCCTGCGATAAGTAGTGCCTCCACAGAGGCATTGGAATAAGTAGATCTGTAATGTGCAAGCCCTTTATAGTGGAATTCGATAGTAGGGGCATGTGCTAAGCAATGCCTCCAGAGAGTGATTGGAATAAGCAGGTCTGTAATGTGCAAGCCCTCTAGAGTGGACTGTGATAGCAGGGGCCTGTGCTGAGAAGTGCCCACAGAGGCATTTTCTCAGAGCACAAATGATGTGCAGTGCCTCTAGAAGGGTGTGGGTTGCATTTACTGTATGATATGCAGTGTTTTGAAGGTCATAAGGATTAATGTCCCCACACTATGTTGGGCCTCTGGAAATCCATGGGGCTAGGGTCCATGTGATGTGGAAGGCATCCAGAGAGGCTTGGGGTGAAAGGTCCATGGGAGGTGGGTGCCTCTAGAAGGGGGCCTCTCTGTGATATTCAGGAAAAAGCTAAATAGAGGGTACAAGGCCATATATGGCTTCATTTGTGTTGACACATTAGTGCAAACTGTGTTGTACTTTGTGGAAGACATATTGCCACTGCTGGGCAGGTCATGAGTTCTTTGGTATCACTCAGCTTAAAGGGTGTGTTTCCCGTTTGACACCACAGTTCATAGATGAATGTGTAGCTCTCATCCTGAATGTGTACCCCACCTTTTGTCAAAAACCTACAAGTTTAAGATAACTTTGATATACAAAGAAATAGCTTGCAATAAGGGCCAACTTTAGAGTATTCGTCTCATGCCAAAAAAGAGAAGATACATCAATTGGGAAAACCTAGATATGTCATAATTAAATGTTTCAAAGGAAATTCTATCGAGCAATCGCTAAGAGGAAACTCACCCACTGTCTCCACACCCCCACCACACCCACTCCAGAGCTCGCCTTTTCCTGCAACTCTAGTCTGGTTTTTTCCATACCCCTTTGAGAATTCCTTCCACGAGTGAGATGTTCTCGTCAGAGAAATGAGAGCTGATTGGATGTCTGCTCTGCGTGAAGGCCCCCTTTAGACTGTACATCTAGTAGCTCTTAGCTGCATAGCACTGAATTGAGTCTGCAGTTGCTTGGAGCTGCACACTGCTTCTTCCAGTGATGGACTGCCATCACACTGACCTGAAGGCAGGGACAGTCCTCCACTTGCGCATATCTGGCCATGCAGTGACCGTGCGGTCAGCCCACTCCCTAGAGGCCCATCCAGTCCTTCTTATCTATGGATGTCCACATTGGCTATGAGAGCCCTACAACACTGTGTACCTTCTCCTTGTGGCATAGAATTGCAGCATAGCCCTGTCGGAGCCCCTCCAAGAATGTTGCGCCTGTGGGCCCCAGCTCTCTGCAAAGGCCTTCCTTGCAGAACACTCCTCCTCACATATTCTTTAAGAATGGCCGTCTCTTTTTAGAGCTCCGAGTGAGAGCTTCTCTCGCCTGTTCTTGTGCTGAAGAAAGCCCTGCTACCTGGAAACTGTACAGCCAGGTCATCATGCGGGCATCTGGGCCTCTTGGCACCCGTTGCTGTCACAGAGCATTTAGAAGCCCCTCGTTTGCATCATTACCCTCCGTGCGTGGCACGGTGCTTGAGTTGATGTGTCAGGTTCGACAGTTGGATGATGGTTTGTGTCCAGAGGAGACCCTTGCAGCATTTCAGACAGACTGCGCTCTTCTCGCTACCATCTCTGGGTACGATGCCAAGCCTACTCACTGTGGGAGTACCTACCCCTAGACAGGAACTACATATGGATTTGTTTTGGAAACGGGTCTCCTTCTTAAAACCACCCATAGTATCCAGGCCTGAGTAGGGAGGGTGCAGAAGTGAGAGGTTTCAGGATTTTGGATTGGAAATCTATGGCCACCATTATGAACGGATATGATTTTCCGTTTATCATCCTCAGTTTTGCTAAGTATCATTTTGGGAATGCATTGGTATTGTTATTTTAGCCTGCTAGGACTCTACTTATGAGATTACATCCATGTGTCATACGAGTCCATCAGGCCACCTTCCACGGAGCATAGGATGAGCACTCAGCCTCTACCCAAGGCGTGATCAGGTTGAGAAACGTGGAGGGGTAGTTTAAAAAGTTTGAGGCTGAGCAAGTAGGTCGGTCAAGTGCTTTAGTGACCCCAAAGTTATCAGTTTCCTTCCAGGTGGCTTTTAAATGAGGATGAGGACCACCAGATGGGTAGTTTAAGGATGTGAAGAGCATTGAAGTGCGTCATTTAGAGCAGAGGAATGGCATTCAAGAGGGTAGTTTAAGAAGGTCGGGATCATCCAAGTGGGTAGTTTAAGGAGGTGACTGGTGTCTAAGTGAGTAGCATGAGGAAGTGAGTGAAGTCCAAATGGGTAATTAGTGATAAGCCACATGCATGTTAGTGGGCAATTTAGGGAGGTGAAGGTGGTCCCAGTGGGTGGTTTAAGGAGATGGTGGGCAACCACGTGGGTAGTTTAAGGAGGTAAATTGTATCCCACTAGTTTGTTTAACGATATGAAGTGTATCTAAGTGGGTAGTTCAAGGAGATGACACGTGTCAAAGAGAGTAGTTTAAGGAAGTGAACAGTAACCACATGGAAAGGTTACAGAGGTAAAGAACATTCTAGTGGGTAGTTAAAGAAGGTGAAGGACGTCTAAGTGGGTAGTTTGGAGAGTCTAAAATGACTTGTTTTCAGAGATTATAGCTGTGAAATTGAGTGGTCTGAAGTGCTCCAGAAGATTAACAAGCAGCTGCCACTAGTTTAAGAAGAATTAAGCACTGCAGATGGGTTGTTTAACAAGGTCAAAGCCTACAAAGCGGGAGGGTCTTCCAGGAAACACTTAAAACAGGTTGTTAAAGAGGGTCAGGTGCTGCTGGATGCGTCTCTTTCTGCTGTTAATACACTTTGTCTGGTATTAATTAGCGGCCTTCCATTACTAGTGCCGTCCAATCAGCAAGAAGTGCTTATTCAACAGAAGGAGAGAGCATTGCCCTCAGCTGATCAATCAGCAAAGCATCTGTATTCTTCCCCTCCAGCACCCACCGTCCACGCCGCCGGACAGCTGCCCGAAGGCCTGGCAGATGGGATGATCACTTTGGCAAGACGTGGTGTCCTCCTTCCCACAGCCATGCCCCCCTTCTTCCCTCCCAGCCCTCCTCCCCCAAAGCAGAGGAGAAAGCAGGGCCTCCGCGGGGTCTATAGGCCTCTGGATTAGCCGGATAAGGTGATGAGCGTGTCTCTCCCTGCAGGTATCTCTCTCCTCCTGTGCATTGAACTCTACCCTATGCCTGTGTGCCCGCAGTTATTTGTAGGTCACTCTCACGGTGTAATTAACTCCACCTTTTTCATTTAAACGTCATTGTGTGAGGCTAGCGTTATTCCTGTAACCAACCTCCCAACTTGTGAAAATCACTGCTGGAAATAGGAAAACAATTACTGTGGGACCCGTCTCCTCCTTTGGGCGAGGGAGACTGGGCCCCAGAGGCGTGAGGCTGAGGGGCGTTGCCCCAGGTCAGGTGACACAATACAGTATCTCTTCATGGAACCCAAGCCTGGCAATTTGCATAAAAGCAAAAGGCATTTTGGGAACATAAGAATGGCAACAATTATAAGTTTGAAATGCGTCTGTTCAGCAAGAAACCCTTATAAGTGCGTAATTAAAGTTGAACTCTGCTCTTTTTATTGATCTCAATAGTCACCCTAACAAAAAAAAGCCTAAAAATTACAAGACATATATATGCCAATTTCAACAGCTTCTGCAGAGTGTGTGAAGTTTTGGCTGTTTCTGCATTCAGGGTCACGTGCGAGTCCACAGGACCAACCCGTTCGTGAGAGCTTGGCATAGACGGACACGTTTCCAGGGCTATCCCCTGGGCCTGGGCCTTGTGGCAGAGCTCCAGCAAGACAAACTTTGCCGGTGCTCCACTGCGTCTTGTTCCGTCCCATTTCCTAGACTGGTGAAAATAATAACAGTTCTGTCCAAATAAACCACCTCTTGTACCAGTAAATAAAACTCCCATCATGTGCTGGTATGCCACATCATGCAGAAGTTTATCCCCACTGACTAGTGTTATCTTCCATCCCATGCATGTAAACCATGTCAGGCACAGGTTAACCCACGCCGGCTGCAGGGAACATTATCCCTTGCACGTAAGGCAGGTCATGCACAGGTTAGCACCCAGCAACTTCAGTTATCTGCCACCCCGTGCATGGAAGCCATATCAGGCACACATTAACTTCCACTCACCACCGGTAAATCCCATCCCGTGCATGCCCCCTACATCACGCATTTGAGCCCATTAACTGAGCACTGCACATACGACATGAACTGCCTGTGCACATGCATAACACAGGCAAGACAAGGAGCATCGCTAACTCTTACATCATGTAAAGGAACGGAATTGAAACAGAACAGTACTTCGCAGCATATCAATGGAGCACCACACCAGAGGACTGTGAACGCCAGGTATTTAGCAGCTATGGCCATCAACACATGCCCAGCTGAGTATTAATTTAGCATACCGTGATGACAAAAATAGATTTGTATTTAAGAGGTTGGTTTTTCCTATTAATCGCTGGGGCTTGTAGACCCATGCTTACAATAGGAAAAATGAAACTACAAGTCCCAGCATGCAATGGGAAAAACCAGCACGAGTTGTCATGCATAGAACTGGGAAACTTGGCAGATATGCAGCCATCCTGTGCAAGTGCCTTTAATCCTGGGTGGGCAGATTCAGTCCTGTGCAGGCGAATGGGTTGAGCGCTAAGGGAAATGGAAAAAGCGCACAGGTAGGCCCTAATTGGGAGGAAGGCTGGAAGCAATTATGCAGGTCTCTGCATGCCTGAGGATGGAGTGCAGCGCAGCTCGTGCACAGGGAGGTGGGGACGACTGAGTCAAGAGCTTCCTGTAGCGTGGAAAGCTGGGGACAGACCCTACGCAGTTCCTTGTGTGTCGCTCTGCTTTTCCGTGGCTGCGTTTCTCCCAGGAAGAAAAGCAAGGCCAGCCTTTTCGTATACCCTTTGTGCGTTTAGTCGGCAGCAACGTGCTCGCCTTGGAAACAAGAGACACCAAGCAACACAGGTTCGATCCGGGTCCGTGCTTAGAAACCTCCGGGTATTAAGCGCATTATAAATACGCAACTAAGAGGCATATTCCTCTAACAGCGCCTCGCTGCCCCCGGGCTGTGTGAGCGCTTTAAAAATGCAAATAAATAAATGTCCTCCACTCAGTGACATTTGGAGTTACTCTAGTACTATCAGCTTCCAGTGTGATGTCACTCTATTAGTGGCCCTGCTCAGTGCCCTGTCAATGCAGTGACGACCACCCTCCTCCCCCTAACGGGAAGTGTTCCACTGTTCTTGCAGGATAAACACTTGGCAGCTAAAGGTGTGATTTCACTTCAATAAATAGATTCCCCAGTGTGATCTCACAGCAGTGAGAACAGTCCACATTATGATGTCAGTGCAGTAAGCAAAAACCAAGCGGGGATGGCTGGAAGGTATAGAATTCATCTTAACCCTCGTGCAGTTGCTCTGGCCAGCCCTCCAGACCATTGATCTTCAGCTGCCAAGCCATTACTATTATTTATTTATTTTTTAATTTTTTAATTGGTAATGTATTATGCGCCTATACACGTGTGTCTCAAGGCGCAAACAAGGCAAGGGGTGGGGGGTAATTATCCTACAAGGCCTTGTCCATTTACAGGTTATTTATACTGCACTTAATCCGAACATCAGTTTCAAGTGCGATCTGGGATTGAGACTTGTGTTGCTCAGCTTGGTCTTGCTTCCAAGACCTGCGCGTTGCCACAGAGCTATCCTCCTGTCACAAAGGGGAAAGACTGCTGTAGTGAGTGCAGTAAGCCCATGCCCCAATAATGTGTTATTCCATTAAGCTCAACTCCCGATGTGATGTCACTGCAGAAAGGGCAGGTCCCATTGTGATTACACTGCAGTGAGGACATTTCCCAATGTGATGTCATTGCAGTAAGGGCCACTTCCATTGTGATGTCACCATAACGGTTATATGAGATTTTACCAATTCTTTAAGCCTGAGATGTTTTTTGTCGATCCGCAAAGAACTGTGTAGTAAATACTGCGTTATTCTTTTCACTGAGCCTATTGTCTGCCTGGAACCGTGGTGTATGGTGTCATCAAGTGCTGCTTACATTAAGTTTGTGTTACTAAAATGTTTATACAATTGTTTCTTCTTCTTCTTTACCCCACCAAACACGCATACTCCCAAGACCAGACGTACAAATACCTCTTTTCGGGGGGCAAAGCCGGCCTTGGGGGGGGCGGGCCGGGCAACTGCTCGGGGCACATTGCCCCCGTAGGGCGCCATTAGACCCGCCACCATACCAGGTCGGGGGAGTCTTGTATGGGCCCCCCCCCCCCGAGCTGGCATAGGGAGAAAAGGTGCAGCAGGCACCCTTTGTTATTAAATGCGCCTGCTGCGGTGGGGCGCATTTAATAACAATAGGGTGCTGATGCATAGCATCGGCACCCTATTCACATGATTACCTCCCTGCTCCGACGCGGGAGTCAGGAGATTTTCATTGGAATAGGGTGCTCATGCATTACCATGCATGAGCACCCTATTCAAGTGATTAAGCCCCTGCGAGGCGCCGGAGCAAGGAGGGACAAAACAAATGTGGGGCTCCTGTGCCTCCCCCGCACCCTTGCCGCTCCCCCTGTCGACCAGGGGCATGCGGGGAGGCAGGGGCGTCAATTTGCCCACGGCGCTGCTACCTCTAAGGCCGTCCCTGTGGGTGGGATCATTTCCCCTGCAGACTCTCATAGTACCTCCCATTTATAGTTTTTTGTCCGAACTGTAAGTAGACATGTCAAATCTTCATGTGTACGTGCACTTTGTTATTCATCCCTCGATTCGATCATTATTTTCGAAATTCGTTCTTTTTACATCTTCCATTATTCTCTATGTTCTGCAACGTAATCGCTGGTTACCCACCATAACAAACACAGTTCAGAAAGGGCAGGTTCCATTGTGATTACAAAGCAGTGAGAACATTTCCCAACCGGATGTCATTGCAAGCACAGTTCTCAGTGTGACGTCACTGCAGTGGGGCAGTCCATAATGTGATCTCAGTGCCGTAAGGGCAGCTCCTAATCTGAAGTCAGGACAATTTCTAGTCTGGGGTCCCTGCCGTAAGGACAGCTACAACTGGACTCTATACTTTTCTTTGTTCTACTTATGGCGCATGAATTGAACAAAAAGTAACATTAACAAGTGTAAAAAACTCATCGCAAAGGGAGCACACTACTTTTATCGGTTCTGCCAACAATTAAATGATTATTCAGTCACATAAAAAGTAAAGGCCTCCTCCTTCACCTTACTAACCCATCCCACCTTTGTCATTTACAGATCCGCCTGAGCGCCTGGGCACCAATTCCATTGGTGACGGTGCGCGGTACAAATACCTTTAACATTTAACATTTATTATTGCGTGGTTTCCTTTGAAGCAACGCCTTCTTCTGTTTAAGGCATAACTCAACCCTTTCTTCAAGCTCCAGAATTGTTTTAATCCCCCGTTTTTCTTTCTCTAACAGTCCGCTGCTTAGTGTTTCTAATTCCCTGCTCCTCTTTTCACCTCCTAGATGTGTCAGGCGAGGCTTTGGAGACGACATTTTAAGAAGCAGCGGTGTGGCCTTCATTGCCCAGGACTGGAGCCTGGGCCATCGGGTTACATGTAATAATGTCCCCGCAAAAATGTCGCCTGACCAAAGAGTCGCCGTTTTTAGCTGAGACATTATTACAATGGACATGTGGGGGACACCCCCCGCAAACCCTGTTATTTCTTTTGTTTTAATGGGAGCAGTGGACATCCCCACAACCTGCGCCCCATATATAATGTCCCCATGTGTAATGTTGCCAATGGATTTTCCCGACGACATTATGTATGGGGACATTATTACCTGATAGTGGGCCATCAGTGTCATTGAGAAGGGGCTTCTTGGAAGCTGGGCTCAAGGGCATCTGGGGAGCGATGGAAGCAGGGGTATAAGAAACTGGCTCTAGGACATCTCTACTCTACTATATATGGCTGTTTGCCGCTTCTTACTCGGGGGTTGGGGGGCTGGTGTTGCTGCCCGTCCATGGATGCAGGTTTCTTTCTTAGTGAGAGGGGCTCTAGTAAAACCTGGCCGGAGTGGACATGGCATCCAGAGGAGTTGAAGCAAAGAGCATTGTACAAGAGTCGGAAGGAGTTTCCCAGAAGCCAAGGTCTACAGCATCTGCTGACAGCGGCAAGGGCTATTACAAAGAGCAGGAGTGTCAGGCACTAAGAAGAGCAGGAAGGGAATTCCCAGGAGTTCGGATCATCTTGTGAGAGTGGAAAGAGGCATAAGTCGAAGCTGCAATTGAGGACACCCGGCAGGAGTGGACGGGACAATTGTAAGAAAAACATAGGGTCTGGCCCTAATACTCTAGATATCCTAGAGCCTGAGACCTTAGACTCGCCAAATGTTTGCAACTACAATTCCCATCAGGTCTACCCAATGTATTTCATTGGAAGGGATAATGGGATTGGTAGTCCAAAACATCTAGACAGACATGGGTTGCATACCCCTGGTGTAGAGCATCTCAGGGGAGCATTCTTTGGAGCAGGGATCTATGCATCTGGAAAGTGTGATGAAGTATTATTCATGACGTGCAGGACATATTTTTGGAGTTGGTCATGCATTTCCGATGAGCCGCTGTGTGGAGCATATTGCAAGAGGTGACATTAGTAGGCGCTGGTCTGTAGGGCATCAAGGGAGTGGGAAGAATTGCCTGGAACCCGGGACCACAATATCTAGTGGGAGTCAGTGGTTGTTTCTGGCAGCTGCGTTCTAGGGCCTTTAGGGGGGGGGTGAGGACATTCTTAGGCACCTGGATATGAAGGACTCTCATCATCTGCCGTCTATGACACATGGTTGGAGTGGGAGGAGCATTCCAGTGCGTTGACTACTAGAGCATTTGGTTACAGTTAGATGTCATGTTATGAAAAGTTGGACGTTAGGGCTTCAGACGAGAGGGTCCAATGGAAATATTCAAAGGAAACTAGGGTCTTCAACATTTGGCAGACGTGGCACATGGCATTGGTAGGGGCCTGGGTCTAATGCATCCAGAAAGACACCTGGTGGGATTGGAAAGGATCTTCCTAGAACCATGGTCTTGGTTTATGGTGATAGTGGAAGGAACAATTTCAGGAAATCATTTTGACAGCGTATGGTGTGGGTGGGTAATGGTTTTAGAAACAGTGGTCTGGGACGTCTGGTGGGAGTGGGGAGGTTCTTCCTAGAAGCCTGGGTCAAGAGCATCAAGAGAGAGTGGCACTGGGCATGGCTTTAAGTGAAGCTCAATTGTTTAAGGTTGGAGGTGAGTGGGCATAATGAGGGGTCGGCATCCAGAACATCCTGTAGGAGCAGGTATGTGCATTTCTGGCAGTCAGCATAGCATCAGGTTGGAGAGTAGAGCATCCAGTGAGAGAAAAGGAAGATTCCTAGAATCTGCGGTTCAGGGCATCTGATGGGAGAAGGAAGGATTGTCCTAGGAGCTGAAGTCTAGAGCATGCAGTGGAAGTGAGAATGGGCATTACTAGAAGTTGGGTCTAGTATCTATGCTGGATATGGGAATGTGCATTTACAGGGCACGAGTCCTAGCACTTATGGTAAGAGCGGAGAAGTACATTACAAAAGACTGGCCTCGAAGCCATCTAGTGCAAGCAGGAATGTGCATTAGCAGGAGTCAGGGTCTAGTGCTTAGATTCTTAGGGGGGACAGTGGGCATCCAGTGAAAGGGAAGGAGCATTCCTAATGGCTGTCCTCTGGGGCATCTGGTGGGAGTAGGAAGAGCCATTCTAGGGAGTAGGATCTAGCACCTATGGCGGGAGTGCACATTGCTGTGATCCAGGGACTGGCACTTTTGATAGGAACGGGAATGGCCATTACTAAGAGCCAGAGTCTTGCATTTATGGTGTGAGCAGGAATGGAGCATTCTGCACTCATTGATGTTTGTCAGATATATTGTGATGTTTTCTATATGTGCTTCTGTCTTTACAATGATTTGCTGCAGATCTATAATCCATCTCAGGCGGCTTTTTAATATGAAAACTGTTTATTAAAATGTGTTTTCCATTCCTTTCATTCCTCCTTTGTTTTTGTGAGTGGAACTGGTCATTACTAAGAGCCCTATTCTAGCGCTTGTTGTGGTTGCAGGAATAGCCATTACTAAAAGCCAGCGTTAAGCACTTATGGTGGGAGCGGGATCGGCCATTCCTAAAAGCCAGTGCCTAGCACTTATGGTGTGAGGAGGATTGGTCATTCCTAAAAGCCAAGGCCTAGCACGTATGGTGGGAGGAGGATTGGTCATTCCTAAAAGCCAGGGTCTAGCTCTTATGGTGGGAGCAGGATTGGCCATTCCTAAAAGCCAGGGTTAAGCACTTATGTTGTGAGCAGGATTGGCCATTCCTAAAAGCCAGGGTCTAGCACTTATGGTGGGAGCAGGATTGGCCATTCCTAAAAGCCAGTGCCTAGCACTTATGGTGTGAGGAGGATTGGCCATTCCTAAAAGCCAGGGCCTAGCACTTATGGTGTGAGGAGGATTGGTCATTCCTAAAAGCCAGGGCCTAGCACTTGTGGTGGGAGGAGGATTGGTCATTCCTAAAATCCAGGGTCTAGTTCTTATGGTGAGAACAGGATTGGCCATTCCTAAAAGCCAGGGCCCAGCACCTATAGTGGGAGCAGGATTGGCCATTCCTAAAAGCCAGGGTCTAGCACTTATGGTGGGAGCAGGATTGGCCATTCCTAAAAGCCTGCGTTAAGCTCTTATGGTGGGAGCAGGATTGGCCATTCCTAAAGGCCAGGGCCTAGCACGTATGGATGATTGTGAATGGCCATTACTAAGAGCCATATTCTAGCATCGATAATAGATGTAGGAATTGCTATTACTAAGAGCCAGGGCTTAGCTTTTACTGTGGGCGCAGCGACTGGCATCTTAGAAGCTGCCGCTCTCCAATCAGCGCAGCCATAATATGCAGCTCTCCCTGCGAGTTTGCGGATTACGTGCCGATCATCTGGTGTTCCCCAGACTCTGGATCGCAGCCGGCCCTTACGTGTCACCGCCTGTTTTACAGCTCGAAATCCCTCGTGGCAGTCAGACAGGAAAGAGAACGGGTTGCTTAGCAACTAGTGACTGAAACCAATCGATATAGTTGTAAATGTACCCTTCAAAATGAGAACCGAGGTGAAGAAAGGCACTTGGAATGGTCCCCATTGATTGTTCCCATGGAAACTACACCCCGCCCTCCAACCATCGTGGGTGGGAGGTCCTCCTAGTTCAGGATTAGTACAACAGCAGCGTATACAATGAGCAGGGCCGGGATGGCGTTTGGCTGTGTGTCGAGTAAGGTAGGGTGGTTGACAGTGGTCGAAGTGTACGAGAAGAAGTAGTGGAGCTATGTTCCCTTCCAGTCTGCCCCACTCTACACAAACCCCATCCCTGCGCCCCCTCCCACACACAGTCCAAACCCCCAAACAAACACACCTATTATTTAAGGGAATGTTCAGTGCAGTGCACTGACGTGCAAGCTTCAACTTCTTCCTACACTTTTATTTTAAATGAAACTGTTCCGGAACAGTGGCTTTTTAAAATAAAAGTATAGGAACAGTAAAACTGAAAAATAAAAAGAATAGAAGCACTGCTCCCGACCGCTTCCCGCCCACTTCGACCTTTGGTGGTTGATGAGGGAAAGGTTGGGCAGTTTGTGGAGGGAGGAAGGTTATGTGGTCTTGGCAAGGGTGTGAATTCTTATGGGAAAAGGGAAGGCTGGGAAGTGTGGAGAACAATGAAACGTGGATGGTGTGGAGAAGGGAAAGCGTGAAGAGTGTGGAGAAGAGGGAATGTTTTGTAATGTGGGGAATAGACACATATGGGTAGTTTGGGGAAGAGAGAAGATTGGGTGCTCTGTGCCGGAAGGATGGACAGGACGGAAAAGGAAAAGGTTAGTCAGTGTAGTCAACAAGGATAGTTGGGTGGTGTGATAGTTTCGATAGTGTAATGAAGGAACGAATTTGGGCAGAGTGAGGGTAGGTGAAGGTTGGATTATGTGCTGGAGGGGAAGATCAGGCAATGTTGGACAGGAGGATGGTTAAGCAATGTGGGGAAATGTTGGGCAGTGTGGGGGAAGAGGGAGGTTGAGCAGTAAAATGATGGAAGAACATAGGTAGTATGTGGAAAGGGGGCAGAATCAATGGTCACTGCCTGCAATGAGAGAAGACTGGTTCATGCCGTGCTTAGGAAGGCTGCAATGTATGGGGGTGAGGGATGAAGACTGTGAACTGCAAAGTGGAAAATATGGGTACTGTGTTGGGAAGGGGGCTTGAATGGCACAGGTTGGGAGAGAAGAAGGTTGTACATTAATCTCAGAAGGAAGGCTCAGCAATGAGGGGAGGATGGATCTCCATTACTTTTAGAAGGAAAGTTCGGCACCGAGGAAGGGATGGTTGTGCATTATCCTCAGAAGGAAGGTTCGGCAATGAGGGGAGGAAGGATCTGCATTACTTTTAGAAGGAAGGTTCGGCAACGAGGGAAGGAAGGTTGTGCATTACCCGCAGAAGGAAGGTTCAGCAATGAGGGGAGGAAGGATCTGCCATACCTTTAGAAGGAAGGTTTGTCAATGAGGGGAGGAAGATTGCGCATTACTTTTAGAAGGAAGGTTCAGCAACGAGGGAAGGAAGGCTGTGTGATACCCTCAGAAGGAAGGTTCGGCATTGAGAGGAAGAAGGTTGTGCATTGCCTTCAGAAGGAAGGTTAAGCAATGAGGGGAGGAAGTATGTGAATTACTTTTAGAAGGAAAGTTCTGCAATGAGGAAGGAAGGTTGTGAATTACCCACAGAAGGAAGGTTAATCAATGAGGGAGAAGGGGTTTACATTACTTTAAGAAGGAAGATTCAGCAATGAGGGGAGAAAGGTTGTGCATTTCCCTCTGAAGGAAGATTAGGCACTGTGGGGAGGAAGGTGGTGCATTACCCTTAGAAGGAAGGTTCGGCAATGAAGCGAAGAAGGTTGTGCATTGCCTTCAGAAGAAAGGTTAAGCAATGAGGGGAGGAAGGATCTGCATTACTTTAAGAAGGAAGGTTCGGCATTGAGGGGAGAAAGGTTTTGCTTTTCCTATCGAAGGAAGATTAGGCAATGAGGGGAGGACGGTTGTGCATTACCCTCAGAAGGTAGGTTAAGCAACGAGGGGAGCAGCGATCTGCATTACTTTAAGAAGGAAGGCTCGGCAATGAGGAGAGAAAGGTTGTGCATTACCCTCAGAAGGTAGGTTAAGCAACGAGGGGAGCAGCGATCTGCATTACTTTAAGAAGGAAGGCTCGGAAATGAGGGGAGAAAGGTTGTGCATTTGCCTCTGAAGGAAGATTAGATTATGAGGTGAGGAAGGTTGTGCATTACCCTCCGAAGGAAGCTTCGGTAATGATGGGAGGAAGGTCGTGCATTACCCTCAGAAGGACAGTTCGTCAATGAGGGTAGTGAGAAGGATGTTTGAACTTAGCCAGCAGAGCTGAAGATTGTACACGCTGGGCAGGAGGAATCTGCAGCTGTGGGAAGAGGAAATAAAATGGACATTGGATGGAGAAATTGCTGTTCTGTGGTTTTTGTGCACACTACAGTTGTGCATGCTGCCAAAAAAGCATGTTGTGTATTCACAAAGTTGCATCTGAATGTGCACATCAACTATATCTTCATTTAGACTCCCTTTCGTTGCAGGTGCTAGATTGTGCAAAGCTGGGCATGTCAGGGATTGTGGGATGAGTTGGAGGGGAGTTGAGACGCCCTTGCATTTCTTTCTCTCTCACACCCTCCCAGTCACCCTCTTACCTGCTCACTCCTTTCCCCTCTCTCCCTCCGTTTCATGTCATTAGTGTGGCGGGAGAACGCTGGGTGAGGGATTCCATGGTGGTGCCTAGGGGAGAACCCTGGTCCCCAGTGTGAACAACATAAAGAGAAGCGACACTTCGAGGAACTAAACACGCTCTCATACGCTTCATACTTTTAACAGTAATGTCATGGAAATGGGCCTTGTAGAGGCTGACTTTAGCTATTTGCGGGAGAGGCACCTGAATCCACATATTTAGGGAACAGCAGGGAGGGATTGTCGTGGCACTATCATTGAAAACAAAAGTTTGGCTGAAATAACATAGAATGTAAGAATTTTAGATGGACTCTTGTGTGTGTATCAGGAGTGTGACAACTATGGGGAGGATAGGATGGGTGTGGGTGCCAAGGAAAGGGCGCCAGAGACTGACGTGGATTGGGATTTGCACACGGGGAAGTATTCACTGTTCGTAGTGGGTAAGGCTGTGCAGTATTTTTCAATGCACTGACTGTTTAACTGTTATTAGTGAAAGAGATTTAAAAAGCACTGATAGTAAAAAAACAAAAAAGATACTAAGTTGCAGGTCAAGGGGAAAAAAGTCATGACACGAGGCATCCAGGGACACCAGCAAATCCTGGGAGAACAACTGACCACAAACTACCTGCAACCATGACAAGCTACCAGAGATCAGCCCACAGCACTGGACACAAAAGCACAGAGGGGAACCAAAAGCAAGTCAGAGCCGGTGAATGGTGGCTACCCCAGTGCTCTGGCTTCCATTCAGCAGAATCGTTTCGTCCAGTTGGGTAAGGTGGGCACTTCCCAACAGCATGGCCATCGCTGGCATAGGTAAACTACTAATCTCGGAAAAAAGGATCCACAGGATACAATTTTGAAAAAAGGAATCAAGGAATTTTATTAGACCTGATTCATTATTTAAATATCAGAATTTTAATCATGATTTAATCATAGCACTCATAACAATTTCACATTGCAGGAAAAGATTTAAGAACACATAATTTACATACATTTCATATCATTCATACACATGCGTCCATTAGCCATTCATACATACACAACAGTGACAAATATAAGCTAATAACTTTATCCTAAAGAAGTCATAACAATCAATTACTTATTGTCTTCGTTAAAAAGAAAAGTATATAATCAATATATAAGAGACCACAACAAATTGCACAAGTGGTCATGGGTTGGGATGGGTCACATCGGTGTCCAAAAATCGACCTCATCTCTGGGTTCTCAACCGGTTTCGACTTATTTAACTTTAATTGAGTTACGTCTTCATCAGGAGATAAGCAATTACACTCTTCAAAGCGAAGAAAAACAGCTGGAAGTTCCTGAAATAAATAACGGGAAAAACTGCTGCACCAATGTGCAGTGTCCCGAGAAATTTGAGCTGCGCAGCTGTCAGCCAAATTATGGTAATTGTCCAATCCTGCAATGTCTGATTAGTTGCAGAATAGAGAGAGAATTTTTGAAGGAAGATGTCAGTCCTCCAATGATTCTGTTCAATAGCGCGATGGTCTTAGAGGAGTCAAAAAACCACCACAGCTCTCACGTTCTCATTCCAGAAGGAGCCGTCCTGCTCGGGTACAGCCGCTCGTGGGAAAACCTGAGTCTCCCGGACGTCAGGGAAGCTCGGGCATTAGGCCATTATATACCAATGCCAAACTGATTGACCCGAAGCACTGTAGACTCATCTGTGTGGGTGGTACAATGAGGACCATTTTCTGCTGCACGCTCACTCAAAGAATACTGATGTTCCACGCATAGGAAGACATGGCACAATGAAGCAGCTGATGATCAATGGCAATACCACAGACCTCATATATACCTTGCAAAACCCACACAAGCATTAGCTCTGCATGACTCTGCTTGCTTGCCATAAGGCGGGGTGGAGGATTGTAAAATTCCTGCATTGCCCAGTGATTGTGGGCAATGTTGCTTTTTCAGCACCTGGCTGCTGAGGCCTGATGCCAGGCATGCCCCTCTTTTTGGTGTTAGCGAAAAGTGAAGTTTGTTAAAGAATGAAACACCTCAACATGCTACCGACTGACGGGCACTCGGCGGCCTTAGTGGTGAACTCTGTTGTCGTTCTTTGTGAGCGCCAGTGAGGGAGAGGGAAAATGGAGCATGTTGAATCCATTGCCCATGGGAAATTCAAGTGGCCATCGGTAAAGGTGGAGGGGGGATCTGTTGGGTGGAGCACATGGAGAGTGAAATGCCAGTGATATGCTTCCGGAGTGAGTGAAGTAATCCTGCAAGTCCGAAGGATCCATGACTGCATCAGTGATTATTGCCTGGACAATAGTGATAGGTAGGTCCTATGTATGCAGGTTTCCTTTGCTGGTGTCCCTATTGTCCTCTCCAGGCTTCAAATGAGGGCCTCCCAAGGAGTCAGGTCATTGAAATGATATCTGTGTCTCCAACATTTGAAACAGAAAATCCCAGAGAGCTGCGTTACTTGACGCCCCGCCCACATGTTTAAAAAAAAGGGTAAACGCCAAGGTGTGGTGCCACATACGTGTAGGATTTCCTTGGTATACCGTATCCCCGCCCACTCACCATGTGATTGGCCAGTCGCGTCTGTTTGTAGCCAATCACATGGAGGTGTGGGCGGAGTTGCTCGCACTGCCGGAAATCCCGGAGTCTCCAAGCTCTTCTCCCGAGACCTGGGGAAGAACCTCGAAAAGCAGAGTCTCCGGGTTAAAGTCGAGATTAGGCATGTCTGCTTGGGGGCGCTTGTGCTGTGGCATCACATTTGAGATTGACTTGCCCCAAAGACTAATCAAAATCAGTGGGAGATTGCGTACCTTTTAGCCGCATTTTGGCCGTTTTGAAAATGCCATTTCCCAGTTCATTTCTGTGGGCACAAAACCACTAAGAGCTGGATAGACTATGTATGGGTCCTAAAAATAAAGACAGGAAAAAACGAATGTGACGATCTTGCAAAAAATAAAATAAAAAAGCTGTAAACAATATACTTTTTATTTCCCGGATTCGGATCCATAACACACTGAGTTAGGCATACATATGGGAAAATATTCAGTGTATTAGGCCATTGCCCAAAGGTCATCACGCCCTGAAAGTAAAGAACCAGTCAGCATCAGATTATTATTATCGATGATTTATACCACGTGTAATGCCAGACTCCGCCAGCTTCTAGTTGCACAGCATCGCCTTGTTCCAAAGGTGAGAGCGTTGCCCCTGAGCTAGCCTCCCGCCAAGCCCAATAGAAACCCCTCGATAAGATCTGTATTCTTCTACATGGCGCACAGTGTTCTCTAGTGGGGCACGGCTCCAACACAATATGTATTCTGATGTCTATAAACAGCTGCTGAATGTCATAAGAAATGTGTGCAGCAGAGAAAGGAAAGTGGGGTGCAAGATACTGGGTCCATCTCTTGCTCTGCATTCCCACTCAAAGCGCTGTGTGCACCGTGACCCTCCTCTGCTCACGGTGAGGTTAATCATTTGGCCTGACTTCGCCCTTAAGCTTCTTCTATCCACACCTCCTCTGTGATTCCGTCCTCCCTACTTCCCTTGTCTTCCCTAACATGTTTTCAAGGAACTTCGGCATTAGAGGATGTGCTACCCAGGCAACCATACCTACGTAATAGAGGTTTGTACTTCATTTTAAATGGGTAGATGGTGTTAAGCACTATACAAGAAACCCAACATGTGTAATAATGATGATACCATGTTTATATAGAGAGTGAAATGCCGGATTCTGCACTAAAATAAAAGCTGGTATTATTACTCAATTTAATGGTATGTAATTGATGGACCACAGAAGTATGATGGGCTGAGTCGGCCCTGCCAAGATTTGAGCTTGTGAATTGCAAGCTGCCCTCATGTCCGCGAGCAGCGGTTACCTCGCTGAGCTATGCACTTATAAAGTGATGGTATCGCTTTTAATTGGAAACAACTAACTGAAAGGAAAACCTTGTCTAGTCACAGAGGTGAATGTATGCTCAGATGCTGTCTTTCCTGCTAATAAGAAAGTTTACAATAAACCACTAAAGCAAGCACAGGGTGAGCGAAACACAGAGGAACTCATTACCTACTGAGCCGTAATGTAAATACAAGTCAGGGTTTAGAATTCCAGCATTGCAGAATCCACCTTTCATCTTTTCAAGATTCATGAAATGAGTACCTTCGCATTGGATGATAGAAATACTTGATATCTACAGAGCAAAGAAAGGACAACACCTGGGCCTCCATATGTTGTTTTTATTATAGCACAAGCAGCTGCCAGCCTGTCATTTCAGTGCTACAGGCAACCAGGGACATCAATTGGGGGATGCCAGGGGTAGCAACTGCTACCCCTGGCTCCCCCTCTGCTACCCCATGTCCTGTCTTTGGGACCCCAGGGCCGCTGGGCAAACAGGCAGTGCCAAGAGTAGATATATGCCTTACCTTCAACCACTGCGTCAGCTGCTCTAAAACCTCTCTGAGGTCTTGTACACAAGACTGCAGTAGGAGGCAGGTTACCACAGCATCTGACAGAATGGCAGGCTATTACTACAGATGCTTGGGCATTGGAAGCAGCTGCCCAAGGTTACTGCCTACCTTTCCTGCAAAAACATCAGGGTCATTCACCGGGGAACAACTCTTTGAAGATTCCATATCCGCTCATTATGCAGGATATTTTAACCCTGCTGGAGAAAGATGCTACAGAACCAGTACCTGTAGCAGAAAGGAACAAGCGTTGGTACTCCCCGTATTTTCTGATTCCAAAGAAGGACGGAAGATTGAGACCCCTCTTGGATTTAAGAAACTTGAACAAGTTCCTCAGGAAGGACAAGTTCAAGATGGTAAATCTTTCTCAGATCCTACAGGCCCTCCAGCTTCAGGATTTGATGGTATCATTGGACCTTCAAGATGCTTACTTTCATGTGGCGATCCATCACAAGCACAGACAGTACCTGAGGTTCGCCATTGGCGGTTCTCATTATCAGTTTTGAGTTCTGCCATTTGTGCTGATCTCTGCCCGAGGGTTTTCACCAAGCTAATGGCGGTTGTGGTAGTGAGTCTCAGGAGAGGGAGGATTTACATCTACACCTACCTAGACGATTGGCTTATCAGGGCCAGTTCCCCGGAACAGGCCCTGGAACATCTCAGCTCCACCTGTCACTCCCTCCAGAGGCTGGGCTTCTCCCTCAAGAAGTCCCACATCATACCATCAAAAAGACTCTAGCTCATCTGAGCAGTCCTGGATGCATCCCTGGCAAAAGTCTCACCACCAGAAGTGAGGGCTCAAGACATTCTGCAGATGGTGACAACATTGCAGAATGCCCAACATCTACCAGCCTTCATTTTTCTGAGGTTGCTCGGCCTCATGGCATCCTGCATTTTTCTGGTGCCAGAGGCTCACCTGAGAATGAGATCTCTCCAATGGGCTCTCAGGACCCACTGGTCACAGTTCTTAGGAAGGATGTCAAATCTACAAATCCCAAACAGAGTCTCGTTGGACCTTCAGTGGTGGGCCTTTCGGGAGAACATCTTGAAAGGAGAACCTTTTTGGCAACCATGGCCGGAGATAACAGTAGTGACGGATGCCTCACTCATGGGGTGGGGAGCCCATACCAACTATTTGACCATCAGTGGTCGTTGGTCTCCATCGGAGTCCAAACTACTTATCAACCTTTTAGAGCTAAAGGGCAATCAGACTAGCACTGAAGGTCTTTCTGCTCTCTGTATGGAGAAAGAATGTCCTGATAATGAGGGACAATACAGTGACCATGTACTACCTCAACAAGAGAGGGTGTAGGGTCACTACCACTGTGCAGAGGGGCAATGCAGCACTGGTTCTGATCGATATGAGAAGGAATCTCTCTGTCGGCAGTTCACCTAGATGGGGAGAAGAACAAGACGGCGGACACTCTGAGCAGGCAGAGCACAGTCTCCCATGAGTGGGGACTAGCTCAGGAAGTCCTTCGGGAGATCTTTACCCTTTGGGGGAACCCCTCAAGTGGATCTGTTCGCAACCAGGGCCAACAAGGAGTGTGAACTGTACTGCTCAAGGGAATTTCCCCCAAGAGGAGCTCTAGGAGACGTGTTCGTGGTGGACTGGGAATTTCCACTACTGTTCGTGTTTCCTCCAGTTCCTGTGATTCCTCGCGTAATCAGGAGGTTGAGAAGGTTCAATAAAACTATGATCCTAATTGCCCTGGACTGGGCCAGGACGACATGGTGCATATCTTCTGGACATGTCCATCTGCCCTCTGATTCATCTTCCACAAAGAGAGGATCTTCTCTCGCGAGAGGGGGGTCGGGTTCTCCATCCGGATATCAGGAGTCTCAGCCTTCATGCATGGTTTCTGAGAGGCTGATATACAAGGATTGGGAACTCCGGGACGACGTAATGGAGTTTTTTCTTTGGGCCAGAAGGCCAGCAACCAAATCTTTATACCGCTGCCGCTGGAATAAGTTCTACAGCTGGTGTAGAGATAAGAATGTTGACCCTTTCTCATGTAACACACCTATGGTGGTATCCTTTTTATTGCATCTAGCCCATCCGGGGCTGCACATTGGTACTATCAAGGGATACCTGGCAGCGCTTTCTACATTTAAGCGCACGTCAGAGGAAGTCTCCTACTTTAAAATTCCTAGTACAATTTTTAAAGGGACTAACTAATGTTTACCCTCCGACCCCGTTTCAAGTCCCACTATGGGATCTCGCCTTGGTGTTAAACTACTTGATGGGAGCTCCTTTTAAACCTCTGCATTCTTGTCCTCTTGTCCATTAAGACTTCTAACTCTGAAAACTGTATTCTTCATGGCAATTACATCAGCCCGAAGGGTGAGTGAGCTACAGGCTTTATCCTGCAAGCACCCTCAGACTGTCTTTCATAAAGACAGAGTGGTACTAATGGTGAAGCCTTCTTTTCTCCCCAAAATTGTTTCTGATTTTCATATTACTCAGAAGATAAGATTACCATCTTTTTATCCTCCACCACATCCGGGGAAGGAGATAGAAAGACTTCACAGACTTGACCCTAGACGTGCACTGAGCTTTTACATATCCAGCTTGGCAAAATTGCGACATAATGAGCAGTGGGCTATTCAGGTCACAAATTGGGACAGGCCATCACCAAGCAAACTATCTCCAGGTGGATTATATTAACTATATCGGAATGGTACAGACTGGCAGGTAAAGACCCTCCAGAACATCTAAGAGCTCATTTGACCAAGGCTGTTGCATCTTTGTCTGCATCGCAGAGGGGAGTTCTGTTAAAGCATATATGTGCAGCTGTCACAAGGTCGTCTGTGCACACCTTTACAAAATACGTCAGTTTAGGCTTCACCACGGGCCAAGATTCTGCTTTTGGAAAAGCAGTGTTGCACTCTGTTCATACATAACCACATTAATTTCTACTACCTTCTCCAAATTATGTAAACTGCTTTGGGAGTGCATCAAAGATAAGGAATAAGTGGGAGGACACAATCCATTCAGAGAACAAGTTACTTACCCATGATAACATTCTTTCGACTGGATGTTCCTTCCACATATTCCTTATCGCCCCTCCCAACCTACCCCGCAGTAGAATTTCCCTTGTGGTTGCAGTCTATCCTCTCTCAGGGGAAGTAACCGTCAAATACAAGGTAAAGCTCCACTCGTTAAAACGGAACTGAGGCCAACGGGTGCTGCGCATGCTACATATACCTGCAGTGACGTTGACATCGAGACGGAGGCCTCCGAGGGACATCGAGTCGACAGGCATCGACACACAGAGCCCCCTGCAGTAAAGTTTTTTCTGAGGCAGCAAGCAAAGATAAGGAATACGTGGGAGGAACATCCAGTCGAAAGAACATTAAAGTAACTTGTTCATCTAGACTAATGCTTCAAAGGTTGCCCTTCTAGCCAACAACATCTAGAAGATCAATTAAAGGCTAGCATATCCTATGAATACCGACCCAGATCTATGTGAAAACCAGTCAGCCCTGAGGAAGACAACGTTAATCTTCAAAACTGGTGTAGAAAAGCTATTAGGACCACTAAAGGTCTACATGTAGAGAGCGACCACCAAGTAAAAGAGATGCCTGTTGTTATATAATACATTGCGACAGTGTTTGCTAGTAGAATGTAGAGAGGTAGAAATACACATCATTTCTAGAACCTGCCCCCTCACCTCTGTCATATTGGCATACTAGCAAGAGAGCACTGTGTGTGACACCAGGTATCGTCCCAATACCGCATGGAAAATACAAGAGATGTTATGCACTCAGATACCCATATCGAATGTACCTTCGCACTGACGTGGTGGAAGGATGTCTGCATATACCATTGGGCATAGAAGAGCTATAAGAGACATCAGACCAGAGCATAGTGATGTCATAAAGAGAAGATATAATGACGCACTGAAACGATATTCGAATATTTGAAGAATAAAAATGCAACTGAAGTAACAAGGGAAACATGTATGAAGAAACAAAGAAATCATATTCATTGAGAAGATAAGTAACCAGATGAATAGTAAATGTATATATGGAGAAACGCAAGGTAGATGAGCCACATAGAAGCTTGCTGCTGTAGAAAATATAACACAAGTGCAGCAGCCATGTTGAAAAGATGGACATCAGACTCGTGCTATGAATAACCAAAAGCTACCTCAGACACAGACCAGGGTGGCAGAGCTAAAAGGCCCTAGAAAACAGTTTTGTGAGAGGGACAAAGAATGTTTATTGGCCTAGGATCAAGGATGCCACATCAAGAAGTACTTGCAATGCACAAGGGGCGTCAAAGATGATAGGCCATGTATGCATGATATATTTCTCTTAGATTAAGCACAGAAGAAAACATCTGCAGGTGCCAAATATTGAACAATTTAAGATGCAGAAAGCGTATGTGAGATGGAACAACTAAGCCTCCAGAGGCCAAGAAGAGTAATGGCACCCAATATAATTGAATCAAATAGCATCAAATAAAAGGTCGAAATGGACACAATTATGGTCTCATCACATGTGATACAAGAGTCAAAAACAAGGCCTATTCTTTAGGCTTTAACTGAAGATAGTGATGTAACTACACTCCCTTAAAAGTCCCAGAGAAGAGAACAGTCAGCAAGGTCAACTATAAAGGAAAAGTCTTGGCTGAAGACTTTGCTGATGAGAGATGGTAGACTAATTGGGCAAGTGGGTGGCAGTCTGACTTTGGTGTCTGCACTTGGGTTTTGTTTTGCTTATGTGCTGCTAACAAGCCGAATGTCCAAGGTTGGGAGAGAATGTCAACCAATCATAAGGGCCTATGCATTAGTGAGTATACATTGTTGCAGGGGCCAATCCACTGTTGTTATACTGCCATAGTGTGTATTATACATAGTTAGAAGGAGGTTCAAGGTATGCCTTCCAGATGAGGGCAGCAAATGATATTAATAACACCTACATACACTATAAGTAGATATGATCCGCTAACCAATCCCTCTGTCCAATAGGTTTTATTGTTTGCCACGTAGGATGACAACAGAGCTAACGTACATCAAGGTATAAAGCTTTTGTGAAACCGAAAATGTACAGGCTAAGATTTATTGTTCGCCTTGTTTCCTTACTTTATTGAACTGATAATAAAGTTCCATTTTGCCATATTCTTTGAGTCTGTCTGGTTATTTGGGTCTGAGATCATTTATTATGGTAATCCCATTCTGCACATAAGAACACTCAAAGGTGCTGCTGCACAAGAATAAGGTTAATTATAGGTGAATAGAAGTGTATCAATAAATCTCTTTCACATCAGGTCTACGCATTAAGCATTTTGAAGAATTGGTGGCAAATGCTAATTACAGGCTAATAGAAGTGCTAATTAAAGGCTAATAGAAGTGCTAATTACAGGCTAATAGAAGAGGTCTATGAACTATGTTAATATTAGGTTTAAGCACTTTCCATGTTTTATAATTGATAGGTATGGGTGGTTTTGTGATATGTGGTAGGTTGTGAGTAAATTTGTATGTGAGTCATAATGTGCTGCTTTTTCGAGTTTGTGTTGCTGATTAATAGAAATGTATTAAGGAATTTTTTAAGAAAAGAATTTCGCTACAAAAATGCTCAAACACCAAGCACTTTGTTTAACTGGTGGGTGTGTGTTGTTTTTGCGATGTGAGAATTATCGATTACATTTTTTAGTGTGTTACAAAAAGTAAATCACTAAAGTATGCTATTTGTAGCACTGACATTTTAAGAGCTATGCCATACAAATGGTTTACATATGTCTTTAGAGCACGTATTTTATGAATTTTGTTTCTGTCTAAATATATAAAAGCAAATTAATAGCAATTGTATAAATGTTGTTCTCTGGAAGACATTTGTGAGTTCACTGCATTTGTAATTTCCCTGATCTTGCTCAGAATTCAAGGATTCGCTGGTGTTTTGTACATTCGTTCAGCACTTAGACCACATCCTCTCTTCCTGGAGAATACTCCCTTCCGCTGCGGCCTGATCGTGCAACCTTACTCTCTCATCAATACCATGGCGCTGCTCCCGTCCCACTGCACAGTCCCCCAAGCCATTACTCTCTCATCAATACCATGGCGCTGCTCCCATCCCATCGCACAGTCCCCCAAGCCATTACTCTCTCATCAATACCATGGCGCTGCTCCCGTCCCACTGCTCAGTCCCCCAAGCCATTACTCTCTCATCAATACCATGCGCTGCTCCCGTCCCACCGCACAGTCCCCCAAGCCATTACTCTCTCATCAATACCATGGCGCTGCTGCCGTTCCACCGCACAGTGCCCCAAACCACTGTCAGTTACGACCCTGGTCTAGGTACCCCTATCCCCACTCATCTACTGATAAGTCAATGCTTACTCACATCCCTTCAGAGGGAACCTGCACCACAGGTGTCTTGTTTACTCTATGCATCTTAAGTGTTTCTGTTATAGGCGCATGGGTTACTTTCATTGAATACAATATAATAAAAGGCTGCCTGTTTTCCGTTTTTACTGATTTTTACACATTAATACAGCTGGAAATCAATCTGCTTTCTATCTTTATTTATTAAAAAAATGGAAAAAAACAACAGAAAACCCGTTTTTTAACTTGTTTCCCTGTGCTGTCCAGCACGACCACAGGTCAATGGCATTGCAGACTGGCAGCATGGAAAGTGTAAACGTTGCTTGAAAAATAGCATTGATATTATTAAAAATGTTCACGACATATATGTTAGGCCAGCGGCAATCACAGGAACAACTATTTGTTGTTATGAAAAAAATGGTGCTAACATTGATGGGGAATAATCCAGTTCCATTTGTGTGCTGTATGTCTATGCGTTTTTAATAAATACACTTTTTTTCTTTTGAATAAACGCAGAAAAACACTGTTTGCAAATTATATTTTTATATGACAAATAACAAATGTCGATAAATACAGTATACGGACGGAAATGACAGAAAAACAAATACCATAAAACCGGGAACCTTAGATATAATCCACAAGCTATGTGCGTGCCCACCTTTCACCACTGGGGAAAGAGCACATTGCTATGCACACAAGCGAGGTCAGCGGTGCAGCGTCTCCTGTTCAGCACCATGGACACCGCCGAAGCCAACAGCGTACATATGTGAGCTCTCCGCTTTCAGGACCCTGGACAGAGCACTCGCGCAAACCCATCAACATGTCTGTGCAGCTAGTGACCTTTTCTACATCTCAGCACCGTGGACGCCCCACACGGATATGCCACCCCACACACATGAACAATGGGAATAGTTGCGTGGTGTTACTCGTGACTTAACATGTTTTGCACTGTTGAAAGTGACTTTGCACTGCTGAAAACTGACTTTGCACTGCCGAGACAAACCCTGATCCATCGAACTGTGCAACGTGTATGTTTGCAGTAAAAAATCAGTGCAAAGTAATTTTGTACTGCAAAAATGACTATGCACTAACTTTGCACTGCAAAAACACATTTTGCACAGTTCCATGAATCAAAGTCACTTTGAACAGTGCAACAAATTCCATGAATCGGGACCCTAATCCGGAACCTTCTTTTCTATTGAAATGTGTGGAAAAATATCAGTGTTTTTTGTTGTCACACAAAAAAAACTCAACCTATTGTCACTCGAACTGCAAGTGAAATAAGGACTTTTTTGCATTATTGCCAGACAAGCATGTGACCTGATTGTTGAATGTAGCCTGACAAGACTGCATTTCACTTTCTATATTATTAGCCATTTCGAGAGGGCAGCATCACAAATTTGGGAAGATGTGAATTGATACTACATTTTAGAGAGATTTGTTGTGTTATATGCACCTCTGATAATGATGTGCTATTTATATAGCGCCTTAAATAGAATTTTTTTACATGCACTATCACCCAACCGAAGTTGGACCTCATCGATTGACCTCAGAAGGATGACATGCTGAGTTGGCATGGCCGCAAATCCAATCTGCGACATGCAGATCACACACAGATTGCAGCAGCAAATGCTCAACCCACTGAGCTATCTTAATGGCTGATAGATGTTCTTACAAACATGAGCCAACTCCCTCACGTTCAAGGATTTTTGGCTCGTCTGTGAGTGGACGTGCAGAAGCCCAACTGTATGTCTCTGAGCCCACAGGGCATTGCTTTAATGTGTATTTTCACGCCAATAATGAAATATTGTCATCATTTGAGAGAGGGAAGCATTTTTTGTGTGTGTAATCTCTTGCGCTTCCCTTAATAACCGGTTGTGATAGCTCTCAAAGCGGAACTTGGCAACACTGACTTGGTGTTTGTTTCATCAGGGAGGTATTTATAGTCACACAGTGGCATTGCGCAAGCGCTTCCGCCCACAGACATACAGATTGCTTAACCTTAAACCTGTCTCTCAATCTCACCATCAAACAACTATCGCTTTTCCAGGTACCATACCAGTCAAAGAGGTGGATATTGTTCAAGAGGAATTTATATTTATGAATGAATCTTCTTTAATAAAAAAAATGTGTGTGTGTGTGTGTATTCCACTAAATAAAATGTTTGTTATCTTACATGTACCATGAATTTGCACATGCATAGTGTATTTTGGATAAGCAGGTAAACATAGAATAGAAAATGTACACTGGGTTAAAAAAATCTGTTTCTACTTCAAGGCGGCCATAGTGTCCCGTCCCCAGCGGCCATATTATAAGCACGCGCCTATGCTAGCACCCACTTAGACACTTAGACTCTTGGTAATATTCCACCCTGTGTAGACAGCCATAGAACGTTCCAGCAGTACTAGGATTTATTTCTCCTTCATCAGGAGCAATACATCATAAAAATGTGTCGGGTATGTAGATCTTTTAAGCAGTACACAGGCATTGTGTAAACTACGGATCAATCTTTGCACATCATTCTACTGTATTTCCGTTAGCTTTAAATTTTCAAGTTCCACTTGTCCCAGCTTTCCCATGGTCAAGGACCCGTGGATGCATACATATATTTTCCTTAGTATGTTGTCTCCACCCATTCAGGCATCTTGCTTGTTAGGTACTCCTAGCTCTGAAGGGGAGGGTAGAGTGGGCAACAACACGAAATGAAAAATGTCTGACCAGTCTGCTCCACCATAATCCAAGTAATCCTTCATGGATGCTCAACGCAACGGCCTCCAGAGTGGGCATGCGCGTCTCTCCTCCAGTTTTCATGAGTTGAGACGGGATTGTTTCAAAGCTTATTGGAAGTCCCGGATAGTGGATTAATAGCCTGAACTGGAAGCATCTATGCCTGTCTATCCAGAAGACAAAGAAAACGAGCCTCCATGCCATGTTTTAACTTATTTAATTATAGTTTTTTTATGAAGCATGAACTAGGCATTTTTTTAAAAACATCTTTTTATTAGCATGTCAAAAAATGAATTACAGAACAGTATATTACAGAAATGAACAGCAAACTAAATAATACAATTCAAAACATTCAACTAAGTTGCATATCAATAAACAAACAATACAATCAATAAACCCCCCAGACATACTAAGAAACGTTTAATTTATGCAGACAATAAAAGAGTAAAATACAATAGTCACAAAAAACATCTAATATAGTGCATACACACAAACACCAACACCACACAAACAACGGCAGACAAAACCCCTCCAAAAAGTAAAAAAAGAGAGAAAAAAAATATATATATGTTTTTGTTTAATTATATCTTTACCCACTCCTCACAAATATCCACAGGCCACATAATCAATCATACAAGGCATTGAAAAGCCCACAGAATAGATTGTATACCTCTTACTTGTCTTTTACCTTAAATGAGAACTTTTCAAAATTCGATAAAGTGCGCAAGTCACCCAACCAGTCTTCGACCAGTGGCTTTTTTCTAGTTTTCCAAACCCGAAGGATCAGTCTCATGGCCATCAATAAAGCCTTATCAATCCAAGTGCTATATTTCAGAGAACATTTACACCTACCATGATGTAGAAGTAAGATAATATTCCCACCCGATCTCTAAAAATCCACATCCAAAATCAAATTAACTCTATCAATCACATCCTTCCAAAAACATCTAACTCTTGAGCAACTCCAGAGAAGGTGTAGAAGGGTACCAATCTAATTTCCACACTCCCAACACAAATTATCAGTTTGTAGTCCTAGTTTATACATTTTAAACGGTGTCCAGTACACTCTACCTACTACTTTCTTTCTTATCAGACGCAAGTTCAAATCAGTACCCACATTGGCACTCACCCTAAGTATATCCCTCCATTCCATATCTGTGAAGTTCATATTTAGATCATCTGACCACACTGTCCTCAATTTATCCCATGCCACAACATGTTTGTTTTCCAACTGCATAAAGTTCATGTATGAACGCACAGAATATTCCTGTCCAGTAAGCAGTTGACACAATGCTGGTTTGGTTCCCAAGGAATTACCAACCATGCCTATCCTGATACTAATCAGGGAGCACAGTTCTACATACTTTCGTCTTTCTCTTTGATGCAGCCAAAATTTCCTCTGTATTTCCTCAAATGTCAAAAGACGATCTCCATCTAATACAACACCCAATGTCAAAGCCCCCTTCCGAATCCAATTCTGCCACATCAGGCATCTGTTGTTCAATTGGAATACCTCATTATGCCAGAGAGAAGCATCTACACTAAAGCCAAAAGACTGACTATTCTCTCAAACCATTACCGCATGGTCCGCCTGGTTGCCACTATCGACTTTAACTTTAATCTACTGACCGACATATTACCCATGGTATAAAGGTTATGTAAACGATAGAGACTGCAAATCCCTCTCTCCATGCACAACCAAATAGCACCTTTGAAATCCTCATTTGTATAATAACAACTTCCCTTTTTGAGCAGACACGCCATACAGTACTTGTACAAATCTGGATACCCAAAACCTCCTTCTTCCACACTCTGCATCAACATAAATCTCAGAATCCGTGGTCTTTTGCCCAATCCCCACAGAAAACAGTGGAAAATGTTATCAATTTGTAAAATTTGCTTTTTGGTTATTAATAATTATATATAACACTTTCGGTAACAAAATCATCTTTATCGCATTTATCTTTGCCCATAATGATAAATGAATTATTTCCTATCTTCTTATTGGATACACAATCTTATCCATGAGTTTATCATTATTAAATTACATAATTTTCTTCAAATCACCAATGATGTATATACCTAGATATTTAACACATTCAGGAGACCATTTGCATTTCCATACCCGTAGAATGTCTCTACTACGTTCTCCAGACGGCGGGAAAATCTCAGTCTTATCCCAGTTTATCTTATGACCAGAAATCTCACCCCCTCCTCAAACATCCGTATCAGCACCATACCACACTGTTCTGGGTTAGTTAGTAGGACCAACATGTCATCCGCATAAGACAAAACTTTAACCTCTACTCCTCCAACATATAAACCTTTGATTTCTCCACATTACCTAATATAAGCAGCCAATGGTTGAAGCGCTAAATCAAACAAAAAAGGCGACAGAGGGCACCCTTGTTGCGTGCCTTTGGACAATGTAAAAGACTCCGAAATCAAACCATTCACAGACACCCTTGCTTTAACCTCATAATGAATACACTTCATCATTTTCAAAAAGGTCGGTCCAAAGCCCATTTTAAATAAGGTGTATTCCAAAAACCTCCAATTAACCCTGTCAAACGCTTTTTCCACATCAAAAAACCCAATGACCCCCTTCGATTTTTTATTATGATGCATCCCAATGACATTCAAAGCAGTCCTGATGTTGTCATATCCATATTTACCCGTGATAAAACCCACCTGAGACTCATCCACTAGATCTCCTATATTGACTATAAGCCTATTTGCCCATATTTTTGTAAAAATCTTAAAGTCCACATTCAACAATTAAATAAGTCTATAATTACTGCATTTTTTGTGATCCTTATCAGGCTTAGGAATGACAATAATCATTGCATCCGTCACTGATTCACATACCGTACCCGACTCTAAAAAATCATTAAAGAGAACACATAAAATTGGTGGCAATTGCTCAACAAATTTTGTGTAAAATTCTGAAACAATCCCATCTTGCCCTGGTGATTTTCCATCCTTCAATTGCAATATTGCATTAGTAACCTCAGCCACATCTATCATAGAATCAAGAAACAATTTCTTTTCATCCCGAAGTCCTGAAAGGTGGATTTTATCAGAAAAAGACTGTAAATCCGCTACATTAGGATGCAACTGCTCCCTACATAATTCTTTATAAAATAGTCTAAACTCTTCACAAATATCATCACTCCTATGAAATACTTTACCTTCATCGTTCACAATTGATGAAACACACTTGTCCTCCATCAGAGCATTAAGCTTACATGCCAAAAGTCTTCCATTCTTGTCTCCAAATTCCCAAAAACACTGTTTTGTATAAAATAAGTTCTTTGCCGCTTGTGAATGCAAAAGTATCGTCAATTCTTCTTCTAATTTGATCAATTTTTGTTTCCTACAATGCTTTTCCCCTTGCGCACATCTCCTTTGTAATTCCATAATCTCCTTCTCTAACCTCTCAATCTTTTCCTTCTTTCTCTTTTTAGCATGTGAAGTTCTACAAATCAATTCACCCCGCAAAACAGCCTTAAAAAAGTCCCATACAATTTTAACATCAGCCGATCCATTGTTTTCCTCAAAATATTTCCGGACAAAGTCATCCAGTCCTACATTAATCAACGGGTCATTAAGGGAATTGGCTTGCATTCTCCATCCGTTATTCCTTTTATGAATAGTATTCAAATTGACTTTCAAATCTATTAGCGCATGATCAGAAATACATCTCTCCCCAATACTGGAACTAAATGTCTGATCAACTAACTTATCACTTATAAAAAAAAAATCAATCCGAGAATACGAATTATGTACCGCTGAATAAAATTAATATTCTCTATCTCTTGGATGATGAACCCTCCAGACATCAACAAGATCATATTTAAAAGCAAACTGTTTCAATTCCTCTCCTAACCTACCACTATTATACCCACAATCTGACTTCCTGTCCAGCTCACTATCCATCACCAAGTTAAAATCCCCACCCAAAATAACTGCCTCTCCCTCGATCTCCTCCAAAAGACCATCTAATTTCCTATAAAAGAACATATCTGGAGCACATGGTGCATATACTGTCCCAATTGTAAGTTTCCTTCCATTATGCATACATCAATGAGTAGAATACAACCTTCTTTGTCTCTTACTATTTTTTCAATTTTGATAGACAGTCCCCTCCTGAACATTACACTAACCTCCCTGGATTTAGTATCATAATAGTTCGATACCACCTCAGGGTATTTATGATTAGACAAATAACCACCAATTTGCTCATTCAAGTGAGTCTTCTGAAGAAACACAACATCTCCTATACTCCGCCATATCCATGCCAAAACCTTCCTTCTTTTGAACACACAGCCAATACCTCTGCCATTCCATGAAACAAAGTTGAAAGGATCAATATCTCACCACCAGAATTACTTGCATTTTTACATATTCAAATTCCCATCTATAGATACAAATATGTTTTACTAAATCCATTTTCGAGTGAAAAATAAAAACTTCCAACCTAAGAGTGTGAAAAATATGAAAAATGAAAGAAAAAGTAAATGAGAAAATAAATGTAAAAAAAAAAAACCTACTTGCACACATAAAAAACAACATGAAACACACATATTTACCAGTACCAGAAACCCGACAACCATCAGGCTTACAATAAGCAACATTATATACATACCAACATCCGTTCAGAACTATACTCACCAGACATCCTAGGCCAATTTATACACAACATATGAACAAAGTCTCCTACCTTACTTTAAGCCATAACAACCCAAGCTTACTCCTATGTATCTATAAGTAAAATCCCATAACAGACCACCACAAACTACTAAACCAATTACCTAACAACATCTTGAACATTCATCAACAAACACATTCTCCACCTCCTGCCTCACTCCAAAATTGTAATGACAAACAAACCCCATATTTTATATCAGAAAATCAAAAATCTGATAATCCTATAACATTCATCACCATCCACGCATATTCTACATATAACACACAGATGACATACCCACTGTACCACTGTACTGTATGTCTGGCCCATACCTTCAAGGCCACACCCAATCACATCTCCTCATTCACCCTCCACTCAGTTAAGCCTAATCCAAACAAATAACAAAGTAGTATACTTTTCAACACACATATTTCATCCATACATATAATATATGGACATGTAGACAAATATAACCATACCCATTTACAATATGTATAGTCTCATATCTACTCTAAGCTTTATCACTCAAGGTCCCTACGACCCAATAAACCATTGTATAAACATTCATAGCAACACTGTGTCCTGATACACGCACTTATCCCAGCACTTAGCCAATACTTCACATTCCAGTATGAATCAAGAAGCACCAAGATAGATTATCATCACAAAATGGCGCCCAACACCTAAACAAAACAAATATTGAAACAATCGTAAAACCATTGTAAATCCAGCACCATGCATATCAAAGATGAAGAATAGCTGGATTTGTATCCTGGTAACTCCTCAAAAACCCTAATAGACACTAAGATAGTACCAGAAAAAAGAAAAAAGACCTCGTTGAATATTCCACAGTTTTCGAGACCCACCTTACCCTTCTCACCCATCGTACCATTTGACACCTCTAAATAGACCAAAGGATTGAAGAACTACATTATCACACACGGAAAATAGACAAAACTGCTTAATGTTATAGTATCACACAAAATCCAGAATGGCACACAATCCACAATGACACTTGCCGTGTTTACTTCTCCATATCTTGCAGAAAAACATTTTGCTAATGTTGGTGCCACAATACAATAAAGAAACAGACTTGTGGTGCTCATGGTCATTGTGATTTACCCTCGGCTGCATGCGTTCAAAACAAGGAGTATGACCAGAGAAACAGCCCACAACAATAGTCAATAACAAGTGCCTGACAACAAAAGAGCAGAATCTAAAATAACTCTTAATACAGGTAAGCTGATACCTTCGTTGTTACCAGACTGTATAGGGAGTGCCTGCGGTTGTTGCCTCAATTAGAAAAAATGCAAAAGTCAATGCAGATAGTATTAGATTCAAGAATAGACACAGATAGAAGGCATGTTAATGCTTGTACGTCAGTCTTTTCATGAATTGTACATTTCATACTTATCCATGTCCAACCTACTGTCAAGTAAATCGGATAATACACTGTTAAACTTGACCATCGCCTCAGCAATTCATGAACTAGGCATTTTTAAGTGTCTGAGAGTGCTCTACAATAAGAACATTCCTTTCAAGGCCCTATGTTCGATAATTCAATCTGTAAATCTATATACGCAGAGTGAAAATAAATCATATTATAGGGGATTCTATGGCCCTGAAGAGCACTGACTGAGTTGCACAGCGTCCTTGGTTGAGGCCTCCACTGCGGATGGACACAGGGGAACTTTGTGTAAGTCGGCCACCCGTGGAAGAGGAGGCCTTTCCTTACTATTACGCACACCAAATGTTACATTTCAAACAAATATCACAGGATTCGCCACTATTGAAAGGCTATAAGTTAGATAAGGGGGAAGAGGTCATCTCACGACCACAATAATTGGACACCCTGTGACCGCAGCTCGTCGCTAGTGATAGGCCTCAGCTGGGATACTTTGACGAGCACTGTCGAGGCGAGACCACCCCTGAATGGCCACCTTGGTCAAAGTGCAGCTGTCAATCAAGTAGGGAAAGTGGGGCAATTACAGCAGCGTTTCATTTATGGGCCTAGATATGGGGCTAACACAACAGGGCTGGGAGAGCGAGGTATCGGGAGCAGCGGCACGCACCTGTTCATAACGGTATCAGGTAATATTATCCCCATATATATGGTCGCCGTAAATAATATCACCGGGAAAAGGTTGCAGCGATATTATATGGGTGACCATATATATGGGTACAGAGGCAAAAATAAAAAAGGAAAAAAAAAGTTTGGGGGTTGCGGGTGTGTCCCCCGCATGTTCCATGCAATAATGTTTCTCGGCAATATTTTTGCATGGCGAGATTTTTGTAGCGACAATATTACATGGAACCTTCATAACCTGCTCCAAGCTCAGATATATAATAGGGCGTTTATGAAAGCAATTAAGTGGAACCAAACTTACTAGATATTACACGGTGCATAAAAGCATCATGAATCGGCACTCTAAGTGCTGATCTCCAGTCTGTCATGTTATGTTGATTTGCACTCTATTCTGTGTTGTGTTTGCCTTGTAACAAGCACATTTGAACTGAGATCTTTAATCAATATCACTGTCAAAAGCGAACATGTATTTATTGTCATCACCTGTTAAACTCCAATGTGTGCGTTGTGTACATTTCAAATGTGGACTTCCGTGGTCAGTACACCAATGCCTCTCATGGCATTGTTAATGGCCCATTGGCCCATTGATCGAACATTACTGAGGTTATTCCCATTCACTGGGCCATTGTAATGTGAGGCCTTGCAGCAATGAACACACTGGACTAAATGTGAAACGCGCATTCACATATGCCTGGGGGTTCCATGGAATACAGGGGTTAGTTAGAGCGTGCACGCACACACAAGGAGCAACTAAGTAATAAGTGAGCATTAGAGTCCTCATCAGAGGGCTCCATTGCGTGGTCGGTCACCGACCCCCAAGTTAGTGGCCCCAAGCCAAAGGCTGAGAGAGAGAGATGGTTAGAGGGGTTTGCAACCTGCAGATCGCCAGATGTTTTGGAGTACGAATCCCATGATCCTTCGCCATTGATTATTCAGTCAAGGGCTGGTGGGTATTGTAGTCCCAAACATCTGGAGAAAGTCAGAGCCAGAGAAGCTAGGAGGGGTCTTCAATCTGTGGCTCTCCAGATGTTTTGGACTACAACGCCTATGATCCCGACCATTGACTATGCTGTCTAGGTTTGGTGCAAGCATCGGAAGCCTTGCAAATTAAAGCATGATTATGAAGCGATTTAATAGATTGTTCTAAACTCCTGATGAAGGACGAATGGCAAAATATGTACAGTCGGGCATATGAGGTCAAAGTGAAGCATTTTAAGGGAAAATTAATACACTCCAAGAATTGTCTGAAACATAAGATTTCCACCTATCTCCCTCGTATTCAGTAGATCCTTCGAGACTAGGGCCTATAGCTGGTTACAGTGTGAACTGGGAGAAGTCAGAGGTTATGCCATTACGCCCACACATCGCATTGGGACCCTGGAGGAGTTGCACCATTCTGGCTCCAAACTGGACACATCAAATATCTTGGTATCCACATTATCGCTAAAATAACCAATCTGTTAGCCCTGAATTATCCCCCTGTCTTCGCTAAAATTAAACTCCATATAGCTAGATGGTCCTTGATGCCTCTTTCTTTAATGGATATGATAAATGCCATCAAAATGAACACCTTGCCTAAACTAACATATTTGGCCTCCATGATCCCAACTGCTCCCCTCGCTGCTATGTCCAATGAATTTGACAAGGAGGTGACAAAATTCATATTGCGGGGGGAAAAAGATGTGCCTTAATAGATCCATCCTACAGCCATCCAAATCCGATGTCGCCCTGCACTCCCATCATGGAAACTATATCACCAGGCTGCACAGGTGTGCTGGGCCAAGCGCTGACTCAACACGGAGGACTCTTCGAGCGGACGCTCTTTGGAATTTCTCGCACTGTGGCCCCACACTCCACAGGAAGCTCATGCCATCCCGATGTCCAGGCTGCCCGGGGCCCTTCCAGTGCCTCCGCTCATAGGGCCGACCCTTGTTCAGTGGCACAAAATGCGATCATGCACAGGCGTTGAGGTACGCACGGCCCCAGCTTGGATCATCTTTAGAGTGCTCCTCTCCTATGCCTCAGACTGCACGCTACACGTGAGGCTACTTGCATAGTGGCAACACATATGGGTCATGGATCTCTTCAAAGAATCCACTCCCCTTAGGTTTAATGATGTGACACGACCATTAGGTTTTTTGGGCTCAGAGTGACTCCATTACACAGCTCTGCGATCCACTATCAAGGCCCACAGTACTGCTGACTCACACACTATGGAGCCCTCTCCTTGCAAAGCCGAACTCGGGCGAGATCTCACAACTTACCCAAAAATCAAAACATTTTATGGGCTATGTGCCCAGAACACCTTATACAGAAATACACCACGAGAGGCCAGTTGGGCTGAAGATTTACACAATTCCCTAGATGCAGGCCACCTCAATAGCTTCTTTTCAGATGTTGCGGCGGTGTCGCTCAATGTACGTAACAGGGGGATAGAGTATAAACTCCTTCATCGAGTGTATTTTACTCCCACACGCTTGCATTGCATGAACAATGCATACCCCACCGCCTGTTGGAGGAAATGTGGACTACTAGGCACGATGGGTCACATGCTGTGCTCATGCCCCTGATATTGGATCCACAGACACATCTCACTCATACCTGGCTCTACGGTCTTAATGTCCCCTGTGCCCATGCTGTTTGGTGCTGGGGCTAGAGACTGGCAGGACGACTCCATGACCAGAAAATGGATACACTTGATGCTATTCACAGCTAGGAAACTCATCGTACTACACTGGAAATCCAAGACACCGCTGGCCGTCAATCAGTGGTCTTCCCTCCTGTCGAGGCTATGCTCATTCGAGTTAAGCTGTATTATGCACGCGGCAGACACCCAACAAGGCTGAACATTTTGGAAACTATCGAACCTGTTCATTTGATATTGTTTCGATAGTATGTTCCAGCCTGTGGGTTGGCGAACACATACACCTGACTGAGATATGTATACTCCGAGATATGTGTGACCCATTTCACCTCTGATACGTCTAGTTCAATGAACAGATCACGCTCACTGTCTTGCTTGGACAAAATACTATGGGCCTCATTACGAGGTGGGCGGTAAGGGATTACTGGCACCGGTAAGGGCACCGGTGCCGGTAATCCCTTACCGCCCTACTACGAGTTCCCTTTGCGGGTCCTTCCTTAACGCCTGGTTTTACCAGGCATTAAGGACGGGACCCGCAAAGGGATACCGGGTCAATAACGGTACCGCAATTTGCGGTACCGCAATTGCCGCCTACCACCTTCCCATTGAGTAGAGCATTACACCACCTATGGGGGCTCAAATGGGAATGGGGAATGGCTCTGGTGAATGGGGAATTACCGGTCCCGCCGACCTCGGAATGGACCGGTAATTGCTCCATCCACCAGACCGGAGTCGGAACGATTTTGGGGGCAGCCATGGCGCTAACAGCGCCATCGCTGCCTCCAACCTCGCAATGAGACCCTATGTCTTTCATGCTTCTTTCCCTTATGATTTGCACTGTTGGGAGGGTGGGTTTCGTTGGGGGGAGGGTAAGGATTGGACGGCGGCTACTCCATCTCTGCAACTGATTCTGACGCCTGTTAAGTAATGCAGGGGTTTGTTCTGACCGCCTTGCTCTATTGTTGTTAATATAGCTTCAATAAGAAGATTATATTTTTTTTAAAAACACAAGATTTGCAGATATAGATATACGTTGACATCAGCATTGAACAATTTGAAAAGAAAAAATTGAGAATTGTAAATGTTATTTCGGGAAACTGCTTATTGAATTGATAATGTATAGACGATGCAGTACATACCCATGAGGTACTTGCGCTTCGGCACCCAGTGGAAGTTCACTGCTCCATATTGATACTGAGAGGAAAGTCCCAAGGATATAAGGTTTCATAGTTTGAAACAGATAAAATCGCTGTGGGATTCCATGACTAGGAGACACAGAGACAGAGGCGCACAAGGGCAGTGGGGCCTGATGGCTAGACCCCATGAATATCCTTGGGACACTGACGGGACATCGCAACACTCAGGGGGTGTAACACAATCCAGTGCATACCCTGAAGTTAGTGTCTGATTCCGGGATTGAAAAACTATGGGCCTCATTCCGAGTACGGCGCTAACCAATGGCGCTATTAACGCCTTGGTTGATGCCGTACCCGGACCGGCAGCACCTTGGTGGATGGCGGAATCACCGCCCCATTCCAAGGTTGGCGGGGTGGTAATTCCCCATTCACCAAGGCTCTTCCCCATTCCCAAATGAGCCCCCTTAGGGCTCAATGGGAATGGGGAAGATGCAAATAACGGTGACCGTTCATTACGGTCACCGTTATTGGCTTGGAGGCCCCTTTGCGCCCTCGACTTTAATACCTGCTCAAAGCAGGCGTTAAGGGCGAGGGCGCAGAGGGAACTCGGAGTATGGCGGTAAGGGATTACTGCCACCGGTCTCGTTACCGGTGGCCGCTATCCCTATGGATGTTCTGTGATTAGGGTTGTGGTTGATGCTGGTTGGATGTGATCTTACTCCAGGGCTGTGGAGCTCCTAGCTTGAGCAGGTCAGCAACCGCATTCTTGGACAAAGTAACTTTTCCCTGCAGAGTTATTGTAAAGTGTCTGTGTAGGGGATGGAGTTCCCCTACAGATGGGTGTTACTGTTCTATGTGTCTGCAGGATTTGCCACTGAGCCAGATAACACACCTTGGCCAGTTCTCCCCTCTGACCTGCAGCATGTATGTCTTGGAGTGGGCCAGTTGATAGCTGTACAGGCTCAAAGAGGAGTCTACTTGCTATGTTGAGAAGAGCAAACGTGGTCAGGGGTCGAAGACAGACTACTGCCTGGGGAGAATATGAGCACAAACGGAGTATGACTGGAGTTGCAAGTGGACCTGGGAAGTGTAGTCTTTTATGGACTTAGCATTTCCAGCAAACAGTTGTTGCACCTGCCCCAATTAGTGCTCGCTTCTCCTTCCAAGGCAATTGTAGTCCTGCCAGGCACAACAGTATACCCTAGAGGGCCTTCCACAGGGAGCTATGCAAACAATGCCCCACATTTCTAATATATACCCTCCATAGTTTGCCAGCCTATATTCTGCAAGCGACACGCATTTGCATACCGCAGCATAGAACCAGCTATTAATACATGAACCTTTGTTTAGATTTTGGTTTTGCGTCCACCCTGCTTCAGTCGTCTAGCTCAAGGACCCACACTGACAGGCAGGGAATTAGCAGAGTTCCATTTCCCCACAACCTAGCCAAGAATGGACCAGACTGCAAGGTGAAGTAACGTCCCAGATATACAGACTTTGTGGGCTCCTGTGACAGAAGCCATCTGTACTAGTAGGAATAGCCTGAGCTTTTTGAATTTTAGTGAATAAAGTGATGTGGGTAGTTCTGTTTTTCCAAAAATTGGGATCTGCCAGTCACATCCCACTTTCATAATGCCCCATGCCAAAGGCACAGTGCATATACGTACCTCTGCTGTTAATCGCTACTGACATTCCTCACAAGCTACCCTGGAGTGGCAACAGGACAGGTTGAAAGGTCACATGTGCATTCATATGTGCATTCCTGTGCACAGATAATAGAGCCCAAAGTTCCAGCAGGCAGGGGTGGCTTTTTAACTCTAACCAACCCTGGTTCAAAATGTCATAACTATGTGCCTCAGACGTCTGGCTGCAGTTTGTACAATCTAAATATAAGCTGTGTCTTGTTGTGACAAGGTGTCTACTGGGATCATAGTTATACAGCACAAGCCATTTATGTCATTTTCTTGTCAGCTAGGTGGACAGTGACTTTTTCATGATAGGTCCTGTTGCTTATTAAGCTGACATGGATGGCTGTACCGAAAAAAAATACTCTCTCTGATTCGCTGAGAAGACTTGAAACATTCTCCAGGGAACAGGGACACTCCCTGGAAGTTCAGCTGGAACCCGAGTTTCAAAGACAGTGCTGTCATTACAATAGCCACCTCGCACTGGGGTGCTGATTACTGGAGTTTTTTTTATCTAGGTAGGCAAGGGAAGGCGCAGAGTTAGAATATCCCATAAGAGAACTTCAGTCAACACAGGGATCCCACCATCTTGGATTTTGCCATGGACCCCAAGAGGAGGGATTGATGGTGAGCAGGATACGACCATGATGGTCGCAAGAAAGGCGGATTCAATGAGCATGGCATGAGACCATCTATCCTGGATCCTGGTTATCTTGGAGCACTGTGAGACAGGGCCATACACCTGAACTCTCTATTAATTTGGCAGCCACTCTTTTATCAGCACCAGTGGTGTAATGCTCTACTGCATTGGAGATCAGTGGATGAAGCTGTCCACTGCAGAGTAATGCATGTAACCTGTTGTTAGCAGATGCACTCAGTGGGCGGACAGCACAGTCTTTCACCCATCTGAGGGCAATCGGATCAGTGTGCCTGCGAACACAAATTGCACCTCACTGATGTAGCCCAATAAGGTCTGATCAACTTTGCGGTTGCTTTCGGTCGCCTTCTGACCATGCATTGACTGACTCATGTTTTGGGCTAGACTGCATTGTTTTATGGCAAATTGGGGACCAGGGTCAAATATGATTTCTGCGCACAGTTGGCTTCCTTTGGTAAGATTGCAGCGAGATAAGAGCAATGGAATAGAATGCTACGTGGAGCAATTCCAAGCAGCCAAGAAGCGTTTACTCAAGTATTTCCACATATTGCTCTTTGATTCTGTCAATAAAATGACTGCCATTGCATGGGCTAACTACAACACCTTTTATTGCAGTGCCGGGGTACCCTAGCGTGCGCGGATATTAAAAACAAGTTATTGTTGCTCGCGTTTCCGGATCTCAGCAGTGGACATAATCAAGGTGTAATTCTCCTTGGGCTCCAATATCCTTCATTGCATCAACAACAGAAGCAAACCAATGGCAAAGACTCATCGAAAACATTCTCGAGAGCTAATGTGTTGTTCTTAGTTTGCCTCTTGTTGGCATGGTAATCACACCTAGAACATAGACATTTGTTCCAAGCAACAAAAAACATTATTTTGTTGGCAACTGATTTTTTTTCAGGATTGAACATTCCTGCTCAGAAATTAAAATAATCACCAATAATGTTGTTGTACATTGACTTACACTAAAAGAGCAACATCCCCCGTCTCAGCCGTTGAACCTATTCCTGTGCGATTTATTGACTTGTTTTTGCCCGTTGAACCTATTCCTGTGCGATTTATTGACTTGTTTTTGCCCGTTGAACCTATTCCTTTGCCATTCATTGACTTGTTTTTGCTCTTACAACAGACTCTTTTTTATGCCACCGAAGAATGCATTCTGGGGTGGGAGGTGGTAGAAACACACAAAAGAGTATTCTGAGCATCTGCTTCATGGAAGTGAGGCATATCGGGCACCATATCAGTAGTAGGGGATCCAGTATGATTATTCGGTATGTGCCCTCACACCACCTAGGCACTGTTGAGCTCATCAAAGCAAACACACATCCAATTCTTGACTTAACGTAATACCACCACCACACTAGTAATTGTCTCCATGAAAGATCTGATGGCCAGTAAGGGAAGCCCTCTTCCCTTCTTTTGATTACATGTTCTACTGGTCGAACACTGAACTCTTTAAAATCACCCCAATGAACACTAGCAATCACCCATATATTTTGATTTCTGTACATGTAGTTAGTTAAGTCTGTACATTTCTGTCTCCCTGACTTTTCTCAGCCTTCCCTTTTCCGCTCTCATTGGCCCCACATACCATGGTCCTAATCATCGCTAAACTAACAAGGCCCAGCACTTTAAGACCACTACTAGGGTGTATGTGCAATGTGTGTTGGCAGATGGGAAGGGGGATCTCTCACTCATGGCAGAAGCTGCACGAAGTGATCATGAAGTGTACATGCCCAGGCGATTTACCCATTGCCTGTTGGGGTGAGGGTTACGAGTGCTGAATATTTAAGAGCTTACCACCCCAGGAGCTGTAACAGCTTGATGGCAATGTGCCACCAGATATGGCATTGAAAACAATTCTGGGGCAGGGGTCGCCAAACACATGCATTACTTGTTAAAGATTATGGGGGAATCTATGGACCTTTGTCAGTACACAATTGTATTGCTGTGCCGATGACACCCAGATACTGGTCCGGTTGTACTAAGTAAGAGCATGATCAACCAGAAGTTCAGAGGGTGGCTTGGAGCCAATGTGATTGGATGAGTGCCCATTAGCCTACATTAAACACTGTTGAAACTCGGGTATTAGGGATTGGTAACATTAAGGAACCTGGCGCTCACGTTTCCATCTGTGTCAGGTGGGCGATTGGACTCTCCCAGGGGTGGACTCGCCTTTTGGGAACTCTGGGGATTTCCCGGTAGGCCTCTACACCCTGGGACTCTTTTGTGCCATTATATATTTTATTTCCACATGTTATCCTGGGAAAAGGGTTGGACTTGCTGAACATGTGTAATATGTGGCCACTTTGAACATTAATTCCAAGGCCTCTTTTGATTCCCAGTCCACCCTTGGCCTCATCCATCCACACCAGTCAAGAAGGAGGGTTTCCAGTTAGACATTAAGCCTTGCCAGTCTCGCGGTGAACGTCGATGGCTAACGCTGGCTGCAAGCCACCAAAGCCCCCCCAGGAAGAGCTGACTATGCCCACCCCACTGCCGCCAGGCATTTGAGGCAATAGCACCCGGCCTGGGTTATGGGAATGGCCTATAGTCGTGCATGCAGCGATTGATAGAAGCTTTCCAATAAACCCTATCTCCTGTAAATTGAAGACACTGATGGCTGTGCCTTGGGAAAAGCCAAGAAACAGCATTAACTTTTCCACACAGATTGTCTTCCCAGACGCTTTTGTGTTAAAGCTAAATCACTGTTAGGTCTCTGTTTCTCTCTCTCTATCTCAATGTATAGCTTGCCCATAGAGTTTTCCTCTTTTGGTCTCCCTTTCACTATGTTGCTCTCTTGTTTGTTCTCCATCTCTCCCTTCCTTTCTTTTGCCCACCTCCGACCATTCATCCTTCTCCTTCCATGCCCTCCTTCTTCCCTCCCTCCCTAACTCCCTCCCATCCTTCCATGCCCTCCTTCTTCACTCCCTCCCTCCCTCCCATCCTTCCATGCCCTCCTTCTTCCCTTCCTTCCTTCCTTCCTTCCTTCCTTCCTTCCTTCCTTCCTTCCTTCCTTCCTTCCTTCCTTCCTTCCTTCCTTCCTCCCTCCCTCCCTTCCGTCTTTCCTTCCTTCCTTCCTTCCCCCTCCACCCCTTTCTCCCTCCCTCCTGTCTTTATCCCCTCTCTTACTGCCCGTCCTTCCTTGCTCTCCTCTCACCTTACTCCCTCCCATTCCTTAGACCTGTCCTTCCTTCCCAACTGCTCGCTTTCGCCCCTACTCCCGCCCACCCCTCCCCCCGACCCATGCATTCTGCTCACAAGATCTCCTTCCTTCCTTCCTTCCTTCCTTCCTTCCTTCCTTCCTTCCTTCCTTCCTTCCTTCCTTCCTTCCTTCCTTCCTTCCTTCCTTCCTTCCTTCCTTCCTTCCTTCCTTCCTTCCTTCCTCCCTCCCTTCCTTCCTTCCTTCCTTCCTTCCGTACTTCTTTCCTTCCTTCCTTCCTTCCTTCCTTCCTTCCTTCCTTCCTTCCTTCCTTCCTTCCTTCCTTCCTTCCTTCCTTCCTTCCTTCCTTCCTTCCCTCCCCCTCCACCCCCTTCTCCCTCCCTCTTGTCTTTATCCCCTCTCTTTCTGCCCGTCCTTCCTTGCTCTCCCCTCTCCTTACTCCCTCCCATTCCTTAGACCTTTCCTTCCTTCCCAACTACTCGCTTTCGCCCCTATTCCCGCCCACCCCTCCCCCCGGCCCATGCATTCTGCTCACAAGATCTCCTTCCTTCCTTCCTTCCTTCCTTCCTTCCTTCCTTCCTTCCTTCCTTCCTTCCTTCCTTCCTTCCTTCCTTCCTTCCTTCCTTCCTTCCTTCCTTCCTTCCTTCCTTCCTTCCTTCCTTCCTTCCTTCCTTCCTTCCTTCCTTCCTTCCTTCCTTCCTTCCTTCCTTCCTTCCTTCCTTCCTTCCTTCCTTCCTTCCTTCCTTCCTTCCTCCCTTCCCTTCCCTTCCCTTCCCTTCCTCCCTCCTGTCTTTATCCCCTCTCTTTCTGGCCGTCCTTCCATGCTCTCCCCTCTCCTTACTCCCTCCCTTTCCTTCCGCCTGTCCTTCCTTCCCAACTGCTCGCTTTCGCCCCTACTCCCGTCCACCCCTCCCTCCGGCCCATGCATTCTGCTCACAAGATCATCTTCCTTGCTCGGGGACTTTAATAATTCACGAATGACCTTTCAGAATGTGCTTGTCTAATGCTGTCCCACATTGCAAAGTCTTCGCTAACCCTGGCTGAATAATGACTTGCTAGTTAAGTCACAAGATTCCATCGCTTTTTTACTTTCCACCTTATCAGTCCCTTCCTTACTGCACCGCTTCTTTTATCTTTACCTCTCTCTCTCTCTCTCAAACACAAGTCTTTCTCCAATCTGACCTCCATCTGTCTTCTCACACACCCCTTTCTCTCCCATCCTCTCACCTGCCCTGCCCCCCTGTCCACCCCATGTCAAGCTGTCTTTCTTTCTTTCTTTCTTTCTTTCTTTCTTTCTTTCTTTCTTTCTTTCTTTCTTTCTTTCTTTCTTTCTTTCTTTCTTTCTTTCTTTCTTCCTTTGTTTCTTTCTTTCTCACCTGGTCTTTTCTTTCTTCTCTTCTCTATTTCTCTCTCTTTCTGACGCCATCTCCCCTTTTTGGTCTTTCTTTCTTTCTTTCTTTCTTTCTTTCTTTCTTTCTTTCTTTCTTTCTTTCTTTCTTGTTCTTTCTCACCTGGTCTTGTCTCTCTTCTCTCTTTATGTCGCCATCTCCCCTTTTTGGTTGGTCTTTCTTTCTTTCTTTCTTTCTTTTCTCTCTCTTTCTATCTCTCTTTCTTTTAAACTTGGTCTTGTCTCTCTTCTCGTCTCTCTTCTTTTCTTTCTTTCTTTCTTTCTTTCTTTCTTTCTTTCTTTCTTTCTTTCTTTCTTTCTTTCTTTCTTTCTTTCTTTCTTTCTTTCTTTCTCACGTGGTTTTTTCTTTCTTCTCTTCTCTATTTCGCTCTCTTTCTGGCGCCATCTCCCTTTTTGTTCTTTCTTTCTTTCTTTCTTTCTTTCTTTCTTTCTTTCTTTCTTTCTTTCTTTCTTTCTTTCTTTCTTTCTTTCTTTCTTTCTTTCTTTCTTTCTCTCTCTTTCGTTCTTTCTTTCTCTATTTCTCACTTGGTCCTGTCTCTCTTCTCGTCTCTCTGTCTCTCTTTCTGACGCCATCTCCCCTTTTGGTCGGTCTCAGGGGGGAAGAGAGTGCACACTCAGTCCTCGTGCCACGTCCTAGGGGTACTCTGCAATATAGGGCACAGCTGCCGGGCTAATTAGAGCTGCAGACCGGCGCCAACACTGTGCCCCGTGTCAGTAATTTTCAGACTGGGAGCAGGTTTGCGGGCTGGTTCCATTGCCAGGCAATTCTAGTGTTCTGCCTTTGGTGTCACACATAGTTGAGCACCCGTGGGCACCAGACTGGCCCTATTGCAAGGGTGGTGGGTTGAGTTGCTATAAAACAACCTTCACCTAGGATTGCATACATCTTGGCACCGCCCTAGCTTTGAGCTGGCACCTAGGGCCTGGGACGGTTCTGTTCCATGGCTCCAGATCTGGGGTGCTCTTACAATCCCCTTCCCCATCGTGAATACACTCTCTGCAACCTTTTAGGGGTGTTAGGGGGGTGGATGTCCACCTCTGGGATTTAGACAGAAGGTTTCCTCAGTTTTGAGCATCCATGTTTCCATGTGTTTCTTGATGGTGAATCCTCATATCACCTTCTTATAAAGTCCCTGCGTATTTCATTTGGACAGCCCAAGTCTCTCGGAATTAAGGGAGTCCCCTCGTTGGCCACTACGATCCCTGGTCCCAATGTTCCGTGTGTTTGCAGCTGCATTCACCCCTTGCCACAACCCCTACCCGTAAGGTACTTATTAAGGCTGAAATGTATACCTCATGACTGCCTCAGGGCCTGTGCCTCTTCTCTCAGGGTAACCCCAAGGGCTGTTCTTAGCACCAGCCTTGCTCAACAGACACTTCTCTCGGAACATCCTTTATAGGAAGGTTCAGTGGTATGCATGTGAGGGAGGCATTATTCACTGCCTGCACTATTCACATCCTACTCTCTGTGCGGTCCTAGGCATTCTTAACAACTTTGATTGCCTGTGTGTGTTTCTATGCATTCATCACCACTGCCGCTGCCTGTGTGCACCTAGGCATCCGCCACACTCTCTGGTGCCAGTGTCTACCTAGGCATTCGTCCCAACCTTTCTTGCCTGTGTGCTCTTCTAGTCAAACACTGCTGCCTGTGTGTACCTAGGCATTCTTCACAACCTCTGTTATCTGTGTGTGTCTGTGTTTCTAGGAATTCCTCAACGCCTCTGGAGGGGGGGTCGAGGGGCGGTGTGTGTGTGTGTGTGTGTGTTTGTTTATAGGCATTCTTCACCACCTCTCTTGCTAATATGTGTGTTTTTAGGAACTCTTCCCAACCTCTCTTGCCTGTGTGCTCTTCTATTCAACCACTGCTGCCGGTGTGTATCTAGGCATTCTTCACAAACTCTGTTATCTGTGTGTGTCTGTGTTTCTAGGAATTCCTTACCACCTCTGGGTTTGTGTGTGTGTGTGTGTGTGTATGTTTGTGTGTATGTATAAGTGTGGGTGTGTGTGCGCGTCCGCATGTGTGTGTGTGCGCATGTTTGTTTCTAGGCATTCTTCAGCACTTCCGGTGTTTTCTTTTCCTGTGCATTCTTCATCTCCCATACCTATATATGTGTTTCTAGGCATTCTTCCCAACCTTTCTTGCATGTGTGCTCTTCTAGTCAACCACTACTGCTAGTGTGTACCTAGGCATTCTTCACAACCTATGTTATCTGTGTGTGTCTGTGTTTCTAGGAATTTCTCACCACCTCTGGGTGTGTGTGTGTGTATGTGTCCGCGTCCGCCTCTGCATGTGTGTGCGTGCGCATGTTTGTTTCTAGGGATTCTTCAGCACCTCTGGTGTGTGTGTGTGTGTGTATTTTTTTGTGCATTCTTCATCTCTCTTGCCTGTAAGTGTGTTTCTAGGCATTTGTCTCAAACTCTGTTGGGTGTGTTTCTAGGTATTCTTGCCAATGGTATCTGGTCATTGCATCGAATGCAATAGCATTGAATGTCAAACCATAGAGAAAAAAAAACAAAGGCCCCGGGGCATTACCTGAGTCGGTAATGCCCCTGCCGTGAGGGCCATATTGCTATTAGTACCCCGGCCCGCATTATATGCGTGACCGGGGCACTAAAAGCATTTTTTTCTGTCCCGAAAAGCCGCAGCGTTTTGGGACCGAAAAAAACAAAAGAAAATGGCCGCCGCCATAGAAAGGGAAAACGGGAGTCCGTTTTCCCTTTCCATGGCGGCCATTGGGAGCGGACGCGCTGGGAACACAAGTGTTCCCAGCGCGTCCGCTCCCAAAAAAAAAAAGAAGCAGAAGGTAAGTGGGGTTGGGAGGGCGGGGAAGGGGGGAGGAAAAAAAAAACGTACCTTTGTCCCTGCCAGGGGACGATGGAAGCCTCCAGCTGTGTGGAGGTGCAGAGTCTCCACACTGCTGGAGGCTGCCATCGTCCCCCACCAGGGACGCAGGAGCAAGAAGGTAAGTGGGGTGGGGTAGGGAAGAGGGAAAAAAAAAAAAAAGCTTACCCGAGTCAACAGCGGGGGGCGGAGGCAGCCTCTCAGCCGTGTTGCCTATAATGCTCGTGCCTATAACTATGGGCCCCGGGGCATTACCTGAGTCGGTAATGCCCCCGCCGCTCGGGTCATATTGCTTAATTATGCCCAACAGATAAAATATCCTGGCTATATAAAATGCCAATGCAGTGCATTCTGTATGGCCACGGATAAATCTCCACAACTTATCGTGGCCAAGGAATGCACGGCAGCAATCCTTTATCTCGTTGTAGAAAAAGTTCATTTTACATATTGTATTGCATGTTTAAAATGCTGTGGAATGCGAGTAATGGTGTGTCATACCTCCTTAGAGTATCAGTAAAGTTGTGAGTACTTGAGTGGCGTGCTCGTTTACTTACTGATTATGTAAGGAGGTAGGATATACTGACTACTGTTTTCTAACAGTTTAGTCTGTCATGGCTCCTTAGTAGTTTAACGGCTCTATGTGCACATAATCACTTTAGCGATTGAATATAGTCTTGTTTTTTAAACAAGGCAGGACATCTACATTTTGTAATGTTATAGAGCGCTGAAGTAATGTGCCACACTCGGTTACTTGCAACTTTACTGATACTCTAAGGAGGTATGACACACCATTACTCGCATTCCACTGTTTTAGTTTGCGTTTATTTGAGAAACTAGTTTGCGTTTATTTGAGAAACTAAAATGATTAGAACAAATTGTTTTGCACAGATCGTATATATGCAGCAGTAGTATTTGAGAAACTGGCGTGCCCACTGGGGCATTATCGTGTGGACCTTCCGGACAGTGCCACGTGACCATGCACTTGTGTGTGGCATGATGACATGACCATGAACGCGTTTGCACTTTGCGTTCAGGTCTTTGCTTCGAGGATAGTTCAGAACTGCATTTTCTACTGATTTAGGAACTTTCAAGCTCAAAATGTCCCCTTGCACAGGTCCTACACCTTTACTTACTCATTATCTAGTACAAAGCACATACTTGTAGAATATTAACAAAACTGCTATTTATCTTAAAAATGGCATCAGCTATTGCCATTACTCCTCCCCAAGAGCCACCACCAGCTGGCGGACCCACACAACAAAAAAAGCACAATATTTCCAAAGACAATGAAGAGGACCAAGAAGATGAGGTAAAGGAAGTGCCTACCTCTAGTACCCAGAGAGAATCATGAGTGTGGCAGTTCTTTACCACTGTTGGAATGTACCAAAGGTTGAAGCTACAAAAGTGAAATGCACTTAGTGCAACTTTGTACTCAGTCGTGGACTACCTGGGCAATACTCCTACGGGACCACCTCCAGACCACACCAAATCCAACTACCGCAATGCTCTCAGAAAGATTGTTCCTTTCTTAGCAAGTAGTAGGCTGTCTTCCTCCACATCATCTTCCTCAACCAATACTGTAACCACACAGCCTACTTCTGTGGGACACGAAATCCCACCAGCTACCTTGCAAGCAATACAAGAGGCTGTTGATTCATATCGTTGGAAGACAACAGTCCTCTGTATATACTGCAACACACCACTCTGCATTGGGAAGCAATTTCAACATTCGTTTAAAGCTGTAATCAAGGAGCATGAGAAACACTGCCCACTACCTTAGAATTAACACACATGTAACGTCTTCCCTTGTCCACCTGCCCCTCCATATTAGTGCTTGGTGCTTCTTCCCTCATTTCCCTCCTCACCTTACGTTCTAACCTCTCCTGCAAATTATTTTTTTTAAAACAACTAAAGAAAGGTTCCTTTAGGAACCACCTTTCATAGTTAAAATATAGAACGAAAATTTTTTTTATAGGCTCCATCTACTTTACATTTCTCAGTAAAGTACATATACTAAATACGTTTTTCCAACATTTCCATTAGCATTTTGTGTTATGCTAATGGGAATAATGTGACGCTCATCCTCCGTTTGATGGACCGGAACGGGGGATAACGGCCTGGCAGCCCAGGTTATCAGCTCAAGTGAAGTGTGTCTGTGTGCGCCATGATGCCTGCGGGCTTCGACGCATTATCAATAAATAAATAACAAGGGCTCCGGACCATTAGCCTCCATTACAGCCCCTGCAATGGGGGATAATAATAATAATAATAATAATAATAATAATAATAATAATAATAATAATAATAATAATAATAATAATAATAATAATTTTGCATTTATATAGCACTACCAACCCTCAAGTATCTGAGCACTGCTTATTATTACCCACGGTGTGTGGTGCTCATTTATCGACCTCGGAAGGATGAAAGGCTCAATTTGGCCCTGCCCGGATTCGAACCTGCATTAGCAAGCTCTCCACTGATGTCAAAGTGAGTGCTCTACTCGCTGTGCCACTTGACCGGCTAAAGGCCATTAGCACCCCAGGTTCCCAAAGCGGGAACGCGGGGTGCTAAAAAATAGATTTTTCTTCCTACAGAGGGACACAAAGGAAAATACTTTTTCCAAGATGGCCACCATGGAAAGAGAAGGCGGGGCTCCGTACAGAGCCCCTCTTCCCTTTCCATGGCAGCCTGCAGAAGGCGAAATCAGAACCCTATGACCATATTACCATGAGCACCTTTTTTTCCCTTTCAAACCTATCCTACTTTTGAATAACTTTACCACATAGCGGTCCCAGATGGACATGGCCACTTTAGCACCATTTCCAGTCCCTTGCGGTCCTGGCCTGTAGCAAGATTGTCCGTGTAATGACCTTATATCATGAACCGGACCATCTGGCCACTGCCCATGGCCACAGGCTTTTCCTCAGTCACCAAAGGTATATCACTATTTTTGTACCTACATTATGACACATGTCAAAAAATAAAACACGGGCACATTTAAAAAACCATGCTTCAAGGTCCTTGCTAATGCTCCTTACACGGGTTTGCTTGAAATCCACCCATGTTTTATTTTTCAAAAGTGTCAAAATGTATCTGCATACAATAGTCATATAGCTTAGCCCCCACTTGACAAAATCCATTCAGTCTTTACATAAACATTGAAGGTTGGGTCTATAATCTTTCTGAAAACTTTTGTCCACATTCGTCAAACGGCAACAAAGTTATAAGCCATCTAAAAATGTTAAAACCTCCCCTCTAATTTAGCCCCCTCTTGAGAAGTCCCACCAAACTTTACAAAAACATTTACATCTAGATTTAAAATTGTTTTGCAAACTTTTGTGCAGATTTGTCAAATGGCACCACATTTATAAATAATGTGTTACCTCGACAATACTGCTCCACACTTTCTCACTCAGAATCATGTCTAGAATAAAATTCCAAAATTTCATGCAGTTTCATTGAGTGGTGCCAAAGTTATAAGCCATCCAAGAACTGCTTTTCACCAACCCTGTAATGAAGAAATAGGCATAGATGTCCCCGAACATCTGAAGTGTTTGCGAACATCACAGGACTGTCCCTGAACATCAGGACTGTTTGCCGATTTCGGAGGTGAAAAACACCTGTTTTTTTGCTTCATATGCCCATATCTCATCCCATCCCCATTACCCTCAACTCCCCAGAGATTGTTTAATAAGTTTGACAAGTGCAATTTTGTGTTTTTGTATATGTTTCAACCGCGGCGTCCGCAGACACCGGCGGATGTCCCCAAAATCAACATGGCAGGCGTTTCCAAAAATCTGACGCACTTCATGTTTTTCACTATCCAATAAATTGGCACGTCCGATGTCCGCGGACATCACAGCACCCTCTGGACCAATTGGATGCCTGTCCGCAGACCTAAAAAGGGAAATGGGTCTGCGAAGCAGAGCCAGATATCACACATTTTTGTGGACCTACTTTTTGGCCGTTTAAAAAAAAAAATACTAGATGCATCTACACCAAATTTACAAAAAGCACACTTTCGGGGCCAAGCCACCTCTCCTGGAACAAACTTGATGAAAATCCATCCAGCGGTTTGGGCTGTAGCCGTTAGCAAAACATTTTTCCTTTATGTCGATGGAAGAAAAAAAAAGTGGGACCCGTTCTATAACTTTGCCCCCCCTTGACAAAACCTCACCAAACGTGGCAAAAAAATTCTGAGCGGGCCATGTACTTTTTTTTACATAGTTTGTTAAGGTGTCGTCCAGGGGGCGTGAATTTATAAACCGCCCAAAAAGTGTTCTTCCTATGAGTTGAGCAACTTAAACATAACTACACGGCCGCTACCGCATATATACACACACAAGAATCTCCCAATCTCTTGCAGATAGTTCCAAGACCAGCAAAAGTGGGAAATATAAATAGCTTACATTAATAAGGAAGCGGGATTACGCACTGTCTAATCTAATCCCTGCCTGAGGAAGCTCGAGTTGCAAGACATCACATGGGAAATTAGGTAGGACACCACCTATGAACTCGTCAATGGACTTACTGGTAATACCAGCCCTTGGAAAACATATTGGACTGTATTTGAAGATATACCACAGATGCAATATACCATTTCTTTTTTGATGGTTCGAAAACATTTTTCAAGCATTGTAGACAATGGTTGGGGAACTATAGAAAGTTGGTCTTGCAAATAGCAATCATACATTTCAGATTCAATATAGCAGGAGCCTGCAACTTCTGGATCTCCAGAGGATTTACCACTTCTACTGGCACTACCCAGCATAGGCAATGGTGAGCGATCATGGGAGTCATATTCCAAAACATGTAGCTGAATGCCGGCTTCTAACCCTGGCACTGAATCGATTACAACTTTCGTCCGTCCAGTACATTAGCTACTCTAGTCCTGCTAACCATGTGTCCTCACAACATGAAAGTGTTTTTTAACATCATTGACCCTTGCAGTCCATCTGCCCTAACCTTTACATAGGACATGGTTGTTGCCTTTCTTTTGATTTGTTATACTGACAGTAAGTAGGCTGATATATGAAGATACAATGATTTCAGCAACTGTGCCTTCTCATGTATGTTGTATTCCTTAGTGGTTTGGTGAAAAGTCATAATTGTACTAACCAAATGTCTTCTTTGCATAGGGGACTGTATTTAGAAGAGAGTGATGATAAAGGTACTAGAGTATCTCAACATGGTAAATGATCAGTATGGAGTACTGGTTTGTAAGAATACCACAATTGCTTTCTCTCCTCCTCTCCTCTGCTGATCTCCTGGCTGAATCTAAACTTGCACTGGTTACCTGGCTACCCTCTGATCTCGGGCCCAGGTCCTCTCCCCGCCAGTTGCACACCTGCACTTCCCCCCTGGCTTCCCTTGCATCCGGGGACTGTTTCTTTATCCCTACAGCCCCTACTAGCACTTGACACCCGATGTCTACACTTACCCTGGCACTGGCCACCAGCCTGCCACACTTTTATTTATTGTCTTTATTTATTTATCTACTTACTGTTATCATCCTATGTACTGCACTGCCCCCTTCCGTTTCCCCCTGCACTTTTCCCCCTCCCCTCTCCCCTGCACTTGCACAGTCTCAATGTCACCTAGCCTAGTAGGATTGTTGTCTCTGTCTTCCCTCTGTTTCCCCCCCTTGCCTCGTCGCGCCTTGAAACACTTGTGTATAGGTGCGTTATAAATGCCATATCATATCATATCAAATGGACAGTATTTTTAAATACAAACTCCAATCAAGATTTGCACTTGAATACACCCTTATATGTAGAAACACGCTTTTTAAATGTTGCAACTTTGTTACTTTAATGGGTGATCTGATGTCCCAATGAAATCATTGATGATGCCTTAAGTGATGTCATTAATGTGCTTAGGGACTGCGTAAGGGGAGCCTTATAGTCAAGATGGCATGGCTTCCAACACTTGCTGAATTCCTGGGGTTTTGTGGCATCAAATCGGCACCTTAGAAATGGGGTACTGTGTTGGGGAAGATTGAATTGGTGGAAGTGGTGTACTGTGATGAGGAAGAGTGAGTTGGTGGTAGTAGTGTACTGTGATGAGGGAGACTGAGTTGGTGGTATTGGGGTACTGTGATGACAGAGAGTGACATGAGGGTAGTGGGAGACTGTGACAAGGAATTTTGAGATGGTCGTAGTGGCGGACTTTGATGAGGAAGAGAGATGTGGCGCTTGTGCAGTACTGTGAACAATAAGAGTAACATGGTGGTAATGGGGGGCTGTGAAGAGGAATAGTGAATTAGTGGTATTGGGAAACTGACGAGGAAGAGCAATGTAGCGGTAGTGGGATACTGTGATGAAGAAGATTGAGTTGGTGGTAGTGGGTTACTGTGACAAGGAAGAGTGAGTTGGTGATAGTGGGGTACTGCGATGAGGACAAATGATGTGGTGGTAGTGGGTGAATTTGACGAGGAAGAGTGGTGTGTGCTAGTGGGGGTGCTGTGGTGAGGAATAGTGAGAGACTGTGATGAGGAATAGTGATTTGTTGGTAGTGGGCTACTGTGACAAGGAAGAATAGTGTGATGGTAGCACGCCAATGTGACGAGGAAGAGTGATGTGGTAGTGGGCTACTGTGGAGAGGAAGAATGACATGGCGGTAGTGGGGACTGTGATGAGGAAGAATGAGATGGCATATTGGGGAACAGTGACGGGTAAGAAAGAAGTGGGGTAAAGGTAAGGTTACTATTGTGTACTGGGACGACGAAAAAGGATGTGGGGGATATAGGTAAAATTAATATTCAGCACTGGGACGAGGAAGAGGGATGCATTCGGATTATCAGAAATAAAAATAATTCTTGGCTCCAGCAATGCATCATGGGACACAAAACAAATTGTATGGGTACAGAGGCACCCGGCTCTGTGCCAAATAAAAAAAACGACTTGCCGGATTTACACCAAACCAACAAAGGATTTGGCTCAAATCTGTCCAGCAGTTTTGGTTGTGCGCTAGAGCGAACATTTGATATTTTCCCTATGGAAAAATGGATAGAAAAGTGAAAAACACAACCTTTTTTTGACCCTTGATATCTTTTGAACCGTAATACGTATTTGAACCAAGGTTTCCAGTTCTGGGGGGCCTGAAATCTCATTTGTACAATGTGGTGCTGATCCGCCCTACAGCAAAAAAGTTATTAGACATATTTTTCATGCATTTCCTATGAATGATAGGTTCCACCTTAACTATCAAGCAACTAGCATCACCCTATAATATATAGGCATATATGGGTGTGTGAGCCCCACCCCAATATAACTCCTGGCTACACCACTGTCCTCTTCTGCCCCGCAATCCATCCGGTGGCCATAAACCACGTGAGAAATACCTACAAAACAACTCCCCTGGGCACTCTTCCTCTGAAACCTGGATAAGGCATTCGGGGTGGGTCACTGAAAGGAAGAAGGCCAGAGACCACTCGGGCAGCAGGCCATCTAGGTCGGCCATGGAGGCGGCAGAGATTCCAGGTGGCAGAGAGTTGATCTCACAGTGCATAACACAGTACAGTAAGTAGCCTCAGTCAGGCTCCCTTGGTAGCCAGCCTTCACCCTATCATGTCGCTTCTGGCGGGTGATGAGGGGTGTTAATGGCGGAGGGAGTGGAACCTAGCATGATGGCACCAGCAAGTAAACAGCTACATTTCAATGTACAAGTGCTAAAACATGGATGACCTGCCATGAGCGACACCAGAAGAGTCTTCAGATAGTCCAGAACAAGGCCCTGTGGATATCATCTGGAGCTCCAATCTGCACAAGGATAGTAGACCTTCACAGAGACCTGGACATCGAGATGTTGGATGGACATCTAGCGAAGCTGAGTAAGAACTTCTGCCAAGGACTGGATCAGAACCCGAACCCCCTGATCAGAAGATTCACTGCCACCACTGCAAACCCCTTCGACCGCTACCCGCGGCCCATCACTGCAAAGGCCCTGTGAAACCAGCCCTACTGTGACAAGACCAAACAGACCAAGAAGAATACAAACCCACGACTACACACTCAACCCGAGAAGATGGAGTAATGAGGCTCAAGCCTCAGTATCCAAAAATCACCGCTGATGGATAAAAATCTATCAGCAAGAAGAAGAAGAAACGCGAAAGCTTGAATATATTCAGGGGTCAGTGTTAATGAATACACTCAGTCGGCAAGGGGGTGACAATAGAGCCCGCTGCGAGGCGCTTGGGGAGAGCAAAGCCTGGAGTGGTTTGTGCCTCTGGCCCCCCCACTTGTGACGGACCTGGGAGCAAGGGTGTGCTCACTCAAGGGGTTATTAGTTCCACCACTCATCGTTCACTCTGACCACCGATTAATAATGTTCTTATGTTATAATCTATGAGTGCCACTTTCACTTTGAGAACTAAGAAGCGCAGCCAGTGTTAAGTAGAGGAGCCCCCACAGCTGTGCACGGGCAGAGGCGTCATGCAGTTGTGATGAAATCTGCAGTGGGTCCCAGTGCCCTGTCTAGCACCTGTGCATTCCTAATCAATGTTGCGCTTGCGCAAAGCATTCCTCCTTTGGATAGGAAGATATCAATGTGCTACTCAGAGCAAATCTGTGCTTAGTCACCCGAAGAGTGCGGAAGCCCTGCGCTAGCCAATCAGCACTCAGCAATTATAAAATGCGCGCTGACCCCGGTTGCAGTTCATCTCAGAGCGTGCTTCAGGAGGAAGCAATTATAGATGCAGGATCTGTCATTGGCAGGCTCAAGTGGTCGCCAAAGGTCAGCCACGCCAATGAATTGATTTTGAAAGCATGGCCACTCCCAGTGTTCAGGTTGGAGCTGCATTTTTTAGCCCACTCGGGAAACCATAATCGCTCCAGAGCTCGCATCGGCCTGGCAACCTTAACCGGCAGTGCCCCCACCACCCCCACGCCCCCCCTCGTGTTTGTATGCCTTGGAATGCATCACATTTCTTATGCATCGTTGGCATCCACAGCTATTTCCTTCCTAATTGGAGACGCTGCCTCACTGAGATCTCACAATTCTTCCACATCAATAACTTTCCCTCTCACCCCCCAGCTCCCCCCTCTCCCTGTCACCCCTACCGGCTGGAACACGCCATTACACTCCTGCAGGCACATGGAGGTTGTGGGGGGGAGGGGTGTCTAGCAGCAGGCCCCACTCTCCTCCCTCTGTGCTTTCCCTCTCTCCAGCTTCCTCTTCCCCTCCTCCCATGTCCGCTCCTCCTCTCTGCCCCCACCTTTCTGCCCCTCTATCTCTGCTCTCCCCCTCCCAGTGCTGGAAATGGAACTGATGATCTGCGGGATACTACTTGCAGGGTCGGGGTGTTTGGGGGGGGTGGTGTTGGGGGGCTTTGTAAGTTAGCGAGAGGAGGGGGACTCAGGAGATTTTTATCAGCCCTCCCTTCATCGTCCATCCTTCTCTCATCCACTGGCCCACACCATCACACTCCTACGAGAAGGTGGGTGGGGGGGGGGGGGCACACAGGCATCCTAGTCCTGCGCCTGATACTATCAAACTGGGATCACACAGACGGACACAAATCCCCTTAGCAAAGTGGGCCTAGAAGGTGATTACCAAGACTGTTGGGTTTGCGACTACCTACCAGGTCCGTGCCCTCACCCCTTATATACAGAAAATGGCTAGCACCTCAGTGTAGGAATGCAACCACCACATGAAATATTTTCAATGCCAAAGGGTCATGCCTGCCTCTTTTTTGGGCCCCTATAAATCCTGGCAGACTAGTGCCAGTGGTGTTGTAGCATTATACCATTATTTATGATGCTCTATCCACCATGGACAAGGAGGGCTCCTGCTTGCTCCTCTACATCTTTGCAACATGCATGGGCTTCAACAGAACAGTCCTGCAGTGGATCACCTCTTGCCTCACCAGCAGAGACCAAACTCATCCTGAGGCACCCCAACAAATTCCAGCCCCTAGCAGTAACCAGAAACGTTCCATAAGGCCCCAGCCTGTCCCTGTCTTCTTCCACCTCTACGAGGAACCTCTCAGGGACTTCTTGCCAACACAGACATACAGAAACACAAATGCACAGATGACAAACACACAAACCCAAATGCACAGATGACAAACACACAGGTATACCGAAAAATTAATTGCATGAATGATATGCATTAGTAAAAGAACTGTCTGTCTCTCAGCCAAGCCTGGATGTCAAGCAAGTACCTGAAGCTCAGCCATACAATAAACAAATGAATTCTCCTACGTAAACCCCAACCACACCCCGCCAAGCATTCCCGAGACCTCCCGAGGAGTGGGGGACCCTGCTGTACCATGTTCTGGGGGCCCTGCCAATCTTTAGAAAGAAATATTGTTCTGAAGTCAAAATTTGTGCACTCTGACTTCAGGAAGAAATAATTTATTTCTGAAGTCAGATTATTATTTTCTGAAGTCAGAGTGCATGAGTGAATATTAACCCATTATTGGAAATTATTTGTCAGGGGTTGGTTCTGGTTCTCTCACTTCACTCGGTTACTCTGGCATATTTGTGGAAAATGTTTAAGCCCATCCAATTAAAAAATTCCCCAGCCACCACTGGGTGAATGGCTAGTGGGTGAAAAGGTATGAATATGTGTGTGCACAGCTGGGGCCCAGGCAAGGACATTGGAGCATGGGCTTTTTCGTCCATGTTTTACTGGTATTCTTTGGGCAAAGCCACCTTAATGAATGTTATTACATGGAGGATGGTTTGGGGTGGGGATTTTATAGCACAATGGTGCAGGCAGATAGGACATTTCCTTTCTGAGGAATGGCATTTTTTCTCACATAAGGGGCAAGGCCAATATGATTTGTGTTATTACATAGGAAGGATAGGGGCACGTGTGAAGTCAGCAAGTAAAATTTTTCTTGCTGTGGTATTGCATGTTTTAGTGGTATTGCATTGACGGAAAGAGTGATAGGGAGTCCTGGGGGGTGAGCAGGTAGAAAAGGGAGTGGTGTGAATAGTGTGATGCATTGCGGAATGGAAAGAACAATAGAACAGGCTGTGGATGTAGTGCTATTGATAGTGCAGTGAGCAGTGTGAGGGTAGCTAGGAATGGAGTGATGGAGTTGGATGGATAGTGCAATGGCAGTGAGGTGCAAACACCAGTCGACAGAGTAATGGAGTGGGTAGAGTGCAATGAAGATTGTGATAGAAAGGGAATTATAGTTGGTGGGGGTTGATAATGTATTGGAAAGTGCAGTGGAGAGCTGGATTGATGGAACGATGGATCGACCACTAACACTGAGTAGTGTTTTAGAAGGAGTTTTGATTGGAGGGTTTGGGTGGGGTGGATCGCACAATGGTTAGCGTGATAGAGCAGGGGACAGTGATGAAATCAAATCAGCATTCTGAGTTCTAGCACAATTGCTATGGATGAGGAGAGTGATAGTGAAGGATAATGAGTGGCACTGAACTGAAAGAACAGCAGCGGTGCATTTGGTAGTGTTATGGGCAGAGAGAAAAGTGGCACGATGGACAGATTGATTGGCAGGCGAATGAACAGAGTGAGTAAAAACTGTGATGGTGATATCTGAAAGAGCAGGTGAGCTCAGTGCAGTAGTGTGGGAATTAAAGGGTAGTTGAGCGATGGATTGGGTGGGGGTGCTTGGAGAAGTGCTGCAGTGTTAGAATGGGAAAAAGTTACTGACGTTTATGAGGGTACACAGTCACAGATATAGCGGCGGATATTGATGATGGAGTGATGGATGCCATCCATGGTGAATACGGTGATGGTTTGTGTGATAAGAAGATACTATGGTGATAGATGAAGGAATTAAAGGACAACGATAAGGGCAACAAAGGGCTGATTGACAAACGAGCAACAGAGTGATGAACAGACACTCATAGAGCTGGAGCCATTAATGATAACATGGATGGAGTCATGAAAACACTGGATAGAGGGTTGGCCAGAATATCAAACTGAGTGACTGAGTGATAGATAGAGACTGAAAGAGTATTGGCCAGAGCGAAGTATGCATCGATGGATGAAACAATGGCAGGGGTGAGAGAGGGTAGATATACAGGCATGCTGCGGCTATCATGCTATCAGGACGAGTGACAGAGCCGTGTGCCAAACTACTCAATGGTATGTAGTGATGGTAGAGTGATAGCTGGGGGGTGAAGGAAGAGATGAAGTGGCATACAACGTTGCAATGGATAGAGCAATTTTGGGGGAAGCGGACAAAATAATGGGCAGAGCGAGAAAGTGGATTGGCAGAGCGTTGGATAGTGTGATGCGGAGAGGGAAAGATAATCACAGGGTCCAATGGAGTGTGACTGATCCATCACACGACAGTGTGATAGATAGAGGCACTGACAGACAGGTATTGATACAGGAAGCAGGAGGCATGGGTATCATGATGGAGTGAGTGAATACCCGTGTGATGGAGGAAGCGGTGCATCGGGAGAAAGATAGAGTGATGGGCAATGAGGTGAGTAGTGTCATGGGTATTCGAATGGCTGCTTTTCTGGAGTTTAGGATTAAGATACAGCAAGCTGGGAGCATTATGAAGCAAAACATAGATGGAAGAGTAGAGAAGGCACAACACTGAATTTATTTTTATTTTTTTATTTATTTTTTTTTATTTTTTTTTTTTACTGTAAAGTCTGAGAGAACTTGCCTCTTATTGTAACAACACTGAATTTAATAAACCAATGAGCAGCTTGATTATTACTGGCTCACTGCTTTCACAGATCTCCCTGATTTCACTGCACCCATTCATACACAGTACAATCACTGATTTCATTGCTCTCACATATCACACTGCATTCACTGATCTCAAAACCCCAATCTCACTCAACTCACTGACCTGACTTTACCCACTAATCTCACTCTGCTCGCTAATCTCAGTGCACCTACTGGCCTCTCCGCTCGTACTCATGTCACTACATTCACCCATCTCACTTCTAGACATTCTGATCTCAGTGCACGGACACTCATCTTATTTCACTGACTGATCTCAGTGAATTCGCTGATCTCACTCTGCCCAGTAATCTCACGGCTCTCACTGATCTCACTGAATGCAGTGATCTAGCGATACTTACTGATCTCATTGCACCCACATACGTTACTGCATCGTCATGTCGCGCTGCAGCAACAAATCATATCACATTTCATGACCTCACTAAGCCCACTGATCACACTGCGCCCAATGATCTTACTGTACCCACGGATACCACTGCACACACTACTTGCAGTGTACTCCCATTGTCTCCTCACTCACTGATCTCAATGCACATACAGATCTCACTGAACGCATTTATCTCACTTCACTGGCTGCCAGTGTTGCCATGTTTCCACTGTAAGATATACTCACACATAAAGCTATTTATAACACCATCTTGACAATTCTGCACTGAAATTGGTTCAATTGGAGCACGTAATCCAGTGCTGCAAAATTATTAAGCCTCTGTAATTTCATCAACTGGCGAAAACACCATAATGACTGTACGGCTACTGATTTCTGGAATGGGTTCCATCCCTTTCCAAAGTGTACTAGCCTGGGATAGAGAGCCTTGGGCTACGATGGATTGAAAGCAAGCCCATTAGCACTCGGTAGAGGGTTGCTCTCTGGAACTGGTGACTCTGTGATCCCTTAATCTAGGGGTCTACAACCTTTCTCTCTTCAGATGTTTTGAACTACAACTCCCATCAGCCCTAGCCAGCATAGTCAACAGGGGTGGCTCGTCCATAATGAGTGATGGGATGCTGACCCACCAGTACCCTCACCCATTATGAGGGAGCCATGTGTTAAACTACCAAAGGAAAACATGGTTTCCCTTTGACAGTTTATAATCCCCAAGGTGCATTTGCAATGAACCATGCAAGACTGGGAGGAGTTTGCTTCCCCAGACGTGCTTGGCCCATTGGAGATACAGCTGGGAAACTGCACATCTAAATGTGAGAGGGGGCGCTCCTGGACCTGCCTGCATATCCAGACTCAATAAGGTGCTGACAACGTGGCACTCTGGGTCCTGCGTGCATGTGCTCTGTGCTTCCTGGTTCCTGTTCTTGTGCACCAGAGCCGGAGTGCCATTTTCACGGGAGGTGGCATTGAAGCAGGAACAGGATCCTTACTGGGCTGAAGGTATATGTAACATTTTGTAAGTATATGTTGTGTATGTTTTCATGTGTTCATGTACGTGTGTGTTGAGTGAGTGAATGATTATGGGTGGTTTGGTGCATGTGTAAATGATCGAGTGTATGGAGTATGGGTGTGCCTGTGAATGAGCAAGTGAACGCTGAATGAATGAGTGTTTGAAATCTGCGTGAATGTGTTTTCAATGAGTTAGTGAATGAGCTAGTAAATGTGCATGCACTTGTATTGGGTTTGTGCAAGTCCAGGACACAGATTTGGGTGGAGGCGGTTAAGGGGAAGGAGGGAGATATTTTATAATGGGCATCTATGATAAAAACAAGCATGAGAAGTGTTATTACATGGCTAGACTGGCGCAGCCAGACTAGAAAGGCCTAACTGTAGCATGACATTTTTTACGAGGCATCTGTGACAGATGCCTAGTAAAATATGTCATGCCACATTAAGAAGTGGCTGGGCTGGCTACACCAAAAGGCTAATCTAGTCACGTAATAACACGTATGGTGTTTGCTTTATCATAGAGGCCCAATTAAACATGTCATGCCACATTAAGAAATGGCTAGACTGGCTGCACCAGTATAACAGCCTAGCCACACAATAACAATTATCATGCTTGATTTGTGATAAAGGAAGCATGGTAACCGTCGTTAAGTGGCTTGACTGACATTTTGGTGCAGTGAGATTAGACATGTTTGCATGTTGTGGCATTGTGTTTTGAATGGGAAACTCAACAGGAGTATGTATTTACGTGGGGATACTGCCATATATTGGCAGAACCAGCATCAGCATGCTTTATTTATTTATTTATGTATATTGCACGAAAACAAGCCCGGGGGTATCAAGACGCTCACAAAACAACAATAAATACACACATCTGCACAAAAAAGCATCTTTCCAATACTAAAGACGCTCACAAAAAACAATAAATACACACATCTGCACAACTAAAGCATCTTTCCAATACTATGTATTAAGTTACCAATGGCCCTTCAGTTGAACAATAATTTCTTATAATATCAGTGCTGGCATTATGCACAAAGCGAACATGAGTATGTTCTCATATGGGAATGCTGGCATAAATGGGTGCAGCCATCATGGACATGTATGGCCACAGCAAATATGAAACTGATTTTTATACTGGAATATTTTGTGGGGAAAGGAATCATGAAAATGTGTTGGAAAATGCCCATGTGCATTCTTGGTGGCTTGCACCTACTGGACCTTTTTATGAGTTATCCTACAAAACCGACGGCAACTGTCTGGCTTTTTATACATTTTTTTTCACAGAAAGTGTGCTGTCCAATGCACCATTTTAACCCATTATTCAAAAGGTTTTCTCGAGGGGAGAACCACCCCAAACCCTTCTTGGTTGGATTGGGCTCTCTCGTTATGCTCGTTAAGCTCAGCTGTTCTCGGATATTTGTGGCAATTATTGATGCCGCTCAAATTAAAAGATTCACCAGCTGCCACTGATAGTCAATGGTGAGGGATCATGGGAATCGTAGACCAAAACATCTGGAGAGCTACAGGTTGCAGCCTCCTGCCTTAAGCCAAAAGACCACAAGGACATGATGTACCTAGAAGCCTGCCCATCCCCTCCAATTCTTAATTCATCTCTGGGCTGCACAGGTAAAGTGATCCATTTAGGAGAATGTGCAGGTCCACACTTGTGTCTTGACATCTCTGGGACTATCCCTAACACTCTGACTATTTTACTGTCGCAATCATTTTATTGACATTTTCTGAAAAGGCCCGGAAATTAAACTCTTTTGATAACATGAAAGCATGCATTTCATGAGGAAATAACTCAATGGGCGAAAGCATGAATTTCATGAGGAAACAACTCAATGAGTGAAGCTAAAGTACAACAGGTGAGGGCAATGTTGGTAACTCAGGTTTTGTGTTTCATTGATTAAGTAGTATAGAAGAAGACTGCAGAATAATAATGTTAATACATAATAATGTGAACGCTATTAAGGGTAGTCAACATAATGAAAAAATTATGTGTTTAATGTAAATAAAGTTTACATACTTATTCTATATGTAAAGAGGGCCATTGAGGAGCACTGTATCCAGAAACCAGAATCCAGAATCCGTCTCAGAGGTCTGGAGTTTCCTAGAGAGGGCCACCTATTGTGGCCGCTTCATCGAAAACCTGTCCACCCGATCCTGAGAAACATCACAAAGCAATCCATGGCGTGGAGATGGACAGCCCTGCAACAAAACTCATTCGAGAACATCAAGTAGGCACTGTCAGATGAATGCATCCTAGAGTTTTTTTACCCATAAAAAACACTGAGATCATCATCATTGATGCCAGCCCTTTTGGACTTGGGGCCATCCTCACCCAGACCAACAAAGATGGCTCTCCATGCACCGTGGCCTATGCCAGCCGAGCTCTCTCTCCAACAGGGCAGAAGTATTCTAGGATTGAGTGCAAAACTCTGACCGTACTGTGGGGATGTCGCCATTTCCATGTATATATCTATCGGAAACCGGGGAAGGTATCACGGACCACAAACCCCTTTTACCCATAATGATGGGTGGGTCGGCCAACCTCCCGCCACGTATTGAAAAATGGTTGCTCGCACTTCAAGAGTACAACGTCAACCTCAAATACAGGCCTGGACAGAACAACGCCACAGATTACCTATCCCACCACCCCAAAGAGACAAGCACAGCACTGAGGAACACCTACGACTAATAGTAAAAATCTCAATCTCCAACTCAATGTACGTCGCCGAACCCAAGGCAATCTCAAGGAAAGACAATGTTTCCAAATACTGTGCGATGCGATAGAGTCAGGACAGTGGAAATCTGCTCTTGAGGACCTGGGTTCCAGAACACAAGAGGCAAAAATACCCTGGAACAACTATGGAAACTGCGAAGTGAACTAACGTTTCCAGGTGATGGCCTTCTCCTGAGAGGGCCCCACATTGTAATCCCCACAGAGCTAACTGACAGAGTGATTGCCCTGGCTCATCACAGACACCAAGGCACTGCCAAAACGAAGAGCGGCCTCAGGCTCAAGGTCTAGGTCACGGCACTTGAATTTAAAAAGTCAAGGAATTTGTTTGTGCCTGCAAGTGGTGCCAAGCTGCTGCGCCAAAAAGCAGAGAACTGTCCATCCAGTGCATGCCTCGAAGCGAAGAGCCGTGGGAAACCATCCACATGGACTTTGGCTCCACACAGAGACTCACACTTCCTGGTCATGATAGACTAATGGCCCCGGTACCCTGAAGTAGAGTTTGTCCCTTCACTGGCCCTACAAGAAGTAATACCAGTGATGGAGAAAATGTTTGCTACCCACGGATTCGCCAAGACAGTATGCTTGGACAACGACTCTCCATTCCAAAGTGCTGGCCTAGAAGAATTCCTAGCCAAGAGAAGAATTGAACACCAAAAAATCACAGCCTTATGGCCACGCGTGAATGGTGAAGCAAAGCGCTTCATGTGCACACTCAACAAATGCTTTCGCATTGCACATGGAATGAGCCCTGTTTCAGTTTCTGCTTGAGTATAGAACCACCCCCCACCCCACTGCTCCACATGAGTGGCCATTGTAGAAGCCAGAAGGCTTATTTCAGAAGTGCACCTGCACGTTTCTACCTGAACTGAAAGGGAGAATTCCAGGAACAGTAGACAATTAAAGCCTGCGTGCCCGGAGGGAAACCACGATCCAAAATGAGAACATCAGGTGAGGCCTGCAAGAACATGATATAATAGCGGCCCGAAGGATGGGTCACCTTTAGAAGTAGATCGACTGAAAGTATATAGAGGAAGTCACTCCTAACCCAGGAAGGTTTCGAAACCATTCTGCATAGAAGGGACTTGCACCTGGGATCTGGTTGCCCTGTAAATGAGGGTGTACAAACAGGCCAAAGAAAGGTGCATGTTGGCAGATCAGGGAGGTTAGATGATGCACCAAGCATGTAGCCTCATTCCAGCATGCGTGCCAGCTGTCTCCCCCATAAATGTATACCATCTTTGGAGGAGACTCTGTGATTAGAGCTGCTGTGTTCTTCGTGAAATGAGAACTCTAAGAAATATCAGAGCGGGCACCACACTGATGACTTTAAGTTGTCTGTCGGTGAAATGAAACATGATTAGCAGAGCTGCCGCAGATTTCCCCCTGATGCACTTCCCAGGCTAGTGGAGCTAGATGTCCGATTGATACCAGCCACAGACCAGTTGAGGAGAACTGAGTGTCACAGAGGCTGGCAACAAAACCCTAGGGGCTGCCATCCACGCCTTCAACCTTAGATAAGAATGGGAGACGTCTGATGGCCGGAAAGAACTCGCTAGCTAGAGCTAGAGAGAGACTCACCCTCATAGAGAGCCAAACTCCCCAGTACTGCACTCATTAGAGCAGTAGGCGCAGCTGGAGTGCAGCACTGGTGGCGCTCAGTCAAACCAGCTGAGCTGGAATCTGGTCTCCATTTACCGTTCGTGAAAATGAGCATGTTTGATCAATTTATTTCATTATGGGAATGTATTGAGCACAAGCCTAGCTTCTGGAAGCCAGAGAGTGCTTTACATTGGTAGGCGGTAGCGGCATGCATAAAATGGTTACAGGGTGGCATAGTCTTAATAACATAACACTTATTACTACCATGCCATTTAGAGCAGCAAGGTATAGTTAACATTTACAGTTAGTGCTGAACATATAATAGGGATGCCAAGAGGGACTCTGGGGGTTGACCTGTAACGAGTGGTCATCATGATGGATACCGGGTACGGTGGGTGTATCTTACAGGTTGTGAAGAAGGCGTTCCATATTCCCTTCACTTGAGCATTCATTTAATGAGTAGTGGTTTATTCTAAAAATCCCCATTCATTTTTACAAATGTTGCAGTTTAGACCAATGTTCTTCTGAATCTATCACTGCATACAAATTATGTCTGTCGACTTCCACAAACCCCAGCACCTGTGTAATGATATAACATTTTCATACAGAGCTTCATGCTGGACTCTTCCAGATTTTAAGCACTGTTATAAAAGTAATCAGTAACATGCCGGGCATAGCTTTGGCCTCTCAACCAATGAGGGGGCTCAGAACGGGGGCTTTACCACATGGTAAAGCTCCCGATCGAGCCTCCATTTCCCCCACCGGATACCAGGTAAGTGAGCACTCCCCTGCGTCCCCTTACCCTTCCTCCCACCCACACACCCCACTAGTGGTCACGGCGTGTCACAGATCTAGAAATGCCGACCATGGAAAGGGAGAAGGGACACATTTAATTCCCTTCTCCCTGATCCATGGTGGCCATCTTTTTTTGTGTTTTTTTTTTATTTGAGAAACAGTGAACGCGTTGTTTCTCAACTTAAACAAACACTATTAGTATCCTGGTACAACATGCCGGTGTACTAATAGCAATATTACCCTTGGCAAGGGGGGCATTACCGGGTCTGGTATTGCCCCCATGCTCGGGTAATATTGCTTAAATATTATCCTGCAGATTTCCATTACTGAGCTCAAAACGCTCAACCAGAACTGGATTCAACAGGGACGTTGTCCTGGATGAGACATTTTTGGAAGCTCGACAATAACCTAAGTCCCTGGACCCTCTCCTGCTCCTGCTCTCCTGGAACAGTTTCTCACATAAAGAAGTTGGGTTTCAGCCCAAAACAACTTTCCTGTTAAGACATCTTCTTTCTTAAACTTCCCTAAACTGTGCACTTACACCTAAGTATGCCTTGCCAGGCTTAAGAAAGCAGTGTTGCCAGGTTTAGGTTGCCAAGGCAGTCGGGGGTTGGGAGATGGGTCGGGAGATGGGTAGCAGCTGTGAATTGTGCATTCAGGGTCCCGTTTACCATTCAAGACGAGGTAGGTTGTGTAGTTAGGTGTAGATATGCAGTGCAGCCAGGCCAAGGTTACCTATGCAGTCCGGCCTTGCAAAACCTGCAGTTAGGCTGGATTATGGGTTCTACGTTATTTTGCCGCGGGATTTTTCGTCGCAGGACTTTTCATCGCCATTTTTTTATGGAAAAAAACTCCTCGGTTTTTTTTTGTTTTTTTGGTGGGGGAGTTACCCCCTACTCCCAGAACTCCCCTTTTTTTTATTTTTTTTCATTATTCCCTTTCACCCACAAATATTTATTTCATTTTTAAACCCCCACCAAAAAAAAAAAAACGTGGATTTTTCTTTCGATAAAAAAACGGCGATGAAAAGTCCCGCGACGAAAAATCCCACGGCAAAAGAACGGTATACCGGATTATGACTTATTAAGCCTACATACAGTATTCAACCAAGCCGAGGCAGATGTAGCAGTGCGGCTTAGGCTAAACCTGCAGGAAATGTCTGGATAGTGGTGCAGTCAGGCCTCGATAAGCTGTGCAGTCAGCAGGAAAAAAAACTGCTCATTAGGTCTAGGTGAAATATGCAGTCAGACACAGTAAGCACAGGAAGTGGGGCTAATTGACTAAGCATGTTTTGATGACACAACATGCCTGCTTCCGCTATGGAGCCAGGCCTACCTAACCCAAGCAGGTATGCCAACGTCATGCAGTCAGGCCTAGCTGACATGCTCAATCCGGCCTGGTTGACTATGCGGTCATGCCGGGCTAAGCTATGAATGCTCTCCACATGTCTGTAAACCATGGGTCTGGGCTGACCATGCTTTCTCCCAGGTTCTATGGTATATGAAGAATACCCAGGCATATCTTTCTCAGCCATCGCAAATCCTGCAGTTTTAACTGGTGGCACAATCACTGCCCATATTTCGGCCCTTCTTCTCCAGCAGTTTTTCTCACCTAAAACCTGTTATTTACAGTTGCATAAATGTAGAAGCCTGGGGTAAGAAGCACTGTAAAAACATGAAATTAACATAACCTATGTTTAACCGTCGTGGTCTAAGAAATATAGGCCCTTCTATTTGCACCCATTACAACTAAGTAATTGGACTCCCGTTGGTACATATTGAAAATAGGATAGAGCGCTGCACCCAATTGCACTCATTCATGCTAAGAAGCAACAGCTTTCAAGTTAGCACCCATCCAATCTAAGAACATGGCTCCCATCTGCATTTATTCAAACTACAAGACACAGTGTTCACCAGTTGCACACACTGAGCCTAAGAAGCAACATTTATCAACTTAGCACCCAGCCAAACTGAGATACAACGTCACCCTCATTAGCACCGCTATAAACTGAGATACAACGTGACTCTCAGTAGCACCCGTCCAAACTGAGATACAACGGATCCATGTAATAATGTCGCTGTGAAAAAGTCATCAGGGTCTGGTGACTTTTTCCTGGCTACCAAAATTCTTTCCCCAAATATTCTAGGAGGGGTATAGTTATATATTATTACCTCCAGTCCTAGAAAATTAGTGGAAACTGCTTGATTGCCTGGAGGGTGTATCATTAATGCATTTATTATTTTAAGTCGCCAACCTGACAACTTTTTTCATGACATTATTACCTGATACCAATACAACCTGACTCTCGCTAGCACCCTTCCAAACTGAGATACAATGTGACGCTCACTAGCACCCATCCAAACGGAGATACAGCGTGACTCTGACTAGCACCCGGGCAAACTGAGATACAATGTGACTCTCGCTAGCACCCGTCCAAACGGAGATACAGCGTGACTCTGACTAGCACCCGGGTAAACTGAGATACAATGTGACTCTCGCTAGCACCCATCCAACTGAGATACAGCGTGACTCTCGCTAGCACCCGTGCAAACTGAGATACAACGTGACTAGCACCTGCCCAAACTGAGTTACAACGTGACTCTCACTAGCACCCGTGCTAACTGAGATACAGCGTGACTCTCGCAAGCACCCGTGCAAACTGAGATACAATGTGACTAGCACCTGCCCAAACTGAGTTACAACGTGACTCTCACTAGCACCCGTGCAAACTGAGATACAGCATGACTCTCAATAGCACCCGTGCTACTGAGATACAGCGTGACTCTCACTAGCAACCGTGCAAACTGAGATATAGCGTGACTCTCACTAGCACCCGTCTGAACTGAGATACAACTGATCCATGTAATTATGTCGAGGTGAAAGAGTCAGGTTCTGGCGACTTTTTCCTGGTTACCAAAAAATGTTACGCAAATATTCTAGGTGGGGTATAATTATATATTATTACCTCCAGTTCTAAAATATTTGGGGAAAGTGCTTGATAGCCTGGGGGGTGCATCATTAATGCATTTTAATCTTTAAGTCGCCAACCTGACATTTTTCATGGCAACACTATTACCTGATGCTGATACAACATGACTCTCTCTAGCACCTGTGCAAACTGGGATACAACCTGACTCTCACTAGCACGCGTGCAAACTGAGATACATTGTGACTCTCACTAGCACACGTGCAAACTGAGATACAACGTGACCCTCACTAGCACCCGTCCAAACTGAGATACGGCGTGACTCTCACTAGCACCTGTGCAAACTGAGATACAGCGTGAGTCTCACTAGCAAGCGTGCAAACTGAGATACAACGTGACTCTCACTAGCACCCGTGCAAACTGAGATACAGCGTGACTCTCACTAGCACCCATGCAAACTGAGATACAACGTGACTAGCACCTGCCCAAACTGAGTTACAACGTGACTCTCACTAGCAACCGTGCTAACTGAGATACAGTGTGACTCTCAATAGCACCCGTGCTAACTGAGATACAGCGTGACTCTCACTAGCACCCGTGCAAACTGAGATACAGCGTGACTCTCAATAGCACCTGTGCTAACTGAGATACAGAGTGACTCTCACTAGCAACCGTGCAAACTGAGATACAACGTGACTAACACTCGCCCAAATTGGGATACAACGTGACTCTCACTAGCAACCGTGCTAACTGAGATACAGTGTGACTCTCACTAGCACACGTGCAAACTGAGATACAACGTGACACTCACTAGCACCCGTCCAAACTGAGATACGGCGTGACTCTCACTAGCACCTGTGCAAACTGAGATACAGCGTGAGTCTCACTAGCAAGCGTGCAAACTGAGATACAACGTGACTCTCACTAGCACCCGTACAAACTGAGATACAGCGTGACTCTCACTAGCACCCATGCAAACTGAGATACAACGTGACTAGCACCTGCCCAAACTGAGTTACAACGTGACTCTCACTAGCAACCGTGCTAACTGAGATACAGTGTGACTCTCAATAGCACCCGTGCTAACTGAGATACAGCGTGACTCTCACTAGCACCCGTGCAAACTGAGATACAGCGTGACTCTCAATAGCACCCGTGCTAACTGAGATACAGAGTGACTCTCACTAGCAACCGTGCAAACTGAGATACAACGTGACTAACACTCGCCCAAATTGGGATACAACGTGACTCTCACTAGCACCAGTGCAAACTAACAAATAAATCTCCAATTTAAATCCATTCAAACTAACAAACAATGTGGCACCAATTAGTATACATTCAAGCTAAGAAACAACACAGTTCCCTTTTGCACTCATTGAAACTAAGAACGTAGCTCCCATTAAAATCCATTCATTTCAGAAACCGGGCTTACATTTGCTCTCATTCAAACTCTGAAACAACGTGGCACCCATTAGCAACTATTCAACCTTGGGGAAAAGCCACCCTCTAATAGCCACTAAATCTAAGAAAATCTTCTTTTTGCACCAAGCCAAGTTAAGAACAACAAAATGGGCCTCTAAATAGCGCCAGTGAATTAACAGACATGGATAGCAACTGGGCACCAATTGGCATCCATTGAAACAAAGCAAGAGGCTTCCTCCTGTTGGCCCCCATTGAAGGGAAGGAACACGTTGGCTGGCAACAGCATTCATGTAAGTGAAGCAACAGCCCTAATAGCATTCATATACACTAGGAGACAGCGGATTACTATTAGAACCCCATGATGATAAGTATAGGCTATTTATTCAGCGCTTTCGCCAAATAGTTTTACATAGAACATATTCGCATACAATATCACCCAAACAGAGTTGGTACTCATTAAGGGAAACTCATTAAGGGTTCCTGACTCTTCCATTGAAAGCCATGCAAATGAAGCCACACTCATGGCACCAATATACACAAGGCGACAACTACATTACCAGAGGAGCCCATCCACACTAAGGGTTACTGACTCTCCCATTGAAACCCATGAACATAGAGCAACTCCCATGGCACCCATGGAAACTAGGAGACAGTGCCATTATCATTAGAGCCCATCCATGGTAAGGGTTACTGACCCTCCACAGCCCATTCACGAAGGGAAACATACATGCATTGAGGACCACGTAGTCCAACTTCACATGAACGGGACCTGCCGGATTCCCTCCCTGCGTGAAATGAAGCCATCCCTGCCACATCCCATGCATTAAGCAATTGTGGCAAACATATGTCTATGGATGGAAGGGAACACATTTCATGCCTGGTAGGATACCACCACATACCATGTTTGAATGGATGCCACCACGATTCCACTCATAGATGGAGATATGCAGCCTGGGCGCGGGGGGATCTGCCTCACTGTGTGAAAGTATCACCAAAAGGAGGCTCCCACAGTCCATGCGTGAAGTGAAACAGACACAGCTGCATATGTGTATTGATGACAATACATTCCAACTTCACATGAATGGGTGCAGCTAGATTCCATGCATGGAATGACGCTTCCACTTATCGTGCACCAAGGGTCGGAAGTCAACACGTTCCACATATAGAAGTATGCCCCTATTCTGTACATAAAGATATGACCCATGCCACACATGCATGAAAGGATTCCATGCATGGAAGGGTGCCGATGTGGTCCATGCATGTAGTTATGCCACCAGCTTTTGTGAACTGTGGGATGCCCCAGATTCCATGCAACGAGGAATTCACCCAGAATCCAATCAGTCACGAAGAGAAGTCCCATTATGATATGCACGAAGCAATGCAACCACATTGCATGCATGCATCAGTGCCCCAGTTGATGAATGCGTGTCCCCAGATGCCATGAAAGAAAGGATGTCTTCTGGTTATGATCACAGAGTCTCTGCCCGTAAGAATGCCACAATATTGAGTTATTTGTGGAGGGACTCCAAGCTCCTAGCATAGCAGAGAGGTTTCCCCCCACCCCCCAGATTCCACGTTTCATGGTGGTCCCTCACAAAGATTGCATTCATGGAGGAATGCACCTAGTTTCCATGCAGGGTTGAATGACCCATGTTCTGCACATGTAGGGATCCCTCAATGTTACATGCGTGAAGAAATGCCTCTTGCTTTTATGCAGTGGGGATGCCCCAAATGACACGCATGGAAGTATTTCCCTTGATTTAATGTTCTGGGTTATACTGCCCAGAGTGCATGCTTGGAAGGAAGCCTCATGACTAAAGATACCGGGGAAAGTCTGCAGCCCTGCAAATAACCAATCATGCATGGCTGCCCAGGATTCCATGCCCAGACTCCATTCCAGGGAGCACGTATGCAAATTGCATAAATGTAGGGAAACCCCAGATTGCATGCATGTAGGGGTGCGTTCAGAGACCACGCTTGGATGATGCACCCTCATTTGATTTATGGAGGGGTATCTTCAGACTCCATGTCCGGGGCCGGGTGTAGTAAGTACCTATGCTTATGTAACACACAAAGTATGAGATCACCCGTTTCTTTGCATTGAGTTGCATCCCAGGATTATGTGCAATCGTGCATGCCGTCGCATTCTCCTCCTGGAACTGTTCTTCTGTCATCTACTCATGAAGAGTTGCCCGCAGGCTACATTTGCATGGAGGTATTCTAAAAGGGAAGGCATTGGCCCAAAGCCATGCACCGCGGGGTGCCCCAACCTAGATGCATGAAGGGGTGCATCCGAGACCATGTGAAGACAGTAGGCCTGTGTGGATGCCCCCGAATCCCATGCAATGGGGCATGTATCTAGATTTTAAACATCTAGGGATACCCTTGGATTCCACACACAGCGAGATCTTTGGTACCTCTCAGCGCTTCGAAGCGGCATTAGTGTGTCACGAGTGCGTTACAAACAAAACGCCATAGCTTTCTCGGCTGCTGCTCCAACCTTGTGGTATCCTCTCCTGCGTGTCGTTGTCGATCACTTGGCCTTTCGGAAAGCGCTTAAAACGTATCGCTTTTAGCTAGCCCGCTTTCCTGCTTCTTTTTAGCCCCCTTTTTTCTGATTGTGTTTCCTCCCTCATTTTGGTTTCCGGAAATGTATAGCACCAAGATACCCTTGGGTCGTTGTCGCACTGAAGAAGTCTAGATAACAGAACATAACACAGCATTGAATGTTCTCCCGTCCCCTCTTTTGTTACCTCCGTCCTTCCCTCTCTTGCTTCTTCTTTCTTTCGCCTGTTCAGTTATTTCATCTCCCAGCCCATTCTTTCTTCTCCTGCCTCTCTTCCATTACCTCTCTCCTGATCTCTCCCTCCCCGTTGTATGCCTTTCCCGTTGCCGGATTGCGTCTCGGTGGTCTCTCCTTCCCTCCCTCCCATCCCCCACTGCACTTTGAAGAGATCTTAGGTTTACATAAGAGCTAAACGGTGACCTATTGCCAGGCTGCTTCCTAAAGGTAGGGAGGGGGACACTTTCTAAAGAGGGGGACAAACGTAGACTCCGTTTTTTTCCTGGAAGGGAGCTGTGAGCAGGTTTACAATGGCTGAGCAGAGGCAGCAGGTGAACGATAAGGCCGGCGAATGCCCAAAATAGTTCATTGTTCTGCAGGGCTGGCGATGACACTCCTCCGCCCGCACACGCGAGCGCCCATGGTCACCCATTTTGTTTACATTCTCAGGAGAGATCAGCACAATGCCTCTCTTCTGTTCACTGAAAAAGCTCCTAAATAATGTAGGCGCTGCATGCTGCTCCGGCGTGTTTCTCCCTGCCCCCCCTCCCTTCTCTCTCTGACGTTGCCACTACATCCCCCTGTCACGCTTCCTGTGGCACGCGCTCGCAGCCCACCCTACCACTAAAGAACTCGCCAGACTTCTCTACTCAAAGGCACATCCCTCTCACACATCCGCCACCCACCAAACACACCCCCTCTCACACACACGACACACCTGTCTCTCCCTCATACACAGTTGGCACAGACACGTCACTCTCAATCACAAATGCCACCTGTGTTATAACTCCCCAGTGTCGTGCATCCCCCCTCTGATCTGCCCCCTCTCTTCTGTCCCCCTCACACTCGCTCATTGTCTTTCCCTCCTCTTTTACTCTTAACTTTTCTCTTGCACTCGCCCCTCCCTTACTCTGTCTCCTTCTAACTCTCCACTCGCGCTGCCTTTTCTCACGCGCAGTCCCCCACTTCTTCTTGGCGCACTCCTGTCCCTGCACCTCTCCTCTGTAACCTTTTGTTCTCTTTTATACCCCATCCCTCTCGCTTCTTCTGTTGCCTGCTCGCACAGTCCCTCTTGCTATGTCTTGTGGTGTCTCTCCTTTGCTATCCTTCCCTCCCCCTGCCCCTTCCTTTCTCTCTCTCGCATGGCCTCCCCTGTCTCGCGTCCATACCTATTTGTATCTGTGTGCATCTCTCAGCTGTCACGTTATCCCTCTCTCCTTTGCTCCCATCTTTGCGCTCTCTCGTTCTCACGTTCCCTGTCACGTCCTGTGTGTGCTCTCTTACCATTGCTCTTCAGTTTTCGTTCTCTGACCTCCACTCTCTTTCTCAGTCACTCGATGCTTCTCGCTTTCTCTGTGTCTTGCATTCTCAGTTCCTCCTTTCTACTCTCTCTGAGTGTCTCTCTCTCTCGCAGACACACACGATTCTCACTGCAATCTCCTCCACCTATTTCCTCTCTCTCTCTCATCCTCATCCCCTCCCCCTTTCCGGGGCCATCTGCTCTCTGCGTTTCCAGCAGGGCACTGGAACCCTCCCTTCTGAGGCATCAAAACTCATCCCTTGCCAGCGTAAGCTCCTGCACACACATACTTGTGCAATCGGACGCACATAGAAATACACACGGCACTAGAGAGCTCCCTGTTAAAGCAACAGACCGATCTCCATGTAGACATGCCACTTTACATACAGCAATGTACATACGACGCAAACGTCGGACCTCGAGCCTAGCATCCTTTCCTTTGTGCATGCCAAGGGAAAGGGGTGCAGAGTCTGGCGCACGCCCCTTTGGAGTCCCCCGTGCGCCTAGCGACAATTACATACCGCAGCTCATAGGGTACAGAATGCCCCTTACCTTCTGGCGGAGGCTGCTCTCCCTGGATGAAGCACACGCTGTGGGGCTGCTGTCCAGTGTGCTGGCCCGGCTCACACATGCAGGGTTCCGTCAGATGGAAATCTGCAGCCTGCACTCCGCTCCTCCTCTGCAGCCTCTGCTGCTGTTGCTGAAATACTGGACAGCTCCCTCGAATGGAAACAGAAGTAGGACGAGCGGAGCTTCTCTCGCAAGCAGTCACTGGAAGGGCAGCCTTGCAGAACGACGGTCTGGGGGACATTTTAGAACGGTTCAAGAGCGAGAGGCGGCGGGGGGAGGGGGAGAGAGGGAACATTGTAGCGAACCCCGTTGTACGGAACTGATCGCTTTGTACTGTAACAATAATACTATAGCTTTGTTGGTTTTGTCACTTAAAATTCTCATATTAATCATATGCTTCGAAATGTTCAATGAATGTAAACTGTGCTCGTTTGTTTTCATGTTTCATTGTTGCATACTTTCGGGTAATCACCCTTTCAAAGATGGCTATATTTTTGTAGTGGCAGCCTCGAGGGGAGGGGGCGAGTGGCAGAATGTTACTGGAGTCCCCCTTGCATGCCTGCGCGTAAGGCCACAGTAAACAGAACAACACTCGCGCTGCGTGATCTATCCTTAGGGGTGCACAGCAGAACCCCCTCTGTCGAGAAGGACAGAAATGAACCCCTTCCAACCAAGGCTGACCCATTCCAGGCTTGCCAGATGGTATTGTGCCTGAGTGCCAAATCCCTACTTAGTATTTAAGAGGGATTATGGCACTAATCCGCCCACGAGACATGCATGTCAGTCAAATGGAGCTTTAGGGTTACCCCTTCACACATCACATGGCACGAAATTCGCGAGGCTTCGTCATAGAAAGCAACCCGCCCTAGGGTTGGCAACTTTCTGAGATCCTTAAGCAGGACACTTGCCCACAAGGCGGTGGTGACGTCACGGCGTCATTCACCTTTGGCTTGCCCCCACTTGTAATTTAAACAATGTGTTAACGGCTCTTAACACACCGGTTTAATTGCAATGCTAATGGTTTGCCCTTTGGAGGTGATGGCCACGTTTTTTTAACTGCAAACATGGCCATCACGACCCGAGGAGCAAAGCATTAGCATTGGAATATAGCCGGGTGTCAGACTTAACAACAAGACTGGAACAGCAGCGACAGCAGCAGCTCCATCTGCACGCTCACAAGGGAGCCTGGGTCGATACTGCTGAATGAACTGAGGCATGCCTTTTACCCATCCAGCACGGGACAGAGTCCTCTGTAACGGGACAGTTCTGCAAAATACGAGACAGTTCTGCAAAATACGGGACAGTTGGTCACAGTATTAAACCACGTGCATCACAACGTAGCTGTTTCTTGCACTTCACAATACATTTTGTTCCAGAAACACCACAGCTACAGTCCTCTTGCTGCACAACTAAACAGAAGAATGCAAGTTCCACACTTTCAGGCAATCGAAATTAAAAGATAGTTCCGGGACTTTTTTTTTATTGTTCCTATGGTTCGGCCATGTGTTTTTAAGCATAAATCGGTAGATCGTAGAAAACTTTCCTATGGACCTTACCCGACTTTTCGTACATTAACGCACTCGAAAACAGCCGCCATTTTATGATAATCCTATCATTTCCCCCCATCGCCCTGGCTCACCTGCTTTTGCGGCACTAAATCAAATCCCCCGCCCCTGAGCCTGACATCAGCAGACGCGTACCGCCCATTTCCCAACGCCAAAGCACGTTTCGTGTCAACAATCGCTGCGCCTCAGCTAATGAAGTGTCGCCATGGAAATGGCAGGACGCCTCTTTCTTCTAAGTATAAACACACCGTTTCACAACACACAGCAGCAGATTTTCGATTCCATTCCTCTCTCTGTGTTACTTTGGGTATTCTGTGACTCGTTTCTGTGCTCTGGTCAGTTACCTTCGCCGCTTCTAGGCCCTGTGAACACCTGTACCATCTCTGTAAATTATTTTACTTTCTTTAACACACAATGGCTACAATAATGCCATATATGTACGAGCCCGAGTACACAGAGGAAGAACTACTGGAAAGGCAAGCACGCGAAAACGATGGGGATTCGGATGGCAGTTGGGAGGACCAGTCAACGGATGAAGAGCCTGGACCATGTCGCATGGACGGCGTCTCCACCTGGTGCACGTGCAATCGGTGCGAGCTAATGCCAACTGAGGAGGAGAACTGCTGCTGCCGTGAAAATTCCGGGTGCTTGGCCTACATTTCGGAAGGCGAGCCAAGTCCGCAATGCATCACCGAGCTGCCAGAGTTCAGGGAAGCCTGCCTCTCACGGACCGTGTTGAGGATGATGATGGTGCTTATGCACGAACTTCGCGGCACTGTTCGTCCGCGTAATCCGAGTAACGAGTAAATATACTCTGGTTGTGATGTCAGTGATGCCACTACTTTGTCATGGTCGTCTCCCACATATAAAATTACATCTACATATCATTCGAATGCATGTAAATTGGTTCCATATTGTGCATTTTCTAGATAGAATTTATTTCAAAGCAGAATGACATTTTTTACCTGAATCGACAGTGATAAGAAAGTTTTGTCATTTTAATACAGTTTGCATCTTTCATTTTCACAGGTGGTACAGGCTGGTGGCCTATCGTTGCTTCACTTGGTGGCTTCACGGGAGGCTCGGACACCGCGTTCGGAGAGTAATACCTGCCTTCGATCTGGTAGATCATCAACTCCTCATCAAGGCACTCATTGAGAACGTGGGCTGCTCCGAAGAAGCTATTGACTGGTTATTGTCATTTCTATCGAACCGCCAAGCCAGAGTCCACTGGGGCAGCAACTTTTCTGATCCCTGCGATATCCTCTTCGGAGTGCCCCAAGGGGCCAGTTTGTCACCAATGCTGTTCAACATATACATGCGCACTTTGTGCAGCATACTGGTGAATGCAGGCGTGTCGTTTACGAATTACGCAGATGACACTCAACTTATTTTGGAACTGGGGGGAAGCCAGCACACCGCTGACAGCGAAGTGATTGCAAGGGTTTATAAGACAATAGACGATTGGATGCAGGCTAACTGGATGTGCCTGAATGATTCAAAAACCGAACTGATGCTGTTTGGTTCCAGTCGTCAGTTGGCTAATCTAGGGGCAGAGTACAAATCCTTCCAAATTAAGGAAGCCATCATCTCGGTGGCCCCTAAAGTGAAAACCTTGGGCATGATGGTTAACTCTGCGGTAGATTCTCATGCCCAGACCAGCTATCTCCAAAAAAACACGGCTTATTATCTCAGGCTAATGAGATATATCAAGCCCTTCCTAAATGAATGTAACCTGGCGACCATTGCCAGAGCTATTATTTTATCACGGCTCGACTATGGCAATGCACTGCTGTTAGGGGCCTCGTCTAAGGACTTAGCGAGATGTCAGGTGATCCAGAACAGTGCGGTTAGGCTAGTAAAAAATCTGAAGAAGAAAGATCATGTCACCCCCAATAGGATTTCCCTTCATTGGCTAAGAGTAGAGGAACGTATAAAGTTTAAGGCTCTTTCTTTGGTCCACAAGTGCCTCTATGGTAAAGCACCAGAGTATTTGAAAAACAGCCTAGTCCTCTACACACCCAGGAGAAGACTACGATCGGAAGGAAAGTGCCTCATGGTCGTACCCAATTTCAAGCTGAAATCGGGGTTGGGTAGATCTTTTCTGGTACTGGCACCTAAATTGTGGAACAGCCTTCCCGATTCACTGAGGTCAGAAGCAAACCACCTTGTATTTAGGAAACGGATGAAGACACTCCTCTTCAGATAAGATCTCTAACGCTAGTGGCTGTCAGGTCTTCCATGCCAACTGTTTCGCGTCTCTTTATGCCTGCTTACTTCTCTTCTATGTTGTAATGTTCAAGCGCCCTGATGCCCTCGGGCTACCGGCGCTTTATAAAAATATATACATACATACACATACATACATACATACATACATACATACATACATATATATATATACATACTGTGCGGTACTTGCCATTAGACAACATTTCCCCAGCGACAGTGGACAATACCGCAGATTTTCCCTGGATGTGCTGCAACCGGAACTTTACAATGTGTAATGTTTATTATTTATGTTCAATTGAAATTAAGATCTAAAATAAAACCCAACATATATTTTAACAATGGTTGTTTTGATTTTTTAAATGAATCTAGTGTGTCTCCATTGAATAGTCTTCCTGTGCCTTGTCTTGTCACACCACATGTCTCCGGCCAGCATCCTCCCTCACGCAGGCCGCCCAATAAATCATCCTTTTGGGCACCGGGTACAGAGATGACCCCCTCTGGCCCATGCCGCCTTGCCACCACAGGCCAGCCTGCTGCTGACTAACTGCCTAGGCATCCAGGGTCTCCAGGGTGAACTGCACCCATATATTCTCCTGGGAGGGTGAGGTATTTATAAACTCACCCCCTGCCTTCCATGTACTAGATCCTGCAGCCTGCCTCCTACATGCAGTTAGATGGCCTCTCCTTGGTGAGGCCCTGCAGCAAACGAGTCAGTTCGCACGGGGGTACTTGCGCTGGCAAGTGGAGCTGTCAGGGAGCGATAAAGGCCAAGAGGTGCCAAAGACCATGTACACTTCAAAGTGGTCTATAGAGCATGGGTTGTTGTTCCAATGTCTACCTCCAGACCCCGTGTCTCCTGCCAAGCATCCCCCCTCCCGATGGACGCCCCCCTGCAATCCACATAAGTGTGTCTCCATTCACGAGTCTTCCTGTGTCTTGTCTGCACGACCACTGCCCCAATCCACCCCCCGCCCTATCAAAGGCAGTTTGCACCGGGGTACTTGCGCTGGCAAGTGGAGCTGTCAGGGAGCGATAAAGGCCAAGAGGTGCCAAAGACCACGTACACTTCAAAGTGGTCTATAGAGCATGGGTTGTTGTTCCCATGTCTACCTCCAGACCCCGTGTCTCCTGCCAAGCATCCCCCCTCACGATGGACGCCCCCCTGCAATCCACATAAGTGTGTCTCCATTCACGAGTCTTCCTGTTTCTTGTCTGCACGACCACCGCCCCAATCCACCCCCCGCCCTATCAAAGGCAGTTCGCACCGGGGTACTTGCGCTGGCAAGTGGAGCTGTCAGGGAGCGATAAAGGCCAAGAGGTGCCAAAGACCATGTACACTTCAAAGTGGTCTATAGAGCATGGGTTGTTGTTCCCATGTCTACCTCCAGACCCTGTGTCTCCTGCCAAGCATCCCCCCTCACGCTGGACGCCCCCCTGCAAACCGCATAATGCCACGACATATACACGTCATTCATTCATAAACACACCCCAGTTTCGAATCCTTTATAACCCACTTCATATTTCTAATGAGCACTTCTTTGCGCTTTGCTAGTCAACCCATGAAGGTGCTGGTTATCTGCTCTTCGTCTCTGTGAACTTCCGTGACCACTTCGAGGAAACTCCTCAGTTTGCAACCTGTGAACTGCTCCCTGTTCTACGACAAGAAACTACTCTGATCCCTGCATCTAACTGTTTGTTCGTCAAGGTAAGGCCATGTACCATAATCATTTTGCGTCCAATTTCTTTTCGTTCAAGACAGTACATGCAAGGAACTAGTCACATGTTCTGAGTTTACATTGGTATTCATAGAGAATTGTTGATCTTTACTTTTCAGAACTTTCCACAATGCCTGCCTGTTCCATTGGCGGTTGCCCTTCGAAGACCCATAATAAATCTGAAGGTACTATAATGCATGTTTTCCCTAAGACAATAGATCAGATAAGAGAATGGGTCCGATATTGCGGATATCCACCGTCTGAGCTTGAAAGTAGAGTCATGGAAGTCTTTGCGGACAAGAGGGGTGATCGATACCGCATCTGCAGCAGGCACTTTACCTCTGACATGTACTCCACATCATTGCTAATAAAGAAGAACACACCGCGAGCGAGGTGAAAATTGCTCTCAACCGCTATTCCCACTCTATTCGTCCACATCCCTCCACTGGTGAGTCAAGTTTACGTATTTATCTCTCGGCCTTGCGATAGTGTGTAGCATTAGCTAACAATAATTTCCCCATTTATGTATCCACTCAATATGAAGGCGGAAGATTCTCCATCCGTGTCGTTATTGCAGTCATCAGCCACTTCAAGCGCCTATCGGGTAATCTTACTTTGCTATTCTGCCACTGACTTGTTTTAGGCATGTAAATCAATAGTTTTAATTTATCGTGTAATTATTTTACCTAATGGTACACCCTTGTACTCGTCCTCTAGTCTTTGTTTTCAGTTATAATAATTGTTATCCAAAATAATGCAAGTACTGTCTTTCAGGGAGATGCTGAGGAGTCCAACGTATTGACGACTACCGTTGATGTCACTCAGATGCTCGAGGTACGTTTCCGGACAGTTCCATCGATGGAGATCATCAGATCTTGCATTCTTGTAGCGTGATTGTTAGACACAATGTTTCTTTCGTTTTTAGCCATTGATATGTCCTTCTGTCGTCGCCCTCCTATGTGTCTTCTTTTTTCAATATTGTGTTCATTACTAATGAAAGTCCTATGTATCAGGGAGTCGATGGAGCATTAGTCCAAGAAGAAGGGGGAGCATGCAGTTACGGGTCGGCGCAACAGCTTGCAGAAGTGTGCACCGCAGTTACATGGTCCCTTGATGTTCTTATGCATTTTGAGGTATGGATACTGACAGTTCGATCAAGCGAAATCATATGACGTGATTACATCTGCTATACTTCCTTCTTTATTAACGCAAGTACTATGTTTCAGGGAGATGACGGACCTTCTTCTACAAGAACATCACCCCTAGTAGTTGATGCAGATCTCTGGGTGGTGACACTTCCAACTATCGAGCAAATCGAATCATATTTACATATCCATTATTTATTTTAGACAACTGATCATTTGTGTAGGTCTATTTAGATGAGCCGTTGACGCCTGCACAAAGTTTCTGTTCTTTTTATCAAAATAGAAAACCATACTAATGCAATTACTGTGTTTCAGGGAGTCACTGAAGCATCATCTTCAATAATATCATCAATGGAAGTCTATGAGGAGCCCGAGGTATGGATCTTGACAGTTCCATCTAACTAGATCAACAATGCGTGAATAATTGTCATTTGAATGTTCTACACAAAGCGTTCATTCGTGTTTTGCTATTGAGATGTACATGGGTATTGGTCCGCAAGTACATTTTGTGTTTTCGATATTATTATACATACTAATGAAAGTTCTATGTTTCAGGGAGTCGATGGAGCGTCAGTGCGTGATGGATGTGCTTATCATGAAAATATAGTCGTTGCAGCGCAAGAGGAAGTGGAGACATGCACACACGAGTCGGAGCAACAGCGTCCTGATGTTGAAGTTCGAGGCAAGAAAGTTTCAAAGAAAAGAAAGCAAAAGAAGGTTAGTGTCCTGGTCACTATATTATGTTGTTTTTCACTGTTAATAGTTCAATACTGTAAGTTGTGTTTAAACTGAACATCCCTTTTCCAATCTGTCCTCTAGTTGCGAGTGGGTGTACAAACTAGATCTACACAGACAGTGAAGCAAACGAGAGATGTTGCTTGTCAAACCTTTTGGCAGGGACTTGAGACTGGAGATGCATCGTGCCAATGGGAAGAATATGAAGTGATTGACAACGGAGCCATACCACCACCAGCCATTGATAGTGAATGTCCTCCTGGTAGTTCGGATGCAGTCGGAGATCAATTCACAGAATCCACACCCGCAAAAACTATGACCGCGAGAAAGTTGAAGAAATTGTCCTATTCACCCATTGCCGGAGAAGGAACAGATGTTGCAATGGAAGAGAATGAAGTGGACTACAATGAAACACCTTCAATATCACTGAACATAGTGGAAGACGATATCAGAGATTCTACCTTTCATGTGAGGGACATGTCCTCAACGTTACAGGCCGAACCAGCTGGGATGCAGAGTGACAGTATAAGGAAAGAGGCCAAATTCATTGTATTCGATAGTTGTTTGATTGATATTATTATTCAGTTGAAATGTGGGCATTCGGTAGGTGGGGAAGTATGTGGGGAGCCATTGATTAATGTGACTCGTGCGATTCGAGGCACTAACCTTAAAATACATGCCACCTGTACAAAATATCATCCTTTCTCATGGTCTGCACAACCCATGCTGGGACAACTGCCAGCAGGCAATCTACTTTGTGCAGCGGCTGCACTTTTTAGTGGTTCAAGTTTTAAAAAATTAGAGTCTTTCTTTCAGTTTGTGGGAATCCATTTCATTGCGAAAACTCAGTTCTACAAATACCAAACCGATTATCTATTTCCAGCCATTAGCGAAGCTTGGAGAATGGAAAAAATGTCTATTGATAGTACATTCGCGGGCAAACGGTTCAGGCTAGCCGGTGATGGACAGTGCGACAGCCCAGGATTTTCAGCCAAGTACTGCACCTACCACTTTCAGGACATGGAAAGTAAGAAAATTGTGAGTTCGGTGGTCGTGCAGGTGTCACAAAGTACATCCTCAGTGGCCATGGAGAAAGTTGGCTTTGTAGCATCATTGCAAGAACTACAATCGCGGGGAATGGTGATCGACCTGATAGCCACGGACAGACACGTTTCAATTGCCAAGACAATGAGAGAAGAGTACAAAAATATAAATCACCAATTTGACGTTTGGCATCTTGCAAAAACAATCAATAAAAAAATGTCTGCTGCAGGTAAAAAAAAAGAAATGCAAGGTATTTCAAAGTGGTCCAAGTCAATCAGCAACCATCTTTGTTGGAGCTCAAAAACATGTGGAGGGTCGTTGGAAATTCTACTGGAAAAATGGCGGTCAGTAATGTTACACTGTACCAACGTTCACCGTTGGAACACAAACCAACATTTCCACAATTGTGAACATGGCCATTTGTCCACAGAGGAGGCACGGAAGAAGAAGTGGTTGATTCCTTCATCACCCACTCACAAAGCCATTGAAAAGATTGTATTTGATAAAACTATAACAAGAGATTTGAGGGGACTCACGGAATTCTGCCACACAGGAGATTTGGAGGTGTTCCACAATATGTGCCTAAAGTACAGGCCAAAACGATTGCATTTTGGCATGGAGGGCATGATAAATCGGACTCTTCTAGCGGTCTTGGCACATAACCATAATGTTGGCCGTCAACAAAGTACGACGACCGGAACTTTAGGGACGCTTCGCTACAATAAGGCCTTCACTAAAAGAAGTAAACAATGGGTGATCAAACCAGTGTTTGAGGATATGCAATATGAGTTTATTGAGAGACTTATTGTTGACGTCCTAGATAGGCACATAAATGGAGTTGTGAACGAACCTGTGCAGGGGACAACTGCATTTCCACCCAACATTGCCTCTGTTCCATGTCCACCTAAAGAAGAGCTCATTGAGAAATACACATCACGGTTTAAATGATTGTAATTTGATTGTCTGTTCTCTCGAGTCTCCTCATGTCGCAGGCCCATTGAATATGTGTATCTATGTAATGTGTAAATAAAAGTGATTGCTCAGTGTACATGCAATGTGTCTATCCAACCTTGTTCATTTGCGCATTAAATTAAACCAAACAGTATTATAAATAATTTTTCAAAAAATATAGAATGTCTCCGTATTTATGGTTCTCTGGGGCTGCAAAGCACGCAGACAAAATTCAAAGATGGAGTGTAAATTTCAAGTCCTGTGAGATGGCCTTACACTGAATGTAGCTAACTAGGAATGTGTGCTCCTTCAAAGTGAAGGTCAGCTGCTTTGATTTTTTGCTCGGGTGCCGGAATGGCCCACGACTCAGTATAAGGTTCTATTGTTATTTGACCTTGACAGGCCGGGACCATCCCGAAAGACTTCTTTTTGGGGGTGTGGGGCAATAACGTAAGAAACGATAATGAATATAATTTCAGAAACGAAAGCCATTTCATGTTCGTTCATTAGAAGAAATAACGTCGGCATAGAAGGAGTGGTATTTCGGGGCTGCCCTACGCACAGACACAATGGAAAATGCAAATATAATGTAAGTAACTCTTTAGATGAGTTTATACCGCAATTTAATTACTATACAGTAGCTTTAAAGACGGGTTAAGTTGTACTTGTTCGTTCTATGTGGCATATTGTTTTGTACCGCGCACTATCTTGGGGAGAACCATCTCCTTTTACGGAAGCACCTAAAAACCTTCCTCTTTGCTTCTGCTTTCTCTCTCCCTCTCCCCTGCTACAACTGGTCCACTGTCTGCGACCTCGGTCCTGGGCCCTTCCACTCTCCACCTGCACTCCCTGTCAACCCCTGCACTGGGGGACTGTCTCAGTATCCTACAGCCCCCCCTTGACGTATAATACCCAGTTGCACTGTCCTAGCTATGAAATAATTTCCCGACCTAATATATAAAATGAATAATTTTAATAAAGATCTGATGGTGAGACTAATTTCATTTTTTATGTTTTTCAAACAGGTACATCATCCTTTATTGTCTGTGTCACGAGTACCAGACACCGGCGGATGGGTTTTTTAACCGCCAGCTGCTTCTCCACGTGAACAACGTTACCACCCTGACCATTTTATGGGACGATCGCCAAGTACAAGTATGCCCTTACGCGGTACTAACGGCTAGATGCAACATACAGACCGTTGTGGTGGCCTAGTGCCTCGTTGTTGGAACAGCCATGCGATTATCAGTGCGACCGAAGAGCTTATTTTATCGTAAACCAACACCCTGTGTACTGCACACGAACATCGCTTGCCTCAAGACGAACTATTTTGGATCGAGAGCAAATAAAAATGCAAATCGCTGAATATTCTCTAAACCTTTGATGTCCAATAAATGTACTTTGCCAAATGTACAATCTTGCCGTTTGCTTTTAAACCACAGTTTCATATTCCGAATTGTGGCGCTGTATTGTGAGATGATCTAAGACCCTGTGTACAGCAAAGGAACATCGTGTGCCTCGAAACGAACTTTTTGGAACGTGAGCAAATAAAAATGCAAATCGCTGAATATTCTCAAAACATTTGATGTCAAATAAATGTACTTTACCAAATTTACAATCTTGCGGTTTAATTTAAAAGTACAGTTTCATATTCCCAATTGTGGCGCGCTGTGCTGTGTGAGCTCATCTGTGTTGATTTCCTGGTTCTGTGTGGAGTCGCGTAGAAGACGCCTGGGCGCGTTTGCCTACGCAGCACAGTCACGTCACGGATAGAGGCGGGGAATATGAATGTTTTGATCAAGTCTGTTTCAGGGGCGGGGGATTTGATTTAGTGCCGCAAAAGCAGGTGAGCCAGGGCGATGGGGGGAAATGATAGGATTATCATAAAATGGCGGCTGTTTTCGAGTGCGTTAATGTACAAAAAGTCGGGTAAGGTCCATAGGAAAGTTTTCTACGATCTACCGATTTATGCTTAAAAACACATGGCCGAACCATAGGAACAATAAAAAAAAAGTCCCGGAACTATCCTTTAAGATTGGATAAACAGGAGCTAAAAGCTGCTGCTGGTTTTCCAGCACTAACCAGTTACCAGGAGCTACCACTGGGAAACCAGGAGTTAGTACATAGTGTTACCAAATATAACTTCCACTTAAGGTGCAAACACATCACTTTGTCCATTATTTTACAACCCCTTGTGTTTTAAATGTTGTATAGATGTGCCCTAATATTTACTTATAGATTGCCCCAAATGCACAGAGTTCAATCCACATCGGTGTATTTGTTCGGTATCAGCTGGCCTGGACAGTCAAAGTAGCTCCTGTTAGCTACTGGAGTCAAGCTAACCAGGCTCCCTTAGGTTACAAGTAGGAGTTAAATAGCTCCCAGTTCCCCTCAATTTCGAACCCTGCACTTCAAGAGGCAAGACTCTGCCTCTACCGACAGTGCCATTCTGTATGGAGGCGCATGCAATACGCACACACAGACATCCCTAGTTAGGATGAGCCCTTTTGGGTAGACAGCTCGAGCCACTGCAGAATGAGTCGCTGTGCCCCTGCTAAGTGAGCCGCATGCAGTTAGTAGGCAGTCAACTCAGGGGTTCCCCCAATGATTGTAACAAACGAGGCAATACAGGCAGCCCCTACTATGAGAAGAGCAGCATGTTGGAGTAACCTGCTGGTGCACGCTTCATGTTCAATGTCAGTCCAGAGTGGGTTGTCAAATGAAGGCGACAGACATTTTGAGAGGTTCTAGAGAAGGTTCTGGCTAGATAAGTGTCAGGGGGTATAATGTGAAATTCAGAGACTCATTCATTCATTTTGTCATTTGTTATAGTGCCTTTTGAGCATATGGCCCTTAGGAACGTGCATATGGTAATGGATGGGATTATGCACAAGTAATTCTGAGTCCAATTAACCAAACCAACTCAGAAAGATGGCAAAGTACTGTTTTATTAACAATTATCTAAAACAGGGAGGTTACAACGAACATCCATGGACGTACGCTCAGTCGCTCAATGATCTCTACAAAAAATGCAATTCTTATAGTAATAATGTGTCAGAGTGACATCATGCTACATGGCAATAATGAAAAATGTATCAAGGGTCGGGATTGGTTAAAGGAAATATCGAGGTATATGATTGTATAGGAGCTAGGATTGTTACTGGCTGTCCGATATCGGTGGACAACTTATGCCTACTTCTTAAAACATGCAATTTCAGAAACATTTCATACACAGTTTGAAGCTATAAGGTCCTTCGTTACATGGACTAATACAATTGGTTGGCACACGTGTGCCATTTCTGGAACATTCAGTTCATTTAGCAGCACATACGCCCAGACCCAGGTGCAGGGAGATAGGACATGAAGCTACCTCACCACCCAATTAGTCCAGCATCTCTCATCACCATGCCTTCTGCCATGAAATTGTCTTTGTACTTGGCCTTGTAGTGTATTCTTGTCTTTGGGAATGCACAGGATTGAAGGCACTCGCTATCGTGTCTGGAACTTCGTGTTCATGCTCTATTTCCATCCTTGGCTCACGTGACAGGAGGCCAAAGACTGGTCAATTTGTTTTCAGGTTTTAAATGCTCTAAATGAATTAAAACTTGGCATCCTCTGTGTTCTTTCTTGCACCTTAACATGAGAAGGTTCATCCTCTGCACACTCATCCTTCTTCAGAGCAGATAGCTGACCCTGCTTTCTAGAATCTTGACTTAAACCCAGGCAGCCTCGCCACGCAGATCCATGAGCCTATTCTTGCTGCAACACAGTTTTCGATTCCCACATCATGGGTCCTGGCTTACTTAATTTATGCTACCAATGTCCAGTTCTTGTACATTGGTGGCTTCACCTGCATTCTATTCACTATACATAGCTAGCTTCTATGTTGACTTAATCTACCTTGCATTTCAGCGTCTGTACATTCCTTAAACGGTTGTTTTCTGCAGCACTTCATGCACATGTAATCTTCTTCTTTCCCAATTGAGAGTTCAGTCTATCCTTACTTTATCATTTGCCCTCTAGAATCCATACATCATCTTCAGTCAGTATATCGAGAAGTCGTGCACACTTTTTATGACGTCACTAACTCCTCGTCTTGCTCATATTCCTTCAGGAAGTTCCTCCTTTAGGTTTGTTGTCACTTCAGGGGTACATTTGATATGGGTATCTTCTTCCAAACACTTGCTGCAGTATTGGCATGACGGCTGGTGTCAATAACAGCATGGTCTCATGTCTCCAATCCAGGGGAGCTAGGGGGTGGGGGGCAGGATCTCCTGCAGATGTATACATCTGCTCCTCTACCCCCCCCCCCCCTGGTCGAGTCCTCGACCACCTCCTCAAGTTTTTCTGCATCCTTGTATCTCCTTTAGAAGAAGTATTTCTTGGGTGTTCATATTTTCATCACCCCACTCGGGGTGCCTGCTGTATCAATTTGTTCATTCACACTCCAGTTCATGTAATTACATTTGTCCATTCGGGGTACAGTACACCCAACATCCCACATACTTCAGGTGCTACAATGCTTGCCTTTAGGTAATCTCTGATGGCATCATCGGTTAGCTCTGACTTCTGGCTCATCCTTGGCATCAATCATGATCTTTATTTCTACTGCTTTCTTTGCTGTTTTCACACATTGTGCAATTATTAGCCTGATTATACAGAATTCAAACATGATCAGCACCAGTATTGATCCAAGAAGCTTGAATATATTTGCCATCCAATGAGGAATTCACGAGAACAAGAATGCAAACCAACTCTCATCTTCAATGCCATCTGTCTCTTCCTCCATCTTTGTATGCAGGTCTGTCAACATTCATATGGCCTCTGTCAAGGTCCCATTCCCACCGTCATGAGAAGGTATGAATGTGCAACATGATTGCACGATCTTGGCACAAACTCTGCCTTCCATTGCTATGATCATGTCACAGACATGCCTATTCTGGTGGGTCATCAAACCTATGGCCCTCGGATCTTCTTTAATGTTTTGAATCCTTTTATAGTAGCATTAATTGACTGCAGAAGCTCCCACCTGGTGATTTTTAGCCATTTGGCAGTCACCGCTGTTTGAAGTCCAGGCATAAATATAGCTGTCATTATCATAGCAGTTTTACTGAACAACTTGTGTTTATCGGGAATGGCTTCGTAAGCTTTTATTGATTTTGATAAGAAATAATTCTCTCTTTTCATCCATCGGAGTGCAAGTGATCTGCTTTTTCTCAAATGATCATCCACTTTTGGGAATATATCAATATTTAGAATGTTCTGAGGAATCACCAATGCTGGGACATGAACAGACACCAAAGGACATACTCCACCCCAATTCCTGGGCAATTTCATATATGCTCTAGATACGCAGGCCCAATATCGATCCTTTAGGACAGCTGTCCCTTTTCTCTTTCCTGGAACGTCATTGTGGTTTTACACCCTTTATTATGTCCAATCTGATTCTTTCCATGACTCCAGTAACACATTGTCAAATTAACCAATGGGACAACGGCCACTGGGCCTGAATATCTTCCACCCATGTCAGTAATTTAGAGTACTTGGCTCAAGACTACAGACACTCCTCCTTCACTTTCTGTATTCCTCGTATTTCTTCCACCCTCAGCAGATGAGCTGCACAGGACATAATTCCATCTTCCCATCCTTTACTCATGCTCACTCATCCATAGATTAGTAGCTGTGATCGTTCCCAGCAACCAGGCATCCAAGCTCTTTTACATCATATCAGAGCAGTTAATTTCCTAAACGATCATGTATCTTGTCCTGCAGCAGTATACACAAGCATCTTGGCTGCCCATCCAGTCTCCCTTTCCACCTGAGTAGTCTTAATATAGTCATCCTGGTATGGGAACAACTGTCTTGTTCTCCATCGTAAGGTTGCCCAACTCCCTTGGAATAGTCCCTGAGTAGTACATGCTGCAAGATGACTAAGGCACTTTGCAGAAGATGCCGACACCTACTTTGAAATTAAAGTCTTTACTGTATTCATAGCATAGGGGATGAGAGAGCAGACATTGCAATTCTCATCAGATACTCTCTCTCCTACCTTTTACATGTGTTGATACCATATATTATTCCCCAGGTGAGTTGAATTACCTAGATAGGTATTTATTCCCAGGTTATCTTCCTCTGCATCCCTTTTATGTCATCTAACATGCCCTTGGAGATCAAAGAAATTGTCATCATGTGTACTCATATAAGGAACAATTGTAGGAGCTATTTCCTCAATAGAACCAGTAGGATATTAGAGACTTTGAGATGTAAGATACAAAAAGATAAAGAGAATACACACACATATGTATATCAGCATAAAAGTCTGGAAAAACATGTGGTGTGCATCATTAATGCCCAATTTGTGTGTGAATACAAATAAAATTCCTCACTATAGTTGGGAATCCCTAAAACTGGAGCTGTACTGATTGCTCTTTTGAACTCCTGAAATCCTTCCTCCATTCCTTTGGTCCATTCTGTCTTTTCCTTACCAACGTGTGCTTTCTTTAATGCCTGCAAATATGGCATAGTATACTTGCTGTAATCAAAAACTGAGGCTCTGCAATAATTGCACAAGACCAGAAACTGTTGCATTTGCCTCACTGTGTTTGGCTGTGGCGTTTTCATAATCGCCTCAGCTCTTTCACGTGTCACTTTCTTTCCTTCATGTGAAATTAACTGACCTATGTACAACACTTCTTCCTGACAATACTTTAATTTCTCCTTTCCACCTTAAATCCCTTGTTTGCTAATATAGTCACTAACTGAATAGACTCTTGTCTGCATTCATCCTCTATTTTACTGCAAATCAATATGTCATGTACATACCGAATTGCCACACCTTTGAGTTAAATGTTACCAAGATCCATATGTAGGACCCTGTTAAACATCAACGGAGACTCACAATACCCTTGAGTTAAATGAGCATGTTTTAGTCTCTTTTGTCTAAACTTGAAGGAAGTCAGGTCTTGTGAATCCTTATTCAACGGGATTGAGAAAAAATGAATTTTTCAAATCTATCACAGTTAAATACTTAGCTTAAACTGGGATACTACACAATATTGTCTCAGTATTAGGAACTAAAGGAAACTCTGCCTCTACAATCTGATTAAGAGGGGTAAATCCTGGATAAATCTCCACAAACCCCTTCAGATTTTTTTTATCAGATACAATTCCGTGTTGCATGGAGATTCCGTTGATACTAGGATTCCCTGATTCATAAGTGCTGAAATAGTCCTGAATATGCCCTCATCAGCTTCTCGGGACGTAGGGACTGTTTTGTTCGGGATACAATTGCTCCTGGCTTAAGCTTTATTTTAACCTCCCCTATTCACTTCAATGGGCCTACGTCATGGGGGTCCGTGGTCCAAAGGACACTTGGCACCTTTTCTAGGTCATCCTGGAAAGTGTTGGTCATTGCCACATTATCGCCATTCGCTGTGGGATTTCCCTTTTCTCAATCTTTATTATGTATATACTCATAAAAAACACCACCTGGTCATGGATACGTTCTTCTCTGAACATATGCTCATATGTTTGTGTGTTATGTCAGTTAATCTGTATCCCCCTTTCAAGAGCTATCACCGTTCTCCATGATCTACCTTCGTTATCCACCCCTTCAAGCATTGCTAGCTCTCTTTGTACAATAGCTGTTTGCAGTTCTATAGGAATGGCCTGTCTGCCTTCCTCATCCATAGGGATTTGTGGTATAAAGAAGAACTCATCAGTTATCCTCACACTCTTCCCTACTAGCCCAGGTAGCCATGTTAATAAAATGCTCACCCCATACAGGAAGACCGCCAGATCAACTGGGACTCCTCGTAGAGCCACTTGCCTGTAAATGCCAGTATGAACTCTCCTACATTTAAATAGTGCATTCCTGTAGTGGAGCATATTATTTACCTGATCAGTAAATTAAATAGTTATGTTGAGTTTCATCATCAAATCTCTTCCTAAGATATTAACTCGCATCTGTTGTGAATATAATAAGGGGACAGACATGTCACATTTCCCTATAGAAACAGGCAACCTATCAGTAAAAGGAACAAAATGTATAGCCCCAGAGAACCCTTGAGTATTCATGGCAATACCTGGCATTGGATACTTTCCCTCCCGTATAAAAGAGCGGGTCATCCCAGTGTCTACAAGAAAAGAAAAGGGTTTGCCCCCTATCATCACATCGACCCTTGTTTCCTCTTGGTGGTCTGGTGTCACAGATAGTACTGAACGCATCAAGTCACCCTTTGAGCTGTCCTATTGAGGGTATAAACTCATCCCCATCCCAGTGAAAGGATTTCCTCCTACCACAGTGACACTGCCTATCCTAGACGGAAGTATGTGCCTTGCATTTGAATTTTTCGGTTGTATTTTCATAGGTGCTTGTTGCGTCTGCCCTTGAGTTGGGTGCATTTTTTACTTGCCCCTGTTGTTGTACCCGCTGTACCTGCGGTGCTTGCACCTGATAGGATGTGTGATCCTGGGCAAAGCCCTCTCTTTTTTGTGTGCTGTATGGCGGTGGATAAGCTATCCCCTCTCTTGAAAAATGTCTGTTTTGTTGCGCATTCCATCAGCTCCTACATACACACGCAATTTGCCCTGTTATTCCACAATTCGAACATACTGGGGGTGGCCCTCTGGCAAACCCTCCTTGGTTATATCCTCCCTGAGTATTCTGACTCTCCTTCTGAGTGGTCTAAAATCCACCCTTGGTGTTCTGGAATCCTCCTCCTCTTCCTCTTAAACCTACACCTCTACCTCGTGGCATAAACCCATACCCACTTTGATCCATCGTGCGTGAATTCTTCACCTGCGACTTACCTATTGCTTCTTGCATTCCCATTCCTTCTCCACTTGTCAATACTGCCCCTTCTATGGCAATCTTTGACAATCTTTTCTGAACTAACTTAGCTTCCTCCACTTTTCTGATCTCATCTTTCATTGTGTTCTTCTCTTGTAGCAACCGACAATGATGTACAACTGTATCTGGGCCCATGGCTTTGCTTCCATCCCCACTCATCTGTCTCTGTACCGGTTCTGACAATCCCTGACACAAAGTATGAAAGAGAAGAGTGCCACTATTTTTCCAAGGACTCTTGTGTTTCAAGCTGCCATTTCTCTTGAATATTCTGAATGTAGGCAATAAATGGCGCTCCATCATGCGCTGTGTTTTGTGCTATCACACTTGCGTGGCCTGCCCTCCTCCATATGTCATCACTTCTCTCTGCAAGAATAGCTGCCAGTAAACCTTTTATGTATCCTATGGCAAGCATGTTTCCTCCTATAATTTTCTCTAATTCATATGTCCATTTCCCAACCGGCAAAGTTAAACTAGGGAGCTTGCATTTTAAGTTATCCTTATCCATTTGTGGCCATGGAATGTATTGCGGTCTTGCTCCCCCTTTTCTAACAAGGGGAACTGTGAGAACCCCACCCCATAGTTGAATCCAACTAGTTGTCTATCTATGGCAGGGGTAATTGTCCCTATTCATCTTCTTGCTGGTAACGACCTTAACCTACTCACAAACGGTGGAGCCTCTACTTTCTCACTACATGATCGTCTTCGTGGAAACTCAAGATATGATGTGGGATCTGGTGTCTTTTCCTTACGGTGTTCCGCATCAGGCCTTCTTACTTCTTTATCCATATGTTGGCCTCTTGGGAGGGCGCATGTACTCTCTCCTTTTGCTTCACAACCTGACTCTCTTTCCTCATCTGACATTGCTAGACCCCAACTAGTGTGAATATCATCACCTTTATCTCTATCTAAATTTAATCTGCTCAAAGACAGTGCTTGACGTTCATCACTGAACATGTTATCCTCCTCACTTCATAGTGGCGGTACCAGGGATTGATTTACGGATACACTGAGTTCCATACTCACTGTTCTGCCTTAATTGCTAATAGACCTTATCAATCCTTTAACCAATATTTTCTGCATCATATCTTTCTTCTTCTATTGCTACTATAGGTATTTCTGGCCTTATCCCTCTTATTCTATCACATCGCATTTCTTTGCTCGGCCTCATTCGTTCCTTAAGGATGACACTGGCATCAATACCTTGCTGCCTCCTATTCTGTTTTATTTCTTCACCCATTTGCCTTTGACTTCTTGCATCCCTTCTTAGCCTCTCTTCCTCTTGCCTTTGTTCCTCTCTTCTTGCTTCCTGTCTGTGTTCTTCTTCTTCTCTCCTTCTCTGTAACCCTCAGTCTTTCACTCTTTGTACTTCTTCCTCCTCTTCCTTTGCTTCATTTCCATTTCTTCTCTCTTTGTCTATTGTCGTACTTCCTTTGTTCCTCTGACCGTTTCTCATCCTTTTCTTGTTCTTCTATATATATCTGTTCCCTTCATTTTCTTCCTTTGTCATCCCCCCTCAATCTCTTCTCTTGTCCCCTGTCCTTCTTTCCTTGCTCATCATTATCTTCCCTCTGCCTTACCTCTCGATGCTTTTCCCATCTAACTTGAGTAGTATCTGTCCTCCCATCCCTTCGTTCTGTACGAGAGTTACCTTGTCAGCCCTACCTTTTTCTCCTTTCCATTGCTTCATTTCTAGATCTATATCTGTCGATATATTCGATCTCTTGCCTCTTTTTTCCTTATCTCGTATAGATTTACAGGCTTCTTCCTTTCTTTTGCTCTCTTCTGGACTGTCGTTACTACTGCAAGCAGGGGGTTCATATATTGGGTTACTATACCCTGCCGCTGCTTTCAGTTCCTTTAAAGAATAAACTCCTATTTCTTCTGTAGTTACACTCTTAATCCCAAACAATGTAAGAGGAGCTGAGGGTTCAACGACCTCCCGCTTATGCTGATTAAGCATCCACTCCTCCGATGGAGGGTCCTCTTTCTCCTCTTGGTAAATTTTCCAATGTTCTAAAATTGCCAGCCTTTTCTCTAATTTCTTTCCCGTGTATGCAGCGTGTACGTATGTTGTCATGTGTTACAATACCGCTTTGGAAAATAATCCCCCTTGTGGCTAAGCATGAACATTTTATCAGCTGTGTCCTTTACCCTTTCTGCACTGTACTGTTTGAGCATGACAGCATGTTTTGATAGTGTTTTACAAAGATGCATGAGAGGAGTGTCTTCCATAATGACAATTCACAATTGATTGTCGATACCAGATTGTTAATAAAATACCTATCTCAAGGCTTAAACAGACACCACCTATGATCTTTAAAAACAACAAATATGAACCAGCACCATCAATCGCCGCTCAATCCTCCTTTGTTTCAACCACCTATCTGCCTCTTGATTGGTGCCAGTGGTTTACTGCACCTTACTTCACATACTGTAACTGTTAACCTTCACAACTTGTTTTTTTGTAAAACTTCACACAACAAATAATACTTAAAATAATAACATACTACACATTAATAACACTTATATAGGAGCCAGGATTGTTATTGGCTGTCCTTTATCAGGTCGGCAACTTATGCCTACCTCTTAAAAAATGTAATTTCAGAAAAATTAGATACACAGTTTCTCATTGGTTTTATAAGCTATAAGGTCCTTCGTTATATATACTGATATAATTGGTTGGCATGCTTGTGTCATGTCTGGAACATTTGGTTCCTTTGGCAGCACATTAGCCCAAACCCATGTAGAGGAGCAGCTGCATAGCTCTGCAGGAAATCCCCCCCCACCTCCTATATGTTGGAAGTCTGAGACTGTACCATGTTTGACACCAGCAGTTGTGCCAATACCGCAGCAAATATTTGAAAAAGAGATCCACTGAGAAAACCCTATCGAATGTATCCTCAAAGGGATGACAATCCGAGGGAGGAACTCCCTGAAGGAATATGAAAAGGAGCAAAAGAAAGAAGCTAGTGACTTCAGAAGTGACAAGTGTGATGCTGTGCGAATACTGGCTGAAGAGAATGTATGGATTTTACAGAAACTGATGACAGAGTTAAAAATTGAGTAAACTGTTGCATGCGGAAAGACGATTGCATGTGTGTGAAGTGCCGCAGAAAATACAGTTCAATAATTGTACAGATGCTGAAACGCAAGTAGACCAAGTCATCATAAGAAGCTATCTATATGTAGCAAGTAGAATGCAGGGGAAGCTGCCATTGTATAGGAGCTGGACATCAGTGTCATGAATTTAGTAAGCCAGGACTCTTGGAGAGGAAAGGCTGAGAAATGTGTCACAGCAAGAATAAGCTAAGATCGTGGAGGTTCTTGGCGAGGCTGTCTGGCCTGGCATCAAACCTGAAGCAGCCATGGTCAATATCTATTCTTGAAAGCAGTGAACATGCGAAGGATGAATCATCCCTTACTAAGGGGAAAAGAAAGAACATCAAGAGTGCCAAGTTGTATTAATTTAAGACATTAAAATGCTGCAGAATGGACAAAATCGTGGTCTTCTGTCACGTGAGCCAAGGATGGAAATAGATTTGAGCTTGGAGTCCTATCACAACGATAGTGAGAGCCTGCACTCCCATATATTCCTACAAACAAGGATACTTTCAAGGCCAAGTTCAAAGACAATCTTCATGGCAGAAGGCATGGATGATGAGAGATGTTGGGCTAATTGGGTGTGTAGGTAAAGTCAAGTCCACCTCCAGGCCCCTGGGTCTGAGCTTACGTGCTGCTAAGTGAACCGAATGTTCCATACATGGCATGGACGTGCCAACCAATTGCAGAGCGCCGTATAATGAAGGGCCCTATAGTGTGAAGACCAATGATAAACCGTGTACTCAATAGTGTTAAAGATTACATGTTTTTAGAGGTAGGCATAAATTGTCCACCTGTCAGTGCTCAGCCAATCACAATCCCAGTCCTTATAGAAAGTATACCTAGATGTTCCCCTTGAACCAATTATAATAGCTTGTAGGTTTTTCTTATTTGCCACGTAGTATGACATCACTTCTGACACATTTTTAGTATAAAGTCAATGTTTAATGAGAAAATTGGGAAGAGCTGAACGAACGTCCGTTGATGTCCTTTGTAACCTCCCTGTTTTAGATAATGAATAAAACAACAACCTTTGCCATCTTCCTGAGTTGGTTTGCTTATTTGGACTCAGAATTATTCTGCAACACCATCCATTCCATGCACGTTACTAAAGAACCATAAGTTCACCCAGGTGCAAGGAAATGGGGCATGAAACTATCCCACCACCTAATTAGCCCAGCAGCTCTCATCACCTACGCCTTTTGCCATGAAGATTGTCTTTGTACTTGGCCTTGCAGAGGAGCCTCATCTTTGGGAACGTACGGGAGTGAGGGCACTCGTTATCATGCCTGGGACTTCAAGTTCAAACTCTATTTCCATCCTTGGCTCTTGTGACAGGAGACCAAGATTTGGTGAATTTTGCAGATGTTAAATTCTTTAAATGAATTCAACTTGACACCCTTATTATTCTTTCTTTGAACCTTAACAAGTGAAGATTCATCCTCGGCAAGCACGCTCCTTTCTAGAAAAGATAGCTGACCTTGGTTGCTTCGTTCTTGACTCTAGACCGGACAACTTCGCCATGCAGCTCCACAATTCTGTTTATTCTTGCTGCAACACTGTTTTTGACTTCCTGCTTCATGGGTTTTTGCTTACTAAAATCATGATATCAATGTCCAGTTTCTATATAATGGCTGCTTCACCTGCGTTTTATTCATAACATATAGCCAGCTTCTGGGATGACTTAGTCTACGTCTGTACATTCATTGAAAGGTTGATTTCTGCAGCACTTTGTGCATGTGTAATCTTCTTCTTTTGTATTTAAAAGCTCACTTAGTTCTTTACTTCGTCATTAGTTTCTTATTAGGATCCATACATCTTCTTCAGCCAGTATCTTGGGGCATCGTGCGCACTTCTTTATGACGTCATTAATTTGATGGTTGGTTTCCTTTCATACTCCTTCAGGATTTTCCTCCTGCATGTTGTCATCACATCGCGGATACATTCGATAGGGTTGTCTCAATGGGTATCTTGAACACACGCTGCGGTATTGGCGCTGCAGTATTGGTATTATGGCTGGTGTTAAACACGGCACAATCTAATGTTTACAATACACGGGAGGTAGGGGTGCGGGATCTCCTGCAGAGGCATGCAGCTGCTCCGCTCCAAGACCTAGGGAGGAGGCGTTATCCCTTGGGATAATGACTCACCACCAAGTTATGGCCTGAGGGTCTATAAGGCTTTAATATATCTCTCACACTTTTGACCTTTCTGTCATTGCGATTGTTATACAGGTGGAGGGGGCAGTGTTTGTGCTATTTGCAGTGTGGGGAGGGTTGGAGTCAGGACAGGATATCTTTAGGCGTAAGAGGACCATTTCTACGCATGTGTAATCACAGCGACTGGCATCACAGGAGCTGCCAGAGCTTGCAGGAGTCTCTAGGTCCGATTCTAGAGTGGAAACAAAACTAATAGGCATTTACAGTTATCTTCACACTGTCCAGTCCACCCAGTCCTGTCCAGGTGGATGCCTGAAGAGGACAGTGCCAACACTTGTGTTTCCCAAGACCACCACTCAGCCTACAGTTTGCTTTTGATTTCTAGGTTCCAGGACTCAGTACTCTATGAATATTGGCACACCTGAATGCATGCAACTGGAGCCAGATTACAGAATCTTTGCACCGGGGGCAAGTGCAATTTTGCATGGAATTAGCACCTAGTGCAAAAACATTGGGGCTCCCTTAGAACACCTTTGCAGCATGGCGAGTGCAACTTTTTATGGTATAAGTACCAAGGCAGAAAGTGCCCTAGTGCAAAAGACATTGGGCCTCATTACGACCCAGGCGGTAAGTTACCGCCTGGGTCGTACCTTTACCACCATGGCGTAAACTACGTTTACGCCATGGTGGTTGACGGACTTACCGCCCCATTCCGAGGTTGGCGGGGCGGTAAGTCCCCAATCCCCATTTACCCTTCCCCATTCCCATTTTTGCCCCATAGGGCATAATGGGAGTGGGGAAGGCGTTAATTACGCCACCGTAAATTACGGTGGCGTAATTAACATCAAGGTCCCTTAGCGCCATGGAATTTAACACCTGCTAAAAGCCGGTGTTAAAACCTCCATGGCGCTAAGGGACCTCGGAATCAGGCGGTAAGGGTCGGCGCTGTTTACGCCGCCGTAAACCCCTTACCGCCTGAGTCGTAATGAGGCCCATTTACTTTCAATGAAGGTTTGCACCAGGGAAAACTTTGCCTTAGTGCTAATTCCATTGCATATTAGCACTATGGCAAACTTGACCTTAGTGCAAAAACTAATTCAAAGAAAGGGTTTTGGCCCAAGGGTGCACGGTGCCCTATTGCTAATATGAGGCAAAATTATACTTGGAATAGTGCAAAGGTTTTCTTACATGGCCTAAATGCTTTTGCACTAGTGCTCACATGGTTTTTGCACCAGGCAAACTTTGCCCTAGTGCTAATACCATGCAAAATGGCACGTGCACCTTTGCAAAGTATCTGTAATCTGGCCCCTGGTTTGCTAAAAGGCTGGAAAATACGTTAGATGGAGAAATCGGTTCGACGTTGTTTCTACGAATTTAGGTTTCTCTGATTTTTTTTTAATGAATTAGCATTTTTTTCTATTTTCTCCATCCTCTAAACACACCTCACCCCAACATCCGTCCCGGACTTCCACTTCCCAAACACATTAATTATGACTTTCGCCTGCCCCTATTTATGATATGATGGCTTATTTATAATGTGACAGAGGTTTCTAAGCGTGGTCCCGGGAATCGAACCTCAATGTCGTCTTGCTTCTTGCCACTGAGCTAGCCTCCTAGGATATCCGGTCTTAGACTGTAGCCACTAGAAATGGAATTTCCTCATTCCCTTTTGAAAACAGGGAGTTTGTGCTCCTTTTTTGCAACTTGTTTTAAAGAAATAGCATTCATGACCAGGTGCTTGGCTGCACCGTCGTCTAAAAGTTAGCTATGCGAGCTCTGAGGAGCTCAAAAGTTCAAGAATCAATGCAAGAAAAAACAGCCACTGCATTTTTACTTAAAGTGAATGCAGATGAGTTCACTCACTAGGGTCCGGAAACCAATCATTCACAAAGGCTGCTGAACAATTAAGGAACTCATTCATGGAACTTTTAGCGCAGTGTCATAAATTCATTCGCGGGTTGCCCCACACTAAAGTGATAATCCCTCCTACACAGCGGGGATATAATATCTATTTAATCAAAAAAGAAGGGACATGTCCATATTATTTTAACACAACATGTTACCCACAACAATCTGAAACCTGCTCAAAATTGAATTCACGCCCGACACTATCGGTCTGCCCGGAGGTTTATCCTTGTTTTTATGGATCTTGGGCAATATGTAAAATATCGGAATCCTCGCTGTTTCCCTAGTAAGGTAATCACCTTCCTGTTTACTAATAAGCTGTAGCTCAACAGCTTTTTCAACCTTTTCTCTTATCTGTTTCATAATGTCTGGACTGAGATCTTGTTCAATTCTGCGGTAGCTATTATTGTCTGCCAGTAACCTATCACATTCATCTATGTAGTCTTTTTTGTTTAGGATAACAATGGCACCACCCTTGTCCGCCTGTCGAATCACTATTTTATCATTTTTACCCAAATTGCGCAACATAGTAATTTCTGATTGACTTAAGTTAGAATCTTTAGGTGTCCCTTTCTTTTCTAGTTTCTGAATCTCCCGGAGTACCTTTTTTTCAAAAACCAATGATTCCGGGGAGTGGGTATGTTGAGGGGGGCAAAAAGTGGATGGATTTCTCAACCCGCTATAATTGGTGTAAATACTAGCTGGTTGGTCCTCAAAAAACTCTTTCAAGTGTACCTTCCGCATAAAAGCGTTGAATTCTAATCTAAACACAAAAGGATTGTGATGTTTAGATACCACAAAATTTTGACCCTTGTTGAGGCACTGCTCCTCTTCCTTAGTCAGAGTCTTGCTGGATAAGGTATGATCCTTCCTTTCTGCTTATTGCTGTGTGGTCCACCTTTTGTACATTTAGGAACTCACAGAGTGTCTTATCTTATTTTTCTAAACAGAACTTGAACTGTATATCTGATTTGGGTTTGAGAAAAACCCATGTACTTTGCCCAACAGAGAGAAAAATCAGTATTGGAATGGAGATGAGGCTATACTCTACTAGACTGTGTTAGAATCTTAGTTAGGGTTCGGGATAGATGTGTGTATTCTATGATTATACCATTCATCGGTGAGCATGATGATTTGATGAGAACAGGGTGGGATAGGTGCTATATATCTCTCTCTAACACTGTGAACAGTGAAGGACAAAATTGTGATTGTCTATCAAACCTGCACAACATTAAATGGCTACAAGTTTTAAGCACCAGTATTTTATAAAATATATACTTGATGCATCCTAATGGTGATTAGGACTAGCTAGGTTAAGTAAAATAACCTATTATGTCAATGTAGTAATATGTTTTTGTATTGTATGTACCCACAGCTTTAGAAAGTGGAACCATAGAGAGAAGTCTACAAGAAGCACAAGACAATTTTCCGCCCCTGAAGAATGTCCAGTTAATAGTAACATCCAGGACAGAAACTTATATAAGTCGGGCTAAGTTGTTGTACACAGTAGGAAATAAGAATAGCCGAATTAGCTACTGTGGAGAATGTTCAAGTAGTTGTATAACTTGAATATGTGTGGTGCTATCACCACTTTTATAACATTGTGTATTTTTTATGTGATGTAATGCATTTTTTTATGAAAATGTTTTTTGATACTTGTGCTGTTTAGCAAATGAATTAAATATGATATTTTAAACATTGGACAAATGTCATTCATTAGACTTGACATAGCCTTTATTTGGTGAATAGGCTATGTGAGCAGGTTTCAGATTGTTGTGGGTAACATGTTGTGTTAAAGTAATATGGACATGTCCCTTCTTTTTTGATTAAATAAATACTTTTAGCGCAGTGTACAGTGGCTTTGCACTGCAACAAACACCCTAATTCACAGAGCCGTGCAACGCGTATTTCTGCAGTGCAAAGTCACTTTGCAATGCAAAAGTATTCTTTGAACTGCGCTAAATGAGCCAAAGTCACGGCGAAAAGAGTACCTTTGCAGTGCAAAATCACTTTGCACTGCAAAAATACACTTTGCGCCACTCTGAATCAGGGTGTTTGTTGGCAGTGCAGAGTCGGTTTGCACCGCACTAAAAGTTCCATGAATTAGGCCCTTAGGAGGTTAAATTTCCCACAACAGAGATCTCTGAGTAATATGGAAGCCCAAGGTCTTCACTCTTCTTGTTGGCAAGTTGGATGTCAACATGTTTTGTACCATAGAAAACGCCCTATGCTGTTTGTGCTCCTTAATAAACGTAAATTATATTGTATTGCAAAGATTTCATACTGAACCACTTCACCCCTGTAGTGGTGCCAGAGCTCTGAGGCTATCTGCAAAGTGGCCCTAGTGTGCCCCTGCCTGGCATACCCCCAGACAGAGGATGAAGATAAACAAACGGAGGCTCAAGCACAGGCGAAGCAGGTTACATGGAAAGGGGGGATGCTTGTGATATTCTCGGTTCATGGTGATCCAGCCAATCAGGTCCAAGAGTGCAGAACATGTAAATGTTAGGATGTCAGTAGGAGCAGGGAGGGCGCCATGTTGGTTAAGCTTGTTATCCAGGTGGCCTGACTGCCTCTCTGCCAAAATTAACCTTGCTCCTTGCTCCTCAAGGTATCCCCCTTCTTACTGCTCAGCTCTCCCCAAACGGATTAAGTAACAGCAGACTTTGTACGTTCTCCATTATATGTTTAAAAGCTTGAATAGGTCTTGGGACCAAATAATATGACAAACGAAAAACTACCTTTTTTTTTACGCAAACTAAATAAACTGTGGAACGATACTGGTGGCATTAACCGGCTTCTACATAGTTTTTGTGGGTCCATTTCTAGACCTCTGTTGCCACCTTAAAGGGATAGTCCAGTAAAATTGTTTATTTTAAAAATAGATAGGCAACATTAAAAAAATAATACTAGCACTTTTTTTTTTAAAACTTCCTATGTAAAATTTTGAGCTATTCAAGCTCAAAATTCGCAAAAGCAAGCACATGGGCGCATCCATTTTGTGAAATGGATGCCCACCTGTGCTGGCTTTTGCTTTTGCGGCACTAATGAAGCAAAAGCCAGCCAGCTGTAGTAAACAAAAGCTACCGCTGGGTGGCTTTTCCTTCATTGGTGCTGTACGCGGAGGACGGGGACCGGAGACCAGAGCAGGAAAGCTGCAGCTGAATCTTGGTAAGTGCTATTTATTTTTTTTTAAAAAATAAGCACTAGCTGCGTTTTTTTTTCTAAGTTTTCCGGGCTGGAGGAGCCCGGAAAACTTAGAAATAAAACCGCAGCTTTAAAAACGTATTTATGTTTGCGGTCGCTTTTGAAGCGACCGCAAACATAAATACAACGTTGTGATTGAAAACGCTGCGGTTTTTCTTTCCAAGTTTCTCAGGCTCCTCCGGTTTGGAGGAGCCTGAGAAACTCGGAAAGAAAAACCGCAGCATTTTCAAACAAAACCGTGTTGTGTTTCTGCCTGATGTGGCTATCACTTTGGGTCTCCGGTGCTCCCGGAGACCCAAAGTGAAAGCCAAGGCAGGCAGAAACACAACACGGTTGTGTTTACATGCCGCAGTGTTTCTGCCTACATCTGATTTCCCATTTGGGGCTCTCGGGCTCCCCACGGGGGGCCCCCCGTGGGGGGCCTGAGAGCCCCAAATGGGAAATGCTAAATGCTGCAGTGTTTCTGCCTAAATCTGCCTTCCCATTTGGGGCTCTTGGGCCCCCCGTGGGGAGCCCGAGAGCCCCAAATGGGAAAGCAGATTTAGGCTCTGGGGGAGCACCGGAGACCCAAAGTGATAGCCACAGCAGGCAGAAACACAACACGGTTGTGTTTGAAAACACTGCGGTTTTTCTTTCCAAGTTTCTCAGGCTCCTCCGAGAAAGAAAAACCGCAGCGTTTTCAAAAACAACGTTGTATTTATGTTTGCGGTCGCTTCAAAAGTGACCGCAAACATAAATACAATGTTTTTAAAGCTGCGGTTTTATTTCTAGGTTTTCTGGGCTCCTCCAAAAGCTTCAGCTAGTGCTTATTTTTTAAAAAAAATAAATAGCACTTACCGAGATTCAGCTGCAGGTTTCCTGCTCTGGTCTCCGGTCCCCGTCCTCCGCGTACAGCACCAATGAAGGAAAAGCCACCCAGCGGTAGCTTTTGTTTACTACAGCTGGCTGGCTTTTGCTTCATTAGTGCCGCAAAAGCCAGCACAGGTGGGCATCCATTTCACAAAATGGATGCGCCCATGTGCTTGCTTTTGCGAATTTTGAGCTTGAATAGCTCAAAATTTTACATAGGAAGTTTAAAAAAAAAGTGCTAGTATTATTTTTTTAATGTTGCCTATCTATTTTAAAAATAATTTTCTTACTGGACTATCCCTTTAAAGCTGTTGATAACAGATCAGATTTGCTTCGGCACCGGTTGTCCGGTCTTTGCCCTTTCTCTTCATGTCCCTGCTTCTCGTCCCCCACCCCTTGGCCGCGCCAGGAATAGCATCTAGAGGCAGTTATGCTCCGACGTTTTTCGTACTGACTTCTGATTTCAATACAAAATAATAATACAAATTGCAATATTTTTTTGCTTGTCATCATGGTCCTAGCCTGATATTGTAACTTTGTAAATTCTGCTTTCAAGTGTACCTTAATCCTATTGTAATTATGGAACCTGCCTGATATTGTAACCTTGAACATTTCTCATCTGTATTGTGTCCTGTAACATACCATGTATCTGATTAGGAGCGCCCAGATACCCCTGGGTTAGGTGCGAGAGATAAGTAAATAAACTAAACTAAACAACAATCTAAGGCCTGTCTGTGTCTGGAGGCCAACCACTCTTGCGGGACCTGAAATCATGTCGCCTCTTTACCTCGTAGCTCAATTAGTCTCTTAAGTGCATTTCAAACATATTAGTGGTGAAAGATGTTGGCATGTGCGGCACTGAGGGGCCCGACCTCTCAGCAAAAGACAATGGATGGGCAGAGCTTTGATGGAGACATTGCTAATGGCCATGCGGTTCTTGGGGTTCAGCCTAGCTGTGGAACCAGCTAGGTTGGTTAAAATAACTGCTTTCGAAACCATACACATTTAGGTCACAGTTTCAAATACCGTTGACCATATGTTAACACTTTATTTAATTACAAGTCTTCAAAACAGCACAGGTGCAGCAGTTCACAATATACAGAAGTGTTCGTTTTAGGTGATTGGTGGGTTAATCCCTGATTGCCATCTGCTGTCATGTACCGAGTAGCAGGCAAAGGCCAACGAACTCAAGGAGTGCAGAGTAGGAATGCAGTGCAGGGTAAGGATGCTGTGCAGAGTAAGGATGCTGTGCAGAGTAAGGATGTTGTACACAGTAAGGATGATGTGCAGAGTAAGGATGATGTACAGATTAAGGATGCTGTGCAGAGTAAGGATGCCGTTCAGAGTAAGGATGTGGTGCAGAGTAAGGATACTGTGCACAGTAAGGATGCTGTGCAGAGTAAGGATGCTGTGCACAGTAAGGAAGCTGTGCACAATAAGGATGCTGTGCACAGTAAGGATGATGTGCAGAGTAAGGATGATGTGCAGTTTAAGGATGCTGTGCAGAGTAAGGATGCCGTTCAGAGTAAGGATGTGGTGCAGAGTAAGGATACTGTGCACAGTAAGGATGCTGTGCAGGCTAAGGATGCTGTGCAGAGTAAGGAAGCTGTGCACAATAAGGATGCTGTGCACAGTAAGGATGATGTGCAGAGTAAGGATGATGTGCAGTTTAAGGATGCTGTGCAGAGTAAGGATGCTGTGCAGAGTAAGGATGTGGTGCAGAGTTAGGATACTGTGCACAGTAAGGATGATGTGCAGAGCAAGGATGCTGTGCACAGTAAGGATGCTGTGCAGAGTACAACGATGCTGACAGCATGGGACGATGGGGAGAGCATAGGGACTGCGAAGGTGCCCTGGCAGAATATGCTGCCAACAAGAAGTCATTCGTACACTTCCTACCTTAAGCTCACAATCGTTGTGAGTACTTGCTCGGTTGATGGCAGTCCCTGGCAATGATGTTGACTTTTGATAACAAACACCAAGAAATGGCTTGAGTAGTTAGGAATGTGCATGTAATGGCTGATTTATGATGGCAATATATGTCGATTAATTTCAAATTGCTGTACTTCAGAGATGCTTTTTTCCATCAAAGCATACAATTCGCAATTGCACGTTACATACACTTCATAATCAAAAAATGCGTGTCTACGTTAAAATACGCAAGCAAAAATTCATATAAACGTATGTACATATAACCTTATAAAATCATAATAGTGGGGTCATTAGGTCTTACATGCATTTTAATATTGGACTGAGTGGATCAATAGTCACAAATAGAAACTTTTTTATGGACTTCCGTGATATAGCCTCCAAAATTGCATACATTGGGCCTCATTAGGAGTGACGGCCACGGAATGAACGGTGCCAGTAAGGGACCGGCACCGTTCATACTGGGCTACCACATTACGGGTTCTGCAGCGGGTCCCGCTCTGGACGCCTGGCCAGACAAGACGTGCAGAGCGGGACCCGCTAGCAGTACAGGATGCCGTCGTTAACGGGCCCATTGTTAGCATCCTCCCCATTCCCAATGAGCCCTATGGGGGCTATTTGGGGGCTCAATGGGAATGGGGGCGTACCGGGTCCCGCGAAAGGGAATTACCGGGCCCTCCAAGGTTGGAATGGCCCAGTAATTCCCTTTTGCGGGACCCAGACCCGAGTTTGGGGGTAGCCATGCCACTAAAAACGGCATGGCTACCTCCAAACTCGTAATGAGGCCCATTGTGTAGCGCTTCCATATAGCCATGCCGTACCATATCGAAATATCATGCCTGAAATAGAGTTACCATAAATGCATGGCAGCGGTCAATACTAGACCTTCTTTATGGTGGTGAGCTGACGCAGTATTAAAAAAACCTAATAATAAGAATCATCATCTTCGGTCTTAAAAGCACAGTTGATACCGGGAGGGTAGCTCAAGGGGCAACGCGTTTGTCTTGGAAACAAGACAATGCAGAGCAACACAGGTTCGAATCCCAGTCCGCACTTAGAGACTTGTATCTGGCATTAAGTGCCTGATTAAAGATTAATTCATTAATTTGAGAAAAGACTCTATTATAGAGCAGACCTTAACTTCTAACAATTATGTTTTATTGGTGATTTATATAATGCCATAAATGCAAAATGTCTCACTTCGGAGCACAAAAAAGGAAAGGGGTTCCAGTATCTGGCAGAATGGAAAATGGAAAAAGCAGGGGGGGGTTTAGTCATGGGAGACGTGGGGGGGGGGGTTATTTATGTCTCGGGAGGATAGCTCAGAGGCAACGCGCTCGCCTTGGAAGCAATATGATGCAGAGCAACACACGTTTGATCCCTGGATCCGCGCTTAGAAACCTCTGGGTAATAAAGCACGTTATTGGCCACAAAAGCATTTTTTCACCCCATCCCCAACTTATTTATTTATTTATTTTAATTCGCAATACTGCGACAAATCGCCCCTAGGCCTCAAGGTGCGCATAAAGGACAATGAGAGAGACACATCACAAAAACAGTTTAAACAGCGTCAGACAGGGCAACAGCTGGAACTAGGGAGAAGTAAAGAGAAAGGTTTTCAACTTCATTTTGAAATCAACTAGCGACGTGATCTCTTTTAGAGCCAAAGGGATGGCGTTCCAGGTCGCTGGAGCCAAGTCATCAAACTTCATAATACTTGGCTAATGATGTGAGTACTTGGGCATTTGACAGCAATCCCTTGTAACAGAGTAAGCATCTGGGTGTGTCAGACTTCCATAAGCTAGGGGAATCCACTAGGGTTTTTCAAATTACAGGAGCTCAAGTCAATGGATTCTGCATTAAAGATATGCTAAAACAGACTCACTCTCAAAACACGCTCAGAGGTGTGAGTGGTTACACCTCGGCGGGTTCAGTCTCATTGAGTATGTAGCATAATCAGTTGCATTCATGTAATAGATGGATGTATACTTCTGCTGCACTCACTCCAAATATACATCAGCAGCAATGTGAATGTGTCCCCTTTCAGATATAGAAGATGCATGCGGTTACTAATATGCACATGCAGAACTTGCACAGCAGCTTCCCATGCTTCTCAGGCATTAAGCAGATGGGTTAGTTTCACCTAGAGGCCTATTGTAAACTCTAACTCTATTTATTACTACTAATACGTAGATTTGAGGGAAAGTGTGTTATTAATTACGAAAGTAGGCCACGGCTTACATTTGCCTGGTAGCAATTTCAATTCAAGAAACCGCACGAGAAACATCATTGGCTTTCAAATGATCTTTCAGACCTGGGACTTCATTACACGGTAGGCGGTAAGGGATTACCGGCACCGGTAAGGGCACCGGTGCCGGTAATCCCTTACCGCCCTACTACGAGGTCCCTTAGTGGGTCCCTTCCTTAACGCCTGGTTTTACCAGGCATTATGGAAGGGACCCGTTAAGGGACCTCAGAGCTAATAACAGTACCGCAAATTGCGGTACCGTCATTAGCTCCATCCCATTCCCATTGAGCCCTATGGGGGCTCAAATGGGAATTGGGAATGGTTCCCGGAATGGGGACTTACCGGGTCCTCCAAGGTCGGAATGATCCGGTGAGTTCCTATTCCGGGAACACGGACCCGGAATGCGGTAGGGAGGTAGCCATGGCGCTAAAAGCGCCATGGCTACCGTCTACCATGTAATGAGGCCCTTGCTCTTCATTTGCTTTAAACTTGACACTAAAGAGTTCTTCTTATAGATCTATTCTGGCGAAGGAGAATATTGTGTAGTGTGGAGAAATAAAACTTATAGCCAATTCTGATTTCATTCATATTTAAGTAAGTTACCAAACTTACCTCACTCTAGATGGCTACTTAGATGAAAGTAACTGTTGCTAGGGAAGCTTAGTCCCTTCCCAACAGATGGCCTAGTGCTTCGGTCCTGTCTCACGCTAGACTTTCACCCCCCCCCCCCGAACCCTCTCCCTGCATGGCGGGAAGGCTTCTTCCTAAGGTTGGGCTGAAACCAGAACCAGACTACTGGAGCCTCCTCATCAGCGGGATGATAAGGCAAGGGAACAGGATTGCAGCTAGGAGCTCAGGTGATGGGCTGAGCTAAGCCAAAATGGCGGCTCTAATAAAGGAGCAATGGGTTTCCTCGTTTTAGGAAGAACTGAGCACTGGAGCCTCTGGGATTTGCTGCAGAGGAGGGTGGACCCTTGTGTAGGAAGTCGCCCACATGGGAGTATGGTGAGAAGGCTGCAAACCACCAATCCACTTCTACGTTTCCTATGTAAATGAGGCAGTAACCCCCACTGTGTCAGTTCTTGTTGGCGTTATCCACCGTTCAAAATCTCCTTCCATGGAGGTGAACACACAGGGTTCTCAGAAGGTGGGAAAACCTTCTCTCAACGTGCCTGAGGTACAGAAGTGTAACCCGCTGGAAGAATCTTATATCTCCCCTGCACTAAGAATCTAGGACTATTTAGCACCCAGAGTGGAGAATATGTACCTATATGTGACTTTCTCCCTTTGTGGAAAGTGCAGCATTGGGTTCCTGTTCAACTGGGTGTCTTTATAGAACCTACCATGCTTTTAATCCCATGGCCATTACCCTTGGCACTGCTGTTTACCAGCGCATCATTTCAAGTATTCTTCCCCGACGATCGAACCTCTCACCATATCGCACTACTCCTGCTTTTTAGATGCCCACCAAAGATCATCAAGCCATTGCAAATTGAAACACAACCTGCAGTCCCCTGAAAACCATTGGGCCATCCTTATTTGTTGATACACATTCCAGTGCTCAAATTCTAAGGAGCCAGTTGGCCACATGTCAATTGCTGCTTGACTCTATAGAGAAGCACCAAGAAGTCATGCATGAAACTATAAGTTGCGGCATTTGGCTGTCCGACGTAGAAGGAGGAGGGACTGATCATGGTCCCCTTGACCGTACCTCTTGGAGCCAGAGTCCTAAGTGAAAAAGGCCACTCCTAGTGCACTGGCCACGCCCGTGGCCAAGCCTGCTGTAAGTGCGATATTCGGCCATACTGATATGGATGAAGGAGGAAGTCTGCGTGGTCTGTTAACCTCTCCTGGTGCCAGAGGCCGGACGGAAAGATGCCTCTCCTGTGGTAACACACAAGGTTTCAATTTACACAGCGTGGCGTGGTATGCGCAGTAGGCTGATGCATCCACGGATATAGCCGCAGAAGCAAGGTGGTTAGTAAAGCCTGTATTGTACTTTTAGCTTTGTGACTTTGGCACTTGTTTTGGGTATAGCGCTCTTGGCTACTTTGTGTTTGCCCTTTGTTTGCTCTGCCCTCCGCTAATTCTTTAGTGTTACAGGGTTTTGTAACAATGGAAGACGTGTCTTCCAATACAGCGTTAATGTTAATGTTAAAGGATATTTGTACCGCGCACTATCATCACCGGAGTGGTCCCCTGGTGCTCTAGCGGCTCAAAAAAAAAGGTAAGGAGTGTTAGTGGGCATGAGCTGGAGAAGTGCAAGAGTGCAGTGATGTGCTGTTGGCAGTCTCAACCCGGTAACTCCTTTGGCTGGACTTGGGGTGTTTTCCGGTCGGTAGTCGTCGTGTGCTGTTGTGCGAGTCTATTTGTGGTTTGTTTTGTTGTTGCAGTGTAGTGAAGTTTGTGCGGATTGTTGAGTTTGTAGGCTTATGGTTGTGTTTGGTTATAGTTTGAGAGGTGTATGCAGAGGGGTGAAATTGTTAGAGCATTATAAGTAAAGTTGAGATAATTTTAGCAGTTGAGTATGTTGTGCACATGTTCATTTTTACATAGGGAGCTCCCCACTGAGAGTGCACACTATACTCCTACATGTAGCAGTGTGGGCAAAAGAACGGCCCCATCTAATCAGGCATAGCGACCCTATCTAAAAGAATCAGCAATCACTGGACCTTCAAGAACAGTCGCTAATGCTGTTTTTTCAGCGACACAGACCCTTTTTGGTGGGTATAAAAATTCTTGATTCCACAAACAATTCAGCATTGAACTCTTGCTCTAATGAAAAAGAGGATATAATGATTTCTGGTCTCCCCGCCCCTCTATATTTACTGGCTAGCAGCTGTTTTGCACCTCGCTCTATGGCCACACCATTGAAGAGTACATCAGGGGGGCTTGATCATTTGTCCGCCTTCAAGCTCCACGTCCTTGTTATCAGGAGGGGACCCATGTTCTCTTGCCTCTTGAAATCCATGCAGGGGTTAAGGAATTAGAACTATGTGCATGCCACCATCACGCAGGAGAGGACACAGTAGTTCTCATTGATCGAGAGGACAATGCTCTGGTATGTTTTGCAGAAGGGCTTGAAGTGTTGAATTGTTATAACTGATCACACTTTCATTGGATCTGCTCTTTGCCTTAACAAGTGCCTATGGTCAATGGTGTTTCTGCTCAAGTGCAGAAGACAGATTTTTCTGCCTACTTATGTCCATTTTGTACCCTCTAAGGTTAAGGGGTGTCAGGGAGGTGCAAAGATTTAAGAAAGCTTTTCAACCGTCATAGCCCATTTTCGTTACCTAGTCTTCTCTTTGTGGAAGGTTGAAGAGTCTTTAAAGTTCAAATTCATCTTATAGGTCATGACCATCCCTCTGCATCTACCTGGAACAATAAAGATGCCCTAGTGAGGAAAACCCCACAAGTCGAAGTATTCTGCTCCTCCATGAATATTGAAGTATCAATAGCACCTCAGGGTCCCACCTGGTTACGTCTCATTCAGTACCAGCTCTTTTTGGCACTGGTCACTCAGTACAGTATGCACCGGGGCACCGTAGCAATCACCAACATTTTAAATCAGAACCCATGAGATGACCTCAAGCAGGACCTTTTGCATGATGGATGTTCCAAAAGTTGCAAAGGGGTCTTGGGAATAGCATTAAATCAAGAAATAGCTCTGTGACTCTGCGCCAATTTCTTTCAAAAAATGATCTGATTTTTATTAAATCAAAAAAATGTTTTGTTTGCTCAATATGCCCTCTATAGGGTCGAACACATAAGGTCAAAAAATCCAAATCGCCCTGTTTGACCTTATGTGTTCGACCTTATAGAGGGCGTATTGAGGAAACAAAAACATTTTTTGATTTGAAAGAAATTGGCGCAGAGTCACAGAGTTATTTCTTGATTTAATGCAATTTCACAGTATAGGCTTTATATCGACAACTCCGAGGAATTGCGACATCATGTGTAAAGTATAATTTTCGAAATTCTGAATTAAGGAGTGCAATATCAAAAAGGAATATTAAGGAGTCACCCACAAGACCAGCTGTAAACAGTAAAAGCCAAATACGTTTTTCATACACTGGTTTTAGGAATATCCCAACTAGTAAGGTTATGCCTGGAATCCGCCACATAAAAGGATGTTGTGCAAATATAAGCAATGATATCATATCCGTTAGGGGACAGAGAGAGAGCCGCCAAACAATGTGTGTTTTATTATTGATGTTATCTAGTGGATTCTGGTGTGGTTCACGGTCTTCTAGGGAGAGATTTGTGATCCCTCTCTCCAGCAGGATGAAATATTATTTTGCATAAAAACGTGTTGGGCAAACTCTTATCATCTGTTTAACCAGTGCAGTGTCAGCTTATCCCTGAGGAAGTAACGCAAATCCATAGTCCGCGCCATATAAAAATCCTGATGTGGTCGGTTCTGGCATTAGATGTTCCAGACAAAATTGACAACCATATCCCTCACAGGTAAGAGGAACTATGGGAACAAGCCCTTGCAGGACTCTGCTGAGTTATGGTCCATTGTCTCATGGAGCACATGTATAATGGGCCATATGTGGTTGCGGAGAATTGTTGCGGACAGGGAGGATACGACAGTTTCTGAATTAGTCTACACAAAAGTCAAAGTGAACAGTGCTTTGATCACCCAGAAAGCAGGGACGGCTCCTGGCACTGGAAAACATCCAGTAGATCTTTAATTAAATTATCCTTTTGTTTAGATTCCATTTTTAACATCTTTTAAAAAATGTTATTAACAGCTGTGGTACACGTTCCTAAGAGTTGGTTGTCTGTAGAGATAGTCCTGACTTTAAAAAAGGGGAACAGAGACACTTTCTGATTGACTGCTCAGCAAAAACGTATGGGTAAATCCTATTAGCATGTTTGCAGGAGTGGGCTATGGAAAATAGGGTACTCTCAGAATTACAGGGAGGATTGAGGAAAAATAAGGAAAACATTCAAGACTGTTTTCTTATATTTTCCCTAATGCAGAAATATTGCGCCCGGATGAATGTATGGGCTATTTGAACATTCCTGAATAACCTTTGACAGCTATTTAGTCTTTTATATTTAACATTTGGCCATAGTAAGACTTGGAAAGGCGGGGTGCAGGGCACTGATTATTTTAATGTAAATGTGGGTGTAAGACTGGGATGCATACTTGCCCCACTTTTGTTTTTATTACACATCAATGTTTGCCCGATTTAATACCAACTCTTGCTTGTGATGCTCCAACATTGGGTGACAACACAGTAGGTATTCAGCTATACACTAATGATGTGGTTTTTATTTCTTAGAGGCCAATCGGGATACATAGCCAAATGAAGGCCTTGCAAATTATAGAGGAGCAGCTGAATGCCTCTGTAGGAAGTCCCGCCCCCATCCTTCCTATATGCTGGAAGCCAGAGATCGCAACATGCACAATACCAGTGAGGGTGCGTATTCCACGGAGATCCTTCGAGAAAAGGTATCCATTGAGAAAACCCTATCTGATGTACCTCAGAAGAATTGACAATCTCCTGGAAGAAATCCCTGAAGGAATATGAAGATGAGAGAAAGAGAAGTGGTGACATCACAAGAAGCGAGCATGATGCACTGAGAAAAGTGGCTGAAGGAAAGTATGGATAGACTTTATGAAATATGATGACAGGATCGAGTAAACTTTCATATGCGGAATGAAGATTGCACATGTGAAGAGCACTGCAGAAAATGCAAGCCATTTTATAACTGTACAGATGCAGTAACGCAAGCAGACTAAGTAATCTTAAAGTCTAGTTATACGTAGTGGATAGCTTGCAGGCGGTGCCACCATTATATAGAATTCTAGACATCAGCGTTACATATTTAGTAAGTTCTGACCCACAGAGAAGGAAGAATCGGAAAGCTGTGTCGCAGCAATATGAAGCTATGAGCATGTAAAGGCCTGGAGGAGCTGTCTGGCCTGGTGTCAGAGGATGAAGTAGCCAAGAACTTGTTAACTATCTGTAAAGAACAGGAACCATGAGATGATGAATTGTCTCGTGTCAAGGTGCAAAGAGATAACACCATGAGTGCCAAGTTTATAAAATGAAGATAACGAAATGCTGCAAAACAGGCCGAAATACGGTCTCCAGTCACGTGAGCCAAGGATGGAAATAGGAGTTGGGGGTGCAGACCAGAACTCTGATAAGAGTGTGTCTATACTCCCTTAAATTCCCAGGAGCAAGGATACTTGGCCAAGCCGAGTTCAAAGACAATCTGAATCGCAGAAGGCATGAGCAATGAGAGATGTTTGGCTAGTTGGGTGGGAAGACATGGTAAAAGTCCACCCACTGGCACCTGGGGTACCAGCTTATGTGCTGCTAGTGAGCCGAATGTTCCAGACTGGCACAAGCGTGCCAACCAATTGTAGAGGGCCATGTAATGAAGGGCCTTATAGTTTGAGATCCAATAATATACTGTGTATTTAATAAATGTTGAACATGACTTGCACTAGTGGTGACCTAATCACAACCGTTCCTATATAGAAAGTATACTTAGATGTTTCCTTTGAGCATATCACAACCCCTATAGGTTTTTCTTGTTTGCCACGTAGTATGACATCACGTATGTCAAATATTTGCTATATAAATGTAGTTTTTTATTAAATGCTTTGAGAGAACTTAAGCGAACGTCCGTTGATGTCCGTTGTAACTCCCTGTTTTAGGCAATTGATAATAAAACAGTCGGAGGAGACTTTTTGCCAACTTCCTGAGTCGGTCTTATTAATAGATGTAAGAGTTATTCTGCATCCCATCCATGCAGGACATGTTACTGATTTAAAGACCCCGAAAAATGGTCTGTGATGATTGGGCATTGGATGGGAAGTAAACTTGACTAAGACTCTGGCTGTTGTTCCCCCTTTACTTTGCCTAAAAAATATCTTCTACTCTTACTTCTTCTGCATTCACTTTGTCAGACATTTACTTCTTTTGCATTTACTTCTTTGTGCATTTACTTCTTCGTGCATTTACTTTTTCTACATTCACTTCGTCAGACATTTACTTCTTCGTGCATTTACTTCTTCTTACCATTACTTAATTTTCATATTTACATTGTCAAGGTGGCAATGGATAGGGTAAGGTTAGCTGTAACGTAAGGGTTGGGGCTCAAAGGGGTGTTATGCAGAAGAATATGGGTGAGAAAAGAAGAGGTGTTACAGGGGGTTGCCCCTGTAATGACGAAGTGAATGCTATAAAAAGTGAAAAGTAAAAGTATGAAGGGATTTATGCAACAATACAAATGGATGGGGAAGTGAATGCAGAAGACGTAAAGACATAGATCCCTGTTGCCATGGTGCGCCACAGGTCCCGAAAGATAGGATGCCTTTTAAATATGAGGGAGTTGAAATTTGCCAAGTGGAACAATTTGATTACGTGGGAGTCAGATTGTCAGCTATTGGCTCCTGGAGCTACCAGGTGGAGCACAGTGGTTGTGTTTTGAGGCAAAGATCAGGTGCCACAATGGCTTTTCTAACTAACAATGGTGGTAGACGTTTTTGCCAAGACGCTTGTGGAATACAAAACTCGGGCTCATGCAACCGCCCTATACCGGGCAGATCTAGGGGGACACACAGCAATCAGATCTATTGAATTGGGCAAAAAGAGCTTTTTTAGAAACGCGTTGTGTCTCCCAAAAAGTTCACTCATGATTCTACTTTTTTAGATGCAGATATAATTCTGACGCTTGAATCGCATTATTACAAATCAGGAATTCAAGTTCCATAAAATGATTCTTTGGAGGGGGGGGGTTAGGAACCAAAGCAGAGTGTGCAGTAGAAGTGGCTTTCGTTTCGTAAACCTATTCCAACTGACCTTGGTTTTCTGTATTTAAGGAATCAAAATTCTGCCTGTTTTAATGCAAATAGTTACAAAATTATAGCAGCTTTAGAAGAATGGGCGTTGGCCCATTTTATGCCTAGCCTTCTTTTGCATCCCCAATTGCTTGCTTCCTATTGTTTTGGCCATTATATAATAAACATAGGAAAAAGTGATTTTCTACGCCATACACTTATGAATAGGATTGTGAATAGGATTGTATGTTTCTTGGACACTATAGCATTTTTAAAGAAGAAATTGCTCAATAAATGATCGATAAATGATCTTTTTTCAGCAAAAATTGCCTTTATTGAATATCAATATATGTTTTTATATATGTTTTTAAATATTCTTGACTATTTAAAATGTATTCAGTTTTAATGTTATTTATTGGTGTATGATGTATGGAGCATTTGTTGTTTTAATGCTTTTTTGTATCCCCTAAATACAAGCTGCTATTATTGCTATTTGCACACTTGTGCGCCTAGATAACGAGTCAATTGCTAACATGGCCTTTTGCTCATTTGGATGTTCCAATGACAGCTATGCATATATATATATATATATATATATATATATATTTTTTTGGGCAAAAATGTGCTGCTATTATTGTTCCTGGCACACCTGTGCTGTTCTATTGCATAAGTTCAATACAGCGTTTAGTGTTTTAGAGGACTGTGCACCTGCTTCAATGGCTGTTTGCGAGATTGACTAAAATTCCTTACTTTGACTGATATAATCAGGTGCCATCCAACTTTGCTGTTGCCTTTTGCCTGTTTTATCTCTGCTTGAAAACTACTTAGAATACGATAAGTTGACTTGGGCCATATGACTCAACTTTCACTTTTAATTGTTTGCAAAAATGTGCACATTAAAGCGTAATATGATGTGTATTGTAAATGAGAATCTGGGTTCCTTACAATGGACGGTCACTGGAGTAATTCATGGAATAAATGTGCGCCGAAATGTGTGGTGCAAGCGTGAAAAAGCTAGTGCACGCGTGCGATTCCTGGAAGGCCCTGCGTGTGTTTTTCCCGGGAAGTATGCCAAATCCGTGCTTACCTTACACGTCACTGCGACTTTCCAAACGCATGTGCGACAGGAACAGGGAAAGCGCACAACTTCTCGCGCAAACACCTAAAAAGGGGATGGAACACGGTGAATGGGGAACAACGCGTGAACATGTAGGCGTAACGTGGGAAGTACTGCTGGGAAACACACGCAATGCCCACACGCTAGTGAACAACACGTATTCATGGAATCGAATAGGAAAAACCTGCACAAGTCAAAACACATGCACACGCACAAATACGTCCGCCACACGAAAGCAAGCGGAAGCGCCCCCGCGCAGTATAAAAGTGCGCGCAAACAACAAACAAGCATATACAGCTACGATGAATGTCCCATTCCTCGCAGCAGTGATCGTGGGACACCGCAGGAGGAGGAGAATAGCCAGGCCCTGCATTATTTTGACCAGGACCAGCCTTTTTGGGATGCCTGATGACCAGGTCTATGGCAGGTATAGGTATCCACCAAATATCATCCTAGACCTGGTCACTGAGTGGGAGGATGAACTCACATCACCCACCCTGTGCTCCCAAGCATTGAGCCTCTTGGAGAAGGTGCTCAATGTACTGCATTTTTTGGCCACTGGGTCATTTCAGCGGACAACTGCCATAGTGGAGGGCGTCTCACAGACCACGCAGTTACGTTGCCTACACCAGGTGTTGGCAATCATCACTGTGCGCCCCTCAGTCCGCAGGCACATATACATGCCCAAAACACCCGCAGAAAGGCAGGCCGTGGTCCAGGACTTCTACAGGGTGGCCCACTTCCCCAAAGTCCTCGGTGCCATAGATTACACCAATGTGGCCCTACGTCCACCTAGGGCCACTGAAAACATCTACTGCAACCGCAAGCACTGGCATTCCATCAACGTGCAGGTTGCATGCGATGTCAAGGGAATCATCACCTCTGTCTATGCAAACTATCCAGCGTCCACCCATGACAGTTTCATGTATAGAATGTCTGCCCTGATCCGGGCCCTGGAAGCTGGGAAGCATGGCGACACATGGCTCATAGGTTAGTACAAAGGCCTGTGCACGTGCATGCATGTCACACACAGACAAAATACACAAACCCAACTAATGAAAACCATCAACACCTCCCCAGGGGACATTGCCTACCCTCTGACCACCCGCATGATGACGCCAATACGGAACCCCACCACACCACCCCAGGTAAGATACAACGCAGCCCATATTGCAACCAGGGCCATAGTGGAGCGCACATTCGGAGTGCTAAAGTCACGCTTACGCTCCCTTGACCGCTCTGGTGGCCAACTACTATATGCACCCCCAGTAGTGTGCAGGATCATTGTGGCATCATGTGCCCTGCACAATTTCATAACACGGCGGAGCGTACTGGCCGACATGGTGGTGCCCCAACATCCCCAACCACATGCACAGGTGCTGCTCATGGGAGGGGAAAGGGTAGGTGGCGAGGCAGCCTGGACCCAGCTTGTGGCCACATTTTTCACCTAAACTCCCACCCCTGCGGAGTGCACACAGGTCTGGCACATACCAGGTGACAATCGATGATGACAAAGAGACAGTCAACTGTCACAACCTTACCACCCTGAGAATGTTTTCACTGAAGTGCTATATTGTGTGCATCCCTAGCTACTTAAACATAACCAATCTGGTGTGACCAAAAGGAACACATGCAAGGTGCATATCCCACCACCCCCCTGCAAAACAGGCCATGTAAATCACTGGTATGTCACCCAAACCCTCCCAACCCCCATGACCCCTGTCCTCCATGCCATGCCATGGCATGCAACAGCTAAACAGCCAACCAAATGCACAACAGATGACACTATCGTCATTAAGTGCAACGTGAGAAATGTAAACAGGCATGAGACATTCACACCTGACATGGAACCTGATAAACTCACTTGGCAAAAATCTTCCACACATACAAAGGGGGTCATTATGAGTATGGCGGTACGCCATAGACGGTGCCAGTACGTCACTGTCACCGTCCATACCGTACCGCCATATTACGAGTAACCCTGGCGGGTGGCGGGCTGTGTGGTGGTCGCCACAGCTGCACCTGCAGCTACCACTACCGGTGGGCCTGTGTCAGCACATGTTACTTACTGTCGGGTCGCAAGGGTGCCAGGGTCGGATGCAACAGCAGCATCACCTGGAGCCACAGGGGGTGGTGGCATGGCTGCACCAGCATGTGGCTGGACATCCTGCCCCTGTGGTGCACCCCTGCCTCTTCCCGCTCTACAGCCACCCTGGCCACCCTGGACTCTACGTACTCCCTGGTCACCCCGGCCACGTGCCCGACCACTCCCAACACTGGCAGGATGCCCAGCTGAGCCCCCCATAACCTTTGGTGGCCTCCCAACCATAGCACAGATGTACTAATGCCAATGGGAGGTGCACTGAACAATTTTTCAGGTCAATTGGGGTGAAGGGGGCAGGGGACGTGATGGTAGATGCACCCCTCTGCTCCTGCAAGGCTGCCTGTGGACCCTGTGGATAAATGGTGGTCACGCAATGCTCAGGCACCCCAAAAATACAAGAAAAATGTATACGCAACCCCTGTAGCCCATGTGCGTGTAAATAAAACTCACGCAGTACGCTGTGGCACACAGGAACACACAAAAGCGTACACGATTAACACGTGGGCTACTATGACCTCAATAAATGGGGTACGCGACAAACGGGCACCCGCAGTGGGAAAAATAGCGTGCAATAGCGTGCGCGACTCACCGTCTGCCTTGCGTGGAAAAGAAATACGCATAGGCACTGTAACCGCTGCGAAGTAATCACGCGTGAACCCCAAAGTAGGAAAAACACACGTGTCGGTCTCCACTGAACGCACGTACAGCGTGCTGCAGACCCGCACGGACATTAACAAGTGCAGCAGAAAACGCCAGTGCTTGTTACGTCACTTACGCGCTTACGCGCTAAGGCCCTGTCCTCGAATTACACGCTGACGTGCTGTTTTTTCACGTGCCAATTCACTCTGCATCAAGCTGGCCACGCGACAACACACGGAAGACCATGCTCCTGCCCAGAAGGCCATTTTCCTGCCCCCCCAGAGCCCTGCAGAGCCTCCTACAAGCTATCTGCTGCTGCCTGCCTGCTGCCAACAGTGCCCTGCCATTTGGTGCCTGCACATCAGCCACCTGCAAGGATCCAGTTGCTGTGACCACCCCTGCTGGAACAGAAGAATCCCAACTGGTGTTCCATCGCTCCAGAGCCCAGCCCCAGGACCCAGTTGCCCACCGACACCTGCCTCGGGGGTTGCCATGTCCAACGCAATACCATCCGGCACCAGTGACAACCCCTCAGCAGAGAGGCAGAGGGCTGCCAGCTTCAGTGAAAAGGAAGTTGGCATCCTGGTGGACCAAGTGCCGGGGAATTATGATGCCCTCTTCACACCATCGTGCGCCAACAAGGAAGGACGGAAGAGCATCTGGAAGGACATAGTGGGTGCCATCAACGCGGAAAGGCTGGCACCACGCGACATCAAACCGGTCCAGAAGCGCTGGGAGGACTACAAGTCCTGGACCCTCAAGAAGGCCCGGTGCCTCTTGGATGCAGCGGATGCAGTGGGTGCACCTTACCACCCAGCAGATGAGGGTCCTGGAGTGCATTTGCCCAGTGCTTCACCACCAGATCCTCAGGATGCAGGCCCATCTGGAGTCGAGCGGTAGGTGCCCATGCATTCCCGTTTAAAACAGTGCATGTTGCAGTGTGGTGGTAGTTAGCTACTTGGCTGTATGTGTGACACGGGTCATGTATGGATGTGTGTGTGCAGGGACATGATGGTGTTGCATGTGAGTCCAGTCAGGCGTGACCCACATGGATGGTGTATGTGTTACAATGCATCATGCAGAGCAGCATGCGGAATGCACCCATGTATGCATGCCTGTGTCTGTACTTGGACATGTTTGGGGTGTGAGAGATGGGTGCTGCTGTTATGGACATGCATGGTGTACATGTCTGTGTGTCTGAGTAGTGTGTGAGTGACTGGTAAATGCCATGGATGCATGACACATGTCCGTGACGATGTGTTGATTCACTGATACAGCCTAGTCATCCTGGTATCCACTGTGACTGGGGGTATACGGGGCCAGATGCATGACCCTCCGGTGATGTGTGTGCATGTGATCAGCATGTCCCATGATGCATGTGAGTTTCAGCCTACCATTGGATGTTTCTACGGTGCCTTGGACATGGATGCAAATGTTTGTTACATGTGCCATTCCTGTTTCTGCATGTGTGTTGCCTGCACTGACCCATGTGTTGTGGAGGGACAAAATGGAAGTGACGTTTGACAGTGCCACTCATGTGCTATTGCTTTGTGTCTAGGGGACTATTGTACAGTACCCTGATGCTTGTGTTCAATGTCTCCCTTTACACAGCGGCGAGTGAAGAAGAGGGCAGACACAGCGCTGTGGAGGAAAGCGGCAAGGATGCCTCCACCGGCGACACAAGGCCCAGTCACCCTCCCAGGTAATTCTATCATCCGGGAGCGAGGGGACTGGTGCCGCGTCCGCCACTACGGCTGCAGCAGAAGGGGCGGGTGAGCCCCCACAGGGGCTGCCAACGGTGGAAGGCCGCTTCAGAGCCGCACATGGGGCCTGGTGGGGGTGATACCACTGGTGCAAGTGGTGCAGTCCAGGTGCAGGGGCAGGAAGCAGCACAGGTCGCCACGGAGGGGCCTGTGCATGTCACTGTCCCTGACACTGTGACTGCATCACAATGCACCAGCAGGGATGCCCCGTCCCAGGCCCGTCCGCAGGTAGGGGGGAGGTCCACGTCATCTGGCACTCCTCTACCTGCGGACGTGGGGACCCGTGACAGGATTGAGTCCATCCTGATTGGTGTCGCGTTGCGCACACGTGACATTCGTGATGACGTGCCTGCTTCCTGGGGGGACTACGCACGTCATCACAAAGAGATGTGTGCCAACGTGGCCCAGTGGGGAGACCTCATGGTTGGGGGTTTCCTCCATGTGTCGCTCTGTCTTGCGGCCCTCTCCTCCTCTGTGCACACTATACACCAGTCGTTCTTCATGCCGTCTTCCGGCCCAGATGCCACCAGGGCCCACTGTTGACCTGCCCCAACAAACGCAGCCAGGCTGGTGGAGAACCCATCCGTGCCACAGGCGGGAGTCGGAGCTCCAGCACAGGTGGTCACCCCAGCAACTGGACCACTGGCAACGGATGATGTGGAGGCACATACAAGCAGGGCACCTGCACGATGGCCCCAGGTGTTGCCATCTACCCGTACGCAGTCGTGGTGGCGGCGGCAGGCAGCAGAAAGGCGGCAGCAGGTTCGGAGTAGGAGGCATGTGGCCTCAGGGCCCTCTACATCATCGGGGCAGGCATCGGCCGGCGGGCAGAAGGACACATGATTGGGAGTGTCTTCCATGTGGCAGCGGTTGTGCCAGCGAATAGGTGCGGAGCGGCGACGGGCAGAGAGGGCACGGCTCACAATGGTCAGGGCGGAGAACTCCATGCAACAGGCTTTGAAGCGGGCTGAGTGCCATAAGGCAACTCACAGGGAGTTGGAGGAGGCCATGGCTACATCCCTGCGAGACCTCGAGGCCAGGGAACAGGCCCGCCTGCAGAACATCGACATGGAGTTCAATGATGCCCTGGCCCGGGACATCAATAAGTGAGCCGTCGGACTAGCAGCCGCCTTTGTATATAGTTATTTAGGTTTAGGTTTCATTTGATTTTTATTATGATTTGGAGTTCACAGACTTTGCTCCACTTTTTGTGTATAGTTGTATTTTAGATAGGGTTTTAGGTAGGTTTCCTTTTCTTTTGGGGTAATGGACCCTTCAGACTTTCGTTTACAATTTTTCCAGACATGTACATACATTATTTTTTAGATGTTCACATGGATTAATTTTTTTAATGCTTTTCAATTTATGATTTTTTTATATGGACTTTGGGTATGGACCAATTATATTATTTCATGTTTTGGATTTGTTTTTTTGCTTGGATTTGACTTTCTTTTTCTTATTGCAATAATTATTTCTTCATTTGCATGTGTGGTTTTCATTTTGTCATTTGTTTTACTTTTTAATACATTTCATAATTCTACATTATTGGTGTGGTGTACTATGATTTATTTTGTGCATGTCTACATGAGCATTGGCCACTGTGTGGCTCTGTAGGACATTTGTTGATGGGCTTGCTGGTTCTTTTCAGACTATCATGGAATGGGTAATTTACTAGGGAGTGGGTGCAGTGGATCATTAGGTGTTTGCACTGGAAGGTGGGGGTGTGGGATTTGGGTTGGCATTAGGGCCATGGGTCTGTATAGTTATGACATGGTGTTTGGGGGGACATGAGTCGGGGCCTGCTGGCAGGTGCCCGTCAATGGGTGGGTGGGGGGACATGAGTCGTGGCCTGCTGGCAGGTGCCCGTCAATGGGGGGGACATAAGGCGGGGCCTGCTGGCAGGTGCCCATCATTGTGGGGGTTGGTGGGGGGACATGAGTCAGGGCCTGCTGGCAGGTGCCCATCAATGGGGGGTGGGTGGGGGGACATGAGTCGGGGCCTGCTAGCAGGTGCTCATCAATGGGGGTGGGTGGGGGACATGAATCGGGGCCTGCTGGCAGGTGCCTGTCAATGGTGGGTTGGTCGGGGGATCATGAGTCGGGGTCTGCTGGCAGGTGCCTGTCAGTGGGGGGTGGGTGGGGGACATGAGTCGGGCCTGCTGGCAGGTGCCCATCAATGGGGGTGTCGGGGAGCATGAGTCGGGGCTCCCAAGTGCATGGTGCAATGTGGCCTGCCTGCAGGGCATGGGGAGGGTGGATGGGCTGCCTGCGGGGCATGGGGAGGGTGGATGGGCTGCCTGCGGAGCATTGGGAGGGTGAATGGGCTGCCTGTGGGGCACGGTCAGGGTGGATGGGCTGCCTGCGGGGCATGCTCAGGGTGGATGGGCTGCCTGCAGGGCATGGTCAGGGTGGATGGGCTGCCTGCTGGGCATGGGGAGGGTGGATGGGCTGCCTGCGGGGCATGGTCAGGGTGGATGGGCTGCCTGCGGGGCAAGGGGAGGGTGGATGGGCTGGCTGCGGGGCATGGGGTGTGATATATGGTTGACCCCTGTGGCGTGGTCTGGCTGCAGGGGGTGTATGTGGCTTCTCACCACACTGCTGCATGAATCTGGGTGTACGGGAGTGAGAATTACACGGGATTGGGCTGGCGCGAGCAGGGTATGCATATTCCAGGGGTGCGCAGGGAGTTTTACACACGATTTCGCTGGCGCGAGCAGGGTACGCGTATTCCAGGGGTGCGGGGGTAGTTTTACACGCGATTTGGCTGGCGCGAGCGGGGTACGCGTATTCCAGGGATGCGCTGGGAGTTTTACACGTGAATTGGCTGGCGCTAGCGTGGTACGCGTATTCCAGGGGTGCGCGTGGCGTTTTACACACGATTTCGCTGGCGCAAGCGGGGTACATTTATTCCAGGGGTGCGTGGGGAGTTTTACACGCGATTTCGCTGGCGCGAGCGGGGTACCCGTATTGCAGGGGTGCGTGGGGAGTTTTACACACGATTGGGCTGGCGCGAACGGGGTACACATAATCCAAGGGTGCGCAGGGAGTTTTACATGCAATTTCCCTGGCGCGAGCAGGGTACGCGTATTCCAGGGGTGTGCAGGGAGTTTTACACGCGATTGGGCTGGCGCGAGCGGGGTATGCGTATTCAAGGGGTGCGCGGGGAGTTTTACATGCGATTTCGCTGACGCGAGCGGGGTACGCGTATTCCGAGGGGTACGCAGGTAGTGTTACACACCATTTCGCTGGCACGTGGTTGCTGAGTGGCATTTTTAGCACGTTTCCGTGGTTGGGGGGCTGTATGCTGGTCCACTGGCCTTTGTGCCATGTAGGGGATTTGTGCAATGTTTTTGGTCGCACAGGGCAGGGTTGGGGGTGTAACTGGCACTGCTGCAGGGTCGCTGCGCCACTCTGCGCCACGGCTGGTTATGGATGTAAGCGTCCATGAATACGCTGTGCGTGAAAATAGGTTTTGGCGCACACGGCTGGCTCACGCTCCCTCTCTGCGCCAGCCGCGTGCGCTACTTCTGCGCTAAATTCTATGAATTGCCCCCTTATGTACTGCTGGTCTCGATATAAATGTGAATGATCCATGTGTAATGAACACTAGGCTACTATGACACTGAGGTTTGCTGTTATAACCAGTATGCATCACCAGTCCTCTGTCTATGTCTGAGTATCTGTAAATCGGCACCCAGACATCAAGCTGTTTAAAAAGAAACACTTGCTAATGTTCATTTGATAGTAGTGTGAAAAAGCCCCTGTGAAACGCGTGGCGGTTTTGTTTTATGAGTTTTCACATAAATCTGTCTTAGTTTAGTGATTCACATGTTAAGAATCCATTAAAACTTATATATTTTCTTAAGATACATGGAGTGCCGTGAGTTATTTTTTTGATTGGACCAGCGAGTACGTCTTGCGGAGTCCGGGAGAAAGTGGTTTCCATAATTAGTTGGAGTGGCTCCCTTACTTCTATCACGGCACCTGCTTGAAAGAAGGCAGAGAGGTTTGTTTTGGAGTCAATTGGTTTATATATATATCTATCTGAATAAAGCTTTATAATAAAAAAAAGTATTTATTGAAGAGTTATATACCGAGGTGGTGGGACAATCCTCTGGTAATAGCCCGCCACCCAAGTTAAGGGCCCGAGCGAAGCAAGGGCCCCTAAATATGGGCTGCAGTGCTGTTACCTGCAGGTTCAGCCCACCGTTGAGGAGCGTATCGCCATTAGCACCTGTTTAGTTCCCTACGCGGCTGCTAATGGTGTGTATTTAAAAAATTAAAAAATAAACTTAACTTGCTGTGCAGCCTGGCTCTGCGTCATGGTTCCCAATTCCGGTTTCAATGTTGATGACTGTGACATCCTCAACATTAAACTAGACTTGGGAAACCACGGCAGCGCAGCAAGGTACGTTTCTTTTTCTACATTTTAAATAACCCCCTCTTAGCACCCGCCTCGGAAGGTACACTTGTGCTAAGAGGTGAGAGGAGGGCGGGGGAGGGAAGGAGGCGCTGGCTAGCAGCACCCATGCTACTCGAAACGAGGGCTTGTACCAGAAAATAAAGCCTGCATTCCAAGCATCCTGATTGGCCAGTGCCCACTTCCAGGGTGCTGATTTGAAAAATGAAGGCCATTTCAAACATAAATTATTTACGTAGGATGCAATACAGATGACAGAGACAATTCTTGGGTATGGTGTCTTTACAATCAGGAATGGATGTCTGAATGAGAATAAACCAGTTGATGTACGGGTAGTAAGTATTCGAGATGCATACTAGGGACAGAGACTAGGGACAGACATAAATAGGCTGACCCAAAGCTGCCTTGTACCTTTACATGTTATCACTTAATGTATTTACATTCAGTATTCGGATGTGGGACACACTCAGGTCATTGGGGAGGCCCCCTTCCTTTGCTAATAAGTTGCTCTTAACTCTTGTCTTAAGCAATCTTTCTGATGGGATGGCTTTTCGATATTCAGATTGAGGGCATTTTGGTGATGGGCGAGTAGACAGGAACGTAATCGGGAGGAGCCGCAGAGGCGGTGGGACAGTGAGGTTAAAGAGAGGATGATTTCAGAATTCAAGAGAGGAAGAAGAGACATATGCTGTTAGCAAGGTAGATTTGGGAAAGGCCATGGATGGATTTATAGACTCAGAGTAGGAATGTAGAGAGAGATATTTTGCTTCGAGATCCACCCAACGTGGTGTTGGTGTGCAGAGGTGGGGGGGGGGCGGTTACTGAGCTGAAGAGTCTATGGGTAGCAATGTAGAGAGCTTTGTTATGGAGGGTGAAGGAGTAGAAGGGAAGACCAAGGAGTAGGCTTGAGTTAGCTGAACAGAAGGGTAGGGATTACAGTTTTGGTAGAATGGTGGGTGAAGTGGGACTGCCAAGCCCCTGAACTAAGACTAAGGTGCTTAGTGGCTGGATTAGGTGTCTTTCAAATCAAAAGTCTTTTGATCACACTCCATATTCTGTTAATTAATAAGGTAAGGGCAGACAGTTACTGCAAGGCCACGGTTCTCCATCATGAATTCAGTGGGCTGACAAGAATACCTCCCAGGAAAATGCCTCATTTAAAGCTTGAGAAAAATGTGTTTTCCAAAAAATTTATCCATAACATTATACTTGACATTTCTCTATGTGCCGACATGAAGGAGCAGCAATGTGCTTCAGATACCTGGATCAGCTTTTCCGTGTCCCAGAAAATAAAATTTCATATTATGATTATATATATTTTGGGATATATGTTTTGAAAACACATTTTCTTAGGCATTTAAGTGAGGCACTTTCAAGGGAGAAGTATTTTGGATGTGACCGTTCTTTTTGTTTATTTCAAAGATTTAGAACTTTAGTATTTCATTTCGGTGAAGTATATTTTGATCATATTCTATCATGTAATACTATGGTTCCTGTTCAGGGTGAGCAGGTGATGCTATGCAGTTATAATTCATGTCCTTAGGTGAACCTGGACAAGCCATGATATTGATAATGATCTAGATAAGCGGTTGATTCGGTTTAAGTTGCAAGCTGATGCAAGTCTTGGCTCATTTTCAGCCAAACCAGATGAAGAGAACAATTCCTGAAATGTTGCCTTATGAGCTATAGATATTGGTAATAAAATAACAAACCATTCAAGCGAAGTGTGCAAAGATTATTGAGACAGAAGTCTTTTCATGTGAAATTAAAATGTTGTGTGGAGATGCCCTATTTATATATTTTTTAAGTATATATATATATGTATTATTTTAAAATTTAGAAAGTTGCAATTAAGTACAGTCAGTACAAATAATGAATGAGATATGAATTCATAGTTCTTTGCATAATGTTAATGCAATATATAGAGTTATTATATGATAAAAGAATACATGCTACACTTGTCATACTACATAGTAAACCACAAAATATCAATATAGGGTGAAACATGGCATAAAAGATTAATTTGTTTGTGTTTTTGGTTCACAGCAAATCTTACACATACACAATTATATAAAAATAGAGAAATAGAAACATTACAAATATTTTTAACAATACACAACAAGATACACTCAAAAACAGAACATCAAACATCTACCATCTACAAACATCATCTATCTAGCGTCAAATTACATAAATTCATAAAATGTTGGGGGCGTGGCTTGAGCAGCCATGGAGTAGGACATGCTTCCCGTGTAGCTCCGGAGGATCCGACAGATGATCCGTGAAAACTACCTTTGAAAGTGCGCCATTGGTTCCAGAAATGATCACACGCGCACGGGAATGTATGCTCTGCTCATTGTATAAAGATCGAGAGAATCGTAAGCGGGATTCTGGAGGAATTGCTCGACGAACGACGGCGGCTGTTCGGTCCATTGTCACACAAGATGGCCAACAACAAAGGGAACGAAACTAGGGCACCCGAAGAGGACGAATAGAGGCGGCGGCCACAGGGAAAGAAGGACGATAGCGAAGTGAAGACAGAGCAAAACCCCTGGGGCGGTGGGCCTTGGGTCGCGAAGGCTTGGGTGATGGCCCGGACGGCAGGAGCCCGAGGGCAGCAGAGCTGTGAAAAGGCAGGCAGCACCACGACAGGCACGAGAAGCACCCGCTTGGCATTGTTGAGCAACTAGCAGCGGTGAGAGGAGGTGGATGTCGCGACTGCCTGAAGATCACCACAACAGCCGATAAGAGCGGAAAAGACGGTTGGGGAGACACGCGGACTCTGAATCGTAATAGGGAGGACAAACGAGGGCTGGAAAATGGCGGCGCAAGAACAAACAACCCACAATGGATATTTTTGCGAAAACACAACAGTCTCCTGCGGCCATCGCACCCAAAGGCCCGATGGCACAAGCTGAGGGCATCACAGCGGCTGATAATCATCAGATTTTAGAAGCCATTGCGGAGCTGAAAGAATCTTGGGGGGTTGTGATGTTGGACCTGCGCACTTCCTTGGAGGCTAAAATTGAAGCAGTGGGCATTGAAGTCTCCCTGCTGAGACAAGATGTCAAGGGGCTGGCGGAACGCACAAGCAGCCTGGAAGGTGCGGTGAAAACTAACACAGACACCAGCACCAACAATGCAAAGGAGATCCATGTCCTTAAGCAACAGGTGGCCAACTTGGAGTCTCGAGCAGAAGAAGCAGAAGGGAGAGCGAGGAGAAAGAATATCCGCGTGGTGGGTTTGCCGGAGAGTGAGGAGGGCCAGGACCCGACTGATTACATTGAGAACTTACTCCTACAAGGAATTGGGGCCGGCACACTCTCGCAGGGATTTGTAGTGGAGCGCGCACACAGAGCCCTTATGAGGAAGCCGAGACCAGGGGCCCCTCCACGAGTGATAATCACCAAAATACTGAACTACAAAGACTGCGAGAAAATACTGGAGTACTTTCGAAAAGGCGGAACAATCGAGAGGGCCTCGAGCACCATCACGGCATACCCGGATTATACTATGCTGGTCCAAAGACAGCGGTACAGCTATGTAACCATCAAAAGGAGGCTGCGGGCGGCTGGGATAAAATATATGCTGCTGTACCCTGTGAAATTGAAGGTGGTGCATAAGAGCAAAATGCATTCTTTTGACACTCCGGAAGAAGCAACAACATGGATGGATCTGCATGGCTGCCCGGAACAAGACACGGAAGAGACCCAAGATGGACGTGATAAGTGACTAAGATATGGTATGCATGCTGTTATGGCGGCGTGTGAACATTCCAAGGGCGCCTAGGCGAAGGCTAAGAACAATGGGCCTGGCTGTGGGAGGCTGATATTCGATAAAATACTGCTGATTGTGAGAGACAAGATGGACTGGAATATAGTGGCGGGCACATATATTTAAATTGTATGGCAATGTGTAGTTATCCGATGTGCTATGGGAGCGGCAGGGCGAAAGTACCGTACCCCCCAAAATATAGTTGTAGTTGTAGTAGGTTGGCCACTAAGGCGGCCTCACCCTGCGGAGCTTCGAGTACAGGCGAGAGCCGGAAAGAGCTAGATGCAGGGGAGCCTGAGATCCAGGGATGGAGCTGGGCAACAGTTTGGGGGGGGTGATGTTGGGGCAGGGATGGGAGGTGTGGGTGAGAAAGAGCGGGAAGTTTGGTGTGTTTTTGGTTAAAGGGGATTTAGAATAGGATGCGAGCCTATACAGATTGGATTGGAACTCAAAGTTAAACTGCACCTGGAAGGGAGGGAATGGGATTATATCAGGCCATGAGGGACCTTAAAATACTCACATGAAATGTGCGGGGCTTTAATAGCTATTTAAAAAGGAACAAGGTTATGCTGTATCTGCGCAGGCAGAAAATAGGTATTGCATTGCTGCAGGAAACCCACCTTACACGTGAGAGGATGGACATGATTGCGGGAAAGTGGAAGGGGGTGTTGGTGGGCTCATCGTACTCGGCCTACGCAAGAGGAGTACTTATATGGTTGGCGCCACATGTCCCGTTTCAGCGATTGCAAGTGGTGGCTGAGACAGACGGGAGGATGGTTATGCTGAGGGGACTGGTAGAAAACAGGGAGATAAGTATTGTTAACACGTACGCCCCGAACCAGAACACAGTGACGTACATTAGGACATTGAGTGCAAACCTGAGCGTATGTGTGGGAAGCGCGGTGATCTGGGGAGGGAACTTCAACTGCTTATTGAACCCGAGGGTGGATAGATCGGATGGAAAATTGGATAGACCGGCCCCTGCAGCCAGGGCGCTACAGACACTGCTTGATGACTTTGGGTTGGGAGATGCATGGAGAGTGTGGCACCCCCGGGAAAGGCAATATTCACATTATTCTGCCCCACAGCAGTTATCAACGAGGCTGGACTATGTCTTCGCATCACCTGAAATGATAGCGGAGATTGCAAACATAGAGTATAGGGCCAGGGTCCTCTCGGACCACTCGCCCCTGATTCTTGCGTGGCAATACTGCCCCCCGAGGGCGAGGATCCCGACATGGCGCCTACGAGCGGAGGTGTTGCGAGACCCCTTCTTTAGAGAGGATTTGAGGGAGGAGATCGTAAACTATTTTGAAACAAATACTGGGAGTGTGGACACGGCGGGAACACTATGAGAGGCCTTTAAAGTTGTCATGAGGGGTGCAGCCATAGCGAAATCCAAGGGTCTACAGGGTGGGGTTTCGGCTGAACTGCGGGAGACGGAAGTAAAATTGGAAGAGGCCTTAAAAGCCGGAGACGATACAGTGGAGAAGCTAGAATTGATACTAGAATTGATACATAGGCTACAGCAAAAATGTGCAGAATACTGGGAGAGGTTGTGTAACCTTAATTATAAAAAATACATATAGAGACAGCATGCGGGAGGTGATAAACCGGGGAGACTTCTGGCGTGGTTATATAAGAGCGAGAACCCCAGAGCCACAATTAGAACTATAGAGAGAGAAGACGGTAGCGTAGAGGACACCCAGGAGGGAGATAATAAAGGGTTTGTGGATTATTATAAAGTGTTATACGGAGAAGATGGGGAAAGTAGCCGTGTAATGATGGAAGAAACTCTTGAGGATATGGGGCTACCCAAGATAAACGAGGAAGAAAGAGAGGAATTGGACACCCCGATTACCCTGGAAGAAGTGGGGGAGGTGGTGAGGCAGCTGCCTACTAGTAAGATGGGCTCCCAAGCAAATTTTACAAGGTATATATAGAAGAGGTCCTCCCCCGCTGCTAGAAATGATAAACAAAGCGTTCGAGATGGGACGCTTACCGGAGTCACTGAGAGAAGCTGTCATAGTACCTCTCCCTAAACCTAATAAACCTGGGCATAGCTGTGGTTCCTTTAGACCCGTGTAAATGCTGAACCAAGACGGCAAGATATTAACTGCTGTCTTGGCGAATAGACTGAAGAGGGTCATTAGCAAATTAATACATCCGGATCAAACGGGCTATGTCCCCCATAGAAACATTACTAATAATCATAGGCAACTCCAGAGAATCATTGAGTTTGGCAGAAAAAGTGATGAGGAAATGGCAATCGTGTCCTTGGATGCGATCAAGGCCTTTGACTCCGTCAAGTGGCCATGGCTGCTGGCGGCCCTGAAACACTACGGGTTAGAGCCTGGCTATGTAAGGTGGGCGAAGATTTTGTATAGCGAACCGCTGGCTAGAGTTAAGACAGGATCTGTGATATCAGAGAGGTGGCAGCTTAGCAGGGGTACTAGACAAGGATGCCCGTGGTCTCCTATGCTCTACATACAGGCCCTGGAACCTCTCGCGATTTATCTGAGGCAGTAATATGACACCATAGGCATCGAGGTGAAAGGGGAGTGGCATTTGATCTCCCTATATGCAGATGACATGCTGCTGTACATGCGGTTCCCAGAGGAAAACCTCCAGTGCATTTTGGAAGTGCTCGGGAGATACGCTGTGCTGTCCTGCATAGCAGTGAACCCCCAGAAGTGTAGCCTGTTCCCATTGGGGGGGGTACATAAGGATTCCAGCGGAGAGGTTACCGGTATTGCAGGTACCGTGGGCGGTTAGTACTTTTCGGTACCTGGGGATAGACATATATCACACCGTGGAGGAGGAGCATATTTGTAATACAGAAGTAGCTAACAAATAAATTGAGAAGTGCATGCGGTTTTGGGCAAAGCTGCCTTTGGCGATGATGGGGCGGGGAGCGATGCTAAAGATTGTGGTCCTGCCGAGGCTCCTACATTACTTCAGGAATATACCGTACCTGATTCCTAGGGGGTTCTTCACCAAACTGAATAGCATGTGTAGGGACTTTTTGTGGCATGGCACGCGAAACAGAGTGGCGTTATGGAAGCTTCAGAACTTCCATGACAAAGGGGGAATAAAGCTGCTTGACTATGAGGCGTACTATGTGCCAAGCCAGTTGTAGTATGTTGCCAAATGGTTCTCTGATGAAGAGACCTCTGAACTTAGGCTGTTTGGGCGTGATTGTGCACCTTTTTATTTGAAAGAAGTGATGTGGGCACCCAGGGCGGAAATGATGGGGCGCCCTAAAATGATGCTACTGGGGTGAAGGTGTGGCGCAGGGCATGTCAAATGATGGGGGACCCGTCCCCATGTTCACCGCAGATACCATTGGTTGTATTTACGGGGGCAGACGCTCAGCTGCGAATGATACTCCGGACCCACTGGGAACCGGCTGTGGTGGCAACGATGGGTGATATTTGGCAGGGGGGCTCAAGTGTTACTTTTGAGGGGCTGCGGGAAGAAGCTGGGTTGCACGAAGGCCAGTACATTACGTATCACAGAATGGTACAAAGGATCAAGAGAACATGGCCTGAAACTGTGTTGGAGGAAGAATTAGACGCTACCATAGACGTGATATATGACATAGCTGAGGGGGGTCACAAGATTTCCAGACTGTATAAGATGTTGATGTCTAAAGTGGGGAAGGAGGTCACGCAGTTGAGACTAGACTGGGAAATGGATGTCGGGGCCCAAATGGGAGATGGGATCTGGAAACGGGTGCAAGGGTATCATAAGAAGGTGTCCAGAAACGCGAGGCTGAAACAGATACAGCTGTACATAACACACAGGGTTTATATGACGCCTTGGAGGATATCGAGGTTTGAAAATGCAGGACGGCAAGCATGCCCCAAGTGTGACGAAGAGAACGCGGGCATGGTGCATATGTTCTGGTCATGCCCGATCATAGAGAGGTTCTGGAGGGGAGTGAAAGAGAAACTAGAATAAAGAAGGTTCAAGATAGTAGTGGATACGGTGTGGGCCTGTCTGCTGGGGGGGTTCCCCAGACCACAGAAGCTCAGGCATGTAAGCAAGCTGAGGGACCTGGCTTATGTGCTTGCAAAAAGAAGGATTGCCATGGGATGGAAGTCATGCCATGTGCCGAAGATAGAGGTGTGGTGGAAAGACTTGCAAAAATGGGCAGAAGCCGAAACCATGGCATGGCAAGAAGCGTGTAGCAATGGGGGGGAGGAGGAGAATGACTCCCTGATGGCCTGGAAATCACTGATAGCCGAACTGTTTGGGTCATTAGCCGACCCAGCTGAGCCTGTGGAGGAGGAGACCGAACCACAGGATGCGGAAACTGAAGGTTTAACGCAATAGACTCACAAGGGGGGTGGGTTAGAGGGAATAGTGGTTAGGAAGTAAGAAAAGTGTAATGAAACTGTTGGAACATGCACTATTGGTTTGGTTTTTATTGTTTGTTTGAAATGTAAAATTTAATAAAAAAAGAAAAAAAAGAAAAAAAAGAAAATTCATAAAATGTTAACCCAATTAATTAGTGTCAAACTGTAATTTCAGTACATATTTAATAATTGTATTAACATACCTAATGACAGCAATTCATAAAGATACTTGCTTCCCGGTGAACATTCGTAGCCGGAAATTTGATTGGTCAAAAACATTCCAATCATACTCAAATTGAGAAAAATATTTTAATCTCAAAGTTAGTAGATTCGGACATTCAGCAAACAAATGCTCCAAAGTTTCAATACATTCTTCATTATTACAGAGAGAGCACACTATTTGTAATACGATACTATAAATAAAGAACTTAACTGTTTTAATGAATTCATTAACAAGAATATATATATATATATATATATATATATATATATATATATATATATCTAAGTAAACAGATAAGCTATCAAATGAATGATTTATAAATATGCATCAACACAAAACGAATGCACACATAAGGTGAGAAGAGGATAATGAGGAAATAGGAACACATAAGTTATAGTATCATATCCTATGCAAAATTATTCTAATATGCGAATACAGTTCATGAAATTGTAGGGTTCTATTATGAAGATGGAGGTTGAGCTAGGAATGTAATAAAGTTCCTCCATATTTATATATAAGTATGTACATCCTTCAATAGCTGTGTATTTTCCAATCAGTGCTGGTTTTGTAGTGTGTTGGATTATATCTTTTTGAGTGAAGTGTATTTTTAATAGAGCCTTGTTTGGCATTGCTTTTATTTGGGTATACATGCCCTACTGTTGCTTTGATGCTTCTGCTGCTTGGTTACTATTCTGAAGAGTATAGATAGCTCTTGGACAGTGATGCCATTGTAGGGGCAAAGGAGTTATAACATTCACTTTCTATCAGTTTTACCTTCATGACTGAAACACCTGTGAACCGAGTTATGGAACAACTTTGATTTTAGCACACAGAAGCCTTTGCTCCACCTTGTACTTCTTTTGAACAGAATAGGATTTTGTTGCATTAGACATCTCCCGACAATTTCTGGCAATTCTGTAAGTACCTCGGTTTTGAAGGCAAAAAACAAGAAATTGTTTTCAGTATCAAGGTATTAAATGACAATTTATTACATACAATAGCACATCCGTTAATTTGTGTCAGGTCAGTACCAGAGAAAACGTTGGTATTTACCTGGGCATAGGCAGGCAGTAGCCAAACAATTGTGAAAGTCTGACCAACCCAAAACTATTGATATTGTCAATGCTTGTGTGGGGTTTAATCACAGCCTAAACAAATATAATGAAAAGGCCCACTGTGGGTGTGTCTGCAAGTAACACAACGAAGAGTTGTGATAAAATGGAAAGGTTGTGTGAAGGGCCAAGTACTGGCAATCAAAAGGCCTATCTTTCATTACAAGTGGAAAGGTCGAACTGAAAAGAAGCCTTTCATTTGTATTTGCAAGAGAAAATCAAAAGCCCCTAATACGTGAAAAGTAGGGTTTTCAAATACTGTAACTAAAATGGCCTTGCATGTACGTTTTGCAGTTTTAAATGAAGACATGAGAAAAAATGGCCCCCTGCTAAAATAAATATATCAGGGGAATGACTGGGTGTGTGGTGACAAGATGCAATGTATTAAAATGTATAATATGATTCAAATGCAAAATACAGGCAACAATTGAAAAAGGCTATTTTGTTTCCATAGATCACATGTAAATCTCATTTAGGCCTGAGACAGACCATGTTTCTTGTTGTTGAGAAGATTTTCAAGGCCTGCCTGGCTCCTTAGCTGGATGAATTTGCTACCCGGGTTGTGGGTCGAGGGGTCAACTTGCGTCCAGTAAGCCAAGCAGGCAAAGACGGCAGGGGTGGCCCCTCAGGTTGCCCATTGGGTGGATTTTTAGCCCAGGCTTGGGCATTTAGGCTGTCCGACTGGACAGTGGATTTTCTGCAATTTCCCTGGGACAGCTCAGACAGCCAGTAGGGCAATCAGGCAACTGGCGGGTCGGCAGGGCTGCTAGGGTCAAGGTCATGATAACCGATGATGCACAATGTCAAAGATTGGTGGGTCCACGTCAGAATTATTGTGTGGAACTTTGTCTGTAATAAAATGCAGCCTGTTTACCTCCAAAATCGTTTGTATTAATACAATGTGTGTTTTATGTTATGGCGACATGGTTATCTACGAGTGCACCCCTAAGGTGTGGAGCACTTGCTTGTGTTTACTGCAAGAACAGAGAGTGTTGTCATGTGCAACCATAGCAGATCACATGACACTGGCTTGTTAAACAGAGTCAATGGACAGTGTCCCGCTCATGTTCTCACTTTGCAAGTACAATGTACACTGTCACAGAGCGTTTGCACCATGCATGTTCATGCAAAATACCTTGCCACTAGGATTAAATACAGGTTTTGCAAACACACTGCGCACAGACACTAGTTAAGACCACGTTGGTATAGTAGTTTTAATTAACACTAGGGTAGCCTGATACGTGTTTCGAGCACTTGCTCTTCCACTGAGGCTGCAGTGAGGTGTGAATCAGTTGCGAACCATAAGTATGGTAAGTGATTGAAGAATAAGTCTGGAGCTCCAGTTCGGATTTGCAGCGGAGACGCTGCCTCAACGTGGAAACGCTTCAATAATTGTTGTTGCAACTGCAAGTGACAGTGGAGCCCGTGAGACTTACTCTTCAATCACTTACCATACTTATGGTTCGCAACTGATTCACACCTCACTGCAGCCTCAGTGGAAGAGCAAGTGCTCGAAACACGTGTCAGGCTACCCTAGTGTTAATTAAAACTACTATACCAACGTGGTCTTAACTAGTGTCTGTGCGCAGTGTGTTTGCAAAACCTGTATTTAATCCTACTTACCTGGTGGAAGACTTGGCAAGTCCCGCCCTCTGCACTCATCTGCAGCGCTTCTCACTACACTTAAGCTTAACAGGTCCTTGCGCTGAACCTCGCCATCCCCCCTTGCCAAATTTAGTTGTCTCTACCTTGCTACTAGGTCATACCCAGTGCCTCTGCCATGTACCTCAGCCCATCAACTTCAACATGTGGGATGGGAGGCTATGGGCACAGATCATGACACAGCTCTATTTGCAGGCCACACCATAGCACAATGTTGTGTAGCATACAAAAGACAACAATTATGTTATGCACCTTCAGATGGGCATAGAGTAGCACCCCCCAGAATGATCAATGCATATGAACAGGGACTTCCGGATTCAAAACGTTTGCTCTATGGGATTTCATGTATGTATGTGTGCTGTGTTGTACCGTTGCAGTCCTTTGCCCACTGGGTACCTGAAAGAGGTGAGTACATGCATCCTTAAGGGATGCCCACTGTCCCCTGTGGAAGAAGGATGTCTGGTGTCAAGTCTTTGTCAATCTGTACACAGAGATGTGTGGCAAAGGTAAATTGGGTTTAGGTTAATATAATGAAAACCAAAATCACAAACACAATAAGTTTGCATTTTGTAATTCAAGATTCTTTTTTTTGTCCCACGTGACCCCCGCAGACCAAAATACCAATTTAGGGAATCGGGGGAAACCCCTGCAACCCCCAACCCCTAATTCAGTATTTTGGAATATAAACTTTGTGTGGTCCCAAAATGCGGGACTTTGGGTGATGAAGTATTTTAAATACAGTATTTTCGTTGAATACCAGGTAAACTGGCCTAACCTGTCAAGCAGCCATGCAGCTCTATACTATGCTGCCTCAAACTGGCATGCAATTGCAGCGTGCCACTAGAAGTAGCTGTCATGTGTCACTCCAGGCGAGTTAGAATTAACAATCATGATGTTATTGCTGGCGCACCATCTGAACATTCATGTAAGGTCATAATCATCTTTTCCTTTAAAGGCAATTTTTCAGAGGAGGGCTGAGAGCCACATGGGTGAAATCAATGATATCGACACACCAGGGAATCCTTTTATATCACAGAATGCCTGGATAATGCTTGCTCTTCTAAGGCGTCATGGAGCATGGATAGGTACTTCCTGGGAGAGGCAAGCATAAGGTGGAGGACCTTTTTTTTTATTGTTATTGACAAATTAACCTTTAACATTTTAAGAAACACGAACCAAAGCAGTTCATACAAAATAGATAAAACATTCAAGTAATTTACAGCCATTTAAAACTATGTCTGAATATATCATATAAAAATTCACAATTTCATGTTGATATCCAAACATATAAAATTATAACCTTTCACAGACATAAAATCTAAATTCAATATTCCAACCTGGCCATAGCCCTATATGAGAAACACCTATACATGACCTCCATCTAACAAATTGACCCCAGGAAACCAACCACTGTAGTAATTTCAGAGGTTACATTTCTCCACAAACATCTGCCCCAGAAAAATTCAAGATCAACCCATTCCAAACAATGGAAAAAGTGTTGGAAGTATTTTATTCAGATTGATTGCAGCTGAGGACACTTTACAGCCAGATGTTTGTTGGTTTTCAACATGTCTTCCGTGTTACAGAATCTACAGATATTTTCTTCTGGATCTATTTGATTGTATATGAGGAGAATTTCTTTTGATGGAATTAAGTTCCAATTTAACAAGAGACTGACCCAAAACAAATTTTTTACCAGAACTGCTTGGTCAACCTCCCCTCTTTCTACTGGATGAAGACCAGTCGTAATCTCATCTCGCCTCAACAGTGTTTTTAATTCATAGTTTCTATCATCCACATTAATCTTGCACTGTCCTTCCACACCAAGTGGAACATTATCAGTTAGAGTAGAAATGTAATATCCAAGTTGACAATTAGAGCGAAATTCTTTCAAGATCAGGTCATATACTTTTTTCGAGGGGGTGTTCACAATCGCCACGTCTGTTCTTATGGGATAGAAAAAATCAACATGTTCTTAATCCTTAGTGGATAATGCTCTTAATGAAGGGACTTCTGCTAATAGGGAAAGGATACGTGCACAATTCATTACAGTGCACCTACTCTCAGGTAGTAGACCAGCAATGTTCATATCCCACCCAATGATCTTAGTCTTTTTTTTTTTTTATTTGCATTAACCAATGTTGATATTTCCCCCTTGTATATTCAAGTCCTGCTGCCATAGATCGGGTCTGCTGACTCCTTTCAGGAGACAAGTAACCAGTCTTGATTTCTCCAGAGAGGAAGGTCTAATCGTTTGCCGATTTTCACAATCTGTTTGGGTCTGGTAGTTAATACATTGTTTCTTCCCATTGCCATTGCTTTGTATATCATCTGTTACTTTAAAAGCCTATTCTCCATCATGAATAGCCTTACATTTTTGAAGCCCGAGTACGTTCCTTCTTAGGACCTCCCTGATAGAACACAGACTGGCTGAGGACCCCATTTCACATTTTTAATACACTCTTATTACACGTATTCCACTCCTGTTGGTCAACGCACATAGTAAGGGGGAGCGCTGTGCTCGTTGCGGGCTACATTTGTATTTTTTGGCATCTGCCGCCTCAGAGGCCATTGTTGAATTCTATCTTTCCACCTCGCGGCCACTGCAGTCTGTTTCCTTGTTCCTCCTCCAGTGTTGATCTCCACCTGCCCCCCTCCCTGATTGGGCATTAGGCACTATTTGACTTTTGCGCCCAGGGCAGCCACACTGCCCATTGCAGGCCTGTGCTGGGAAGGGCCCCTAGGTTAAGGGTAGCTCCCTTAGAAGCAGCTCCAGCTTGGGAAGCAAGGACCCTCAGCTGTCAACCTGCTGCAATGCACCAGGTAGTTGTGGGTAGGGGGGGCAGCATTCACAGCACTCCACTAACTGACCCTCCCCTCTATTATACCTTTCTGCTTACCTCACTACTCTTTGCACCCCAATTATATTTCTTGTTTAGGCACCCTTCTTTTTGTATCCCTGAAAAGTCGCATTGCACTGCTGCTGTGCTTGCTAGGCAGTTTCCCCTCTTTTTAGGAAAGTCGAATTTGGGTGGTTTTGCACTGCTGCTGTTTTTATTACTAGACAGTTTTCCAAAGTTTCGGCCATTCTAACCTATGGAGCAGAAGGCTACCTTAAGTTCAACCCAAGGAATTGGGCGAAAATAGAAGGTGCCTTTTGGAAAAGGGCATTGAACATTCCCGGAAGCACCCAAATACAGGCGGTGAGGATGGAACATGGTCTCACCTTATTAAGGGCAACAGCTGAATGGAAAACATTGTCTTTCTTCAGGAAATGTATTCAAGAGGAGGTGAAAGGGGGTTTCTCGTGCCTAAAAAAAGCCCTATCAGAACAAAATGAGCCAGTGTTGCAAAAATGGTGATGGAATGCAAGATGCTCATAGCTAGCATTGAGGAATCATCGCAATCACTTATCGTTAATCCAGACAAAACTAAGAAGAAACTTTTTATCCAGGATTGGATCCAGAAACAGACTGAAAGAGAGAAATATAAAACCTATGGGAGACCATTAGGTGAGTGCAGGAAATTAAATACCTTACCGAAATACCTGCAAGTTTTCCCAACCTGGTTTTTTAGAGATCAGTTCTTTCGATTCCATTTGAACCTGTTTCAGAACAAGGTGACAAGAAACTGGTGCAAATCAGATGGCAATTCATTAATCCGTGGACTGTGCAAGACTGAAGATTCACAAGAATCTACTGAACATCTTGTAATGGACTGCAAAGCCCTGGACCAACAAAGAAGGAAATTAATGTTGGAGGTGATCAGCAAATATGGCCAGAGAACGAGAGATGTTTGGTGGAAAATGTTGCTTGCAGGAGAGTTGACATCGATAATCTTGTCTTTGGTTAAATGTTTAATAGTGATCAAAAAGAAACTCGAAGAGTAAAGGAAGAATTATGAAAGCGGCTTTTCCTTATAGCCCTGGTCTGTACATGGTGTATGAGGTTATATGATTTCTTTCTCTCTTGACATATTTTTCTCTTTTTTTTCAATTTTAACCTCATAAATGTTCCTTTTCTGGTATATTGGGGACCATGGTGGTTAAAGGCAAAAAATGTACAACTAATATGAACCACTTTAAATAAAAAAAGTAAAAAAATTACTAGACTGTTTTGTCACTTTTTAGGAAAGTCTAATTTGGGTGGGTTTTCATTGTTGGTTACGGTTGTACTATTAACTGCATACTATTAGGATCTCTCCCACTCTCTCGGCCCACAACCCACTGGGGGTACCATAGTACTATTGTGGGTCACCTGCCACTCCTCCTGTTTGTTTCCTACTGTGTGGTCCTCACCTCCTCTGTGTTTCCTGTGTTATACAGCGCTGCGCTGTGTCTCTCCTCTCTTCCGCTCCCTCCTCCTGCTTTCCTCAGACCCTCTATGATGCTTTCCCTCTCTCCCTTCTTTTCTAACTGCTGCTCTATCCCCTATCTTATCCCTCTCACTAAGTCTGGAAGGAAGAAGTTCAAGAGGGACATTGTGGTCTCCAACCCTGGCCTCTCTATCGCTGATACTTACATCAGTGCTTCCTCCAGACAGACTCTCATGTACATACTCTTTATCATTCCCTCTCCAAACCTATGGACCCTCAAATGGCCTCAGCTCTCTCTCCTATCTCTTCCTCACCCATTAATTGTTGCACTCGCTGGGGGGTTCTCTTGTCCTCCTTCCACTCCTCAAAGACCATCATTAAAGTCTATATGAATGGCACCATCTTGGTCCAGGGCCCTCAGCCCAAACTCCTCCTTTTCGATAGGTGTCTCCCATGTCTTATCAACTTCTTTCCTTCTCTACTACTCCTGCGAATCTCAATTTTCTTATGGTGAGTGTGAGCTAATACATTCATGCATTAATGTAAAATCTGTTTAGCAATATAGTTTTTTCTGAACTATCATGGATCAACATTTGCTGAGAGCCATGCAGAAAGATATACTTGTTATTATGTTTAGCACAAATTCTAGTTTTGAAGCACTATATATGTTTGTGTGCCAATGCAAAAATGCTGAACGCAGCTGAACACAGTGTATAGATGTTATTACAACAACTTGTCTTTTAGGCAGACAGTCAGATAATCTCATGCAGAGAATACAGCCTTTACTGCGGGAGGAAGAGATAGCATGATTGATGTTTTTCTTTCTGCAGAGTTAGGGTGTCTTGTGCGAGAGAAATAAAGTTGGCATGACATGCCTTGCTTTCATAGAATATGTTCCAGTACAGTTCATACTATAACAATGTATGCATGTAGGTAGAAGCATGCTGTTTCCATGGATTGCTTCTAAGCATGTAATGTACATCAATGCCACTATGTATAACAGTGGATCTCTGTTCAGTAGAGGAGCGAGGGAGCTCTCACTGCCATGGTGTGCTGGGTGAGTGTGCTAGAGGGCTCACTGCTAGAGTGACAGCTGAGTGCTGGGGGATTGGCTTTTGTTAGTGAGAAGTTTGCTTCCCCTGCCAAGCAAAATAATCTGTTTTCCATTTAAAAATCTATCTCCGTGTCTTGTGATCTTATTTTGTTTCCATAGTACATATTTATGAACTTACACTCCTACTAATACCTCTCTGGATCCTCGGCCGCCCTCCCCTTCCGCTGTCTCTCTGACACCTTCTTCCTTTCTCACCTTGAAACATTTGTGTATAGGTGCGTTATAAATGCCATATCATATGCTCCTCTCTGGCTACTATGCCACCTTCTGCTACTACCACTGCCCACTGTCAAGCCCCTCTACCACATCGGCTGGGTGTACCTCATGCCTGTACCCCACCCCAGAAGTCTTTCAAATGTGGCAATCTGCTTGATGTCGCTACTCTAAACTCTTGCTCTGCTGTCAAACACTTCTCTGACATCTGCCACCTACTCAAAGAACTTGACCTGGATGTCCTCGCTCTCACCAAGACATGGTTCACGGCCAGCTCGGTCACAAGTTTGACACTCTCCTCCCTGATGGCTACAAGATCCTCTCTGAGACCAGGACTAACTGTCCCGGGTATCTCTGATCTTTCCGGAGGGATTCCCTGCTTCTGTCATTCCTATGCAGGCCTACTCCTCCTTTGAATGCCTGGTCTGAAGGCTCTCTATCACTCCTGGCCTCTCTCTGACTGTGGCAACCATCTACAGGCCACCAGGCCAGTTTGCCCTCTTCCTCTCAGAGTGGGATGACCTCTCCTCTACTCTCCTTGCCTCTAAACATCTCCTCAGAGACCTCAACATCATCCTGGATGTTTCTAATTCATCCTCTGGGTTCTTCTGCAATCTCTACAACACTCTCTCTCCATTCATCCCTCTGGACCGACACATTCTGCCAGACACACCTTGGATTTAATCATCTCCTTAGACATCCCCCTCTCTAAACATCTCAACACTCCTCTCTCTTGGACTAAACACTTCCTGCTATCCTCTTACATGAAACTCTCTATCCCTCAGGCAAAGCCCACCCCAGCACTGCCACCTACCTTCTCGGTCATTCGACCCATGAAGCATGTTTTATTGGATCCCTTTGTCTCTACTTTCTCTGCTCCTCCTATCCCTGTGGCAGACTCTCACTCTGACACTGCCCCCGCTAACCTCCATCTCCCTATCTTCAACACTCTGGACATCTTTGCCCCCGTCATGAGAATCTGCCTGAAGCCTACTTTCAAGTGTAACTCTTGGTACGACTCTGACCTCACCATCCCTGAAGTGCAAGGGCAGGGTGGCCGAGAGGAAGTGGAGGGCTCCAGGCACATCATCTGACAAACTGGCCTGCTGGCTGTTTCAAAGGCAATTATGAAATCAAGGGGTAGAGTATCCCTCTTTTTTGGTCAGGGAGCCTAAGTCATGAGGGGTTTACAGAAAGAAAAAAGGAAGGATTTAGGCTACCCCACCTGTATCACAGTGGCCGGTTGAGGACCCAGCACACGTTTATCATAGATCTCTGTTGGTTAGTCTGTACATATGAGAACACACAGAATTTATGCAATACAATTTACATTTATTTGAACATAGTGGTTTAAAATATAGCTCAAACAGCTATTAACAAAGACCTTTTGTTTTGCCTAAAAAACTGTGATCAATTCAGTCTAACAGGCTTGATAATCAACCACATACATTGGTTCTTTACATTCACTGTTTTGTAGTGTGGATTAGTAAGAAAAGGTGACTTAGAATGTGGTCCGGTTGACTTCACATCTGTCTCGTTGACACAATACTGGTGTTACAAGGTTAGCGCCTTGCATTTTAACGCCTGCTAAAAACAGGCGTTAAAATGGTAATCAGGCGTTAAGGGTTAACGGTGCCGAAGCACACAGCACAAGAGGTGGACAGTGGGGGTGAAGTGCTAATACTGAAAATAGCCCACGCTGGCCCACAAACTCATGCTGTATCTGGACCCTGGAGGACCACCGCTCCCCCAACCCGCACATCGCCAGGCCCCCCTGCAGCAAACACACCGAGCCACGCGGACCTCTCCCAGACTAGCCTAAACTGTGGTCCCCTAAGCGCAATCACAATGCCTACAGGGTGCGGTCAGAGCATGAATACAACACACAGTAAGATGATAACACCTACAAAAGGTAAAGCACGCAGAACCATACGCATCTAGTGATATTGGTACCATGGGGAAAGACAAGTCAAGGAAAGTCCCCACACAAAGCAGGATGGATCAATACACCATCCCTCCACCCCAGGCGTCAGACCTCCACCCGCAATCCACGGATGAGATGGAAACTGACCAGGGAATTTCATTGAAAGACATTATGGCTGCGATAGCCGACTCCCGCACATCAATGGAGCAGAAAATGGACGGGTAATAAGTATGGATGTATCCCTCCTCCGACACGATCTCCAAAAACTAACAGCAAGCACCGGGGAAGCTGAGCATCGCATATCCAAAACAGAGGATAGAATGCATAACATGCAACAGCAGCTCCAAAATGTCACAACCAAACTGAAGGTACTGGAGGACAGAATTTAAGATGGAGAAGGCAGATCCAGACGTAACAATGTGCGCATACTCGGCATACCCGAGAAGGCTGAAGGCCCCTGCATGGAACTCTTTCTAGAACAATGGCTGACCGACCTGTATGAGCCAGATGCCTTCTCCAAGTTCTTTTCCATAGAGAGGGCACACAGAGTACCCACGGGTAGACCTCCGCCCGGCGCACCTCCACGCACGGTTATAGCAAAGTTTTTAAGCTACAGGGATCGTGATGCCTACTGCAACATGCGCGCGCAAAAAAAGCGCCATCACATTCAATGGCTCCAAACTTGCCTTTTTCCCCGACTACACCAGGGAAGTGCAAAAGGCGAGGCAATCCTTCGACCACCTCAAAAAATAACTGCAAACAATGGGAGTGAGGTATGGCCTGCTCTTCCCTGCGCCACTCAAGAATATAGCGATGGACAATGCGAAACAAGCGCATACTGCAATGCGAGCAAGACTCTATGAAATGGGTGACAAGGCTGGCAAGATGCTGGCTTGGCTGGAAAGGAAGGAGCAGGGACGCAGTCATGTCCGAAGGCTCGACACAGGAGGGCCCAACGCAGGGGTGATGGATCAGGAAATAAGCCAAGGCTTTGCAGAATACTACGCTGAACTGTACAGAGAACCCACGACCCAGATGGACGTCATGATCATGGACCAAATTGATAACCCCACCTTAAATGAGACGCAACTGCTAGAGAGGGAGATCACGGAAGATGAGTTCCTAAGTGCCATGTCGGGCCTCCAAACCGGTAAATCCCAAGGACCTAACGGCTTCCCGGTTGAGCTATGGCGGAAGGTGGGAACCAATGTGGTGGCCCCCCAACTACTCCGAATGTATGAACATGCGCGAGAAAAGGGCATTCTCCTGCCAGATCTGCGAGAAGCAACAATAATAGTGATACACAAGCCGGACAAGCCCCCGGAAAGATGCAGTTCATACAGGCCCATTTCACTAATCAATAGCGAGACCAAAATACTGGCGAAATTACTTGCGGACCGTCTACAACAGGTTATTCCCTCTCTGATATATCCGGACCAGTGCGGCTTCATGCCACAGAGATCAACTCGCATGAACCTCCACAGGCTATACTCAGCCCTGGAAAGGGCCAACAGCATACGGGGCCCACTAGCCCTACTAGCAATTGACTTTGAAAAGGCCTTTGATTCGGTGAGATGGGAGGCCATCTGGACCATAATGCGCCGCATGGGCTTCGGTGAGAACTGTATGAGGTGAGTGTGCCTGTTGTACGAATCCCTGGTGGCCAGGACCAGGGTCAATGGCTGGCGATCGGACCTCTTCAATCTGGGGAGGGGCACGAGGCAGGGCTGCCCACTGTCGGCCATGATTTTCGCAATCGCTATCGAACCACTGGCAATCCTCCTGCGAAACACGCCAACCTGGTAAGGCTTACGATGGTCTGAGACCTGGGAAGACAGAATATCCCTCTATGTGGATGACCTGCTCATCCATCTGAAGGACCCGAGCAACTTCTGCCCCAGAGTCATGCACCTCTTAGAGCGATATGAGGCATTCAGCGGATTACATGTGAACTGGTCCAAATCAATCCTCTTCCCTATAGGAGACACCTCGATGGCAAACCTAGCGGCTGGCCCTTACAAGATTGAGAGGGAACAGTTCAAATATCTGGGGATACGTATCATGAAGCATCTTACTGAATACACAACACTGAACCTCTCCCCCCTTGTAACAAGATTTGCAGAAGATACCCGCCATTGGATCTCCTTGCCACTAACGCTGATGGGCAGAGCTGCCCTGTTCAAAATGATAGCTCTTCCTAAATTCTTATATATCCTGCAAAATACTCCATTATACATCCACCATCGAGAATTCCACAAAATCGAGTGCATCCTCCGAAAATTGCTATGGGGAGCAGGACATCCGCGAATTGCTCTTGCCACACTCCAGAGGTCCATCTGGGAAGGAGGGATTGGACTGCCCAGACTGCAGTCATATTACTGGGCCAGTCAGATGGCGGTAGTAAATGATATGCTCCATGGGGACGGAAGCCTCCCACACATCAAAGGGCTTATCTGCAATGCCACGACCACGCCACTAGAGCACCTGTATGGAGGCCTGAACCGCACACCAAAAACAGATATGGTAATGCATATAGTGAGAATATGGAAGGAAGCACATCAGTACTTAGGATGGGGAGGGAAAGTAATGCTGGCGCAACCCCTATGGAACAACTGCAACCTTCCCGAAATACGAAAATTGCCCAGATGGCCCGAATGGGTCCAGCGAGGAATCACCAACATAGGAGATGTGGTACACGAGGACAACCTGGCACAATTCGAGACATTGCATTTGAATTTCTCCCTCCCAGTCACAGAAAGGTACCACTACTTGCAGCTGAAACATGCTTGGACGACCCATCGACAGAGCACACAAGACATGCCAGAAAGCTCCCCATTAGAGCGAAACATAGTTCTGGACTGGATGGACCGGAAGGTCACCTCTACCATGTACAATGTGATAACATCCTTTGCGACACCGGAACTAACCAGTTTGAAGACAAAGTGGGAACGAGATGCGGGACCACTTCAACCAGAGGACTGAGTGGAGGCCCTGATGTACCCGCGTGAAACAATAATTTCCTCAAGGCTAAGACTGGTCCAACTGAAGATCCTGCACCGCAACTACTACCCGAGAGTGGCCCTCTTCCGCTGGGGCAAATCCTTGGATGCACGATGCCTATGCTGCAAATGAGAAGAAGGAACCTTTTTCTATACTTTGTGGGAATGTAGTAAGATTCAGCAGCTCTGGCAGAAATGCTGTGATAAGCTGTCTAGCGTTATGGGTAAAGCGATACAGAGGTGCCCAAAACACCTTCTCCTAGGGATCTCCAGTGAAACTGACCTTTCCCGATATGAGAGATTGCTCTGGTCAACTGCGATGGCGGTTCTCAGGCGGAACATTGCGCAACTGTGGGGCTCGGAACATACGCCCAGCTACGACCAGTGGGTCACAGATGTGGACATATGCGCTATAATGGAGCATAGAGTGTACGCAGTGAGGGGTTGCCCGCAAAAACCGGACAAAATATGGAGAAGATGGGAAGAGGCTAGCTAAATGACAGGGGTGGCTCTGCAGCCTCTGAGACTGAGAGATGCCCCAGGAAAGTGGGGGTAACGTATCTGCCATGAATAGACAATGCCAGGAGGTCATCCTATGTCAAATTGACGGTATGTCGGACCGTGGTCCCGGAAGTCGAGTTTCTAGATGCTTTTGTTTCTTGATTGTTTCTCTCTCTCCATTCCATTACCCTCACCTGGAAATGTGTATGTTGCATATGTTCCTCTCCCTTCCACCCTCCCTCTCCTTTCCCTTCCCCCCTGCTGTTCCTATCTCTCCCCCTCCTTTCCCACGTCCCTACCCTGTATTGCAGAGAGATAAGTGTAATGTTGTTTTAATTTTCAAAATCAATAAAATCTTTGATAAAAAAAAAAAAATAAGACACTATCCCTTATCCCCAGGGCAAGAGCCAAATGTCTTCTTTGTAGTTTAGTCTTGCTGGACTCCTTGATTCTAAGAATAGGTGGGGAGTAGAGGCAGGTGTTTGTCTGTGTCTTGCCTTAATTAATAGACTCTGTTCTTGACGTATGGGTCATGTGTGAGAGGGCCATGTTTTGAAATATTTCGCCCTGCCTTTATTGAGATTTTAGCTAGTATGAACGCAAGTGTTATTACTTTTCCAACCACTAGGGACATGGTTGATCCATTCCTTATGAAGTTTTAGCTTATAATTAGTTAGCACATGGCACTGAAAGGCAGGTTGTTCTTTAATCTAAAAGAAATATGTCTCGCTGTTCAAAACGATTATCTTGTGTTCCTTCCTTAACCGTTAATGTTCTCCCCAATGTCTCTGGTAACTTGGTGAGGGGCCTCGCAGCTACTGCCTTTCCCCTGCCCGAGTCAGTATTTCTGTGAATTATGCAGTTCTGGGTCTAATGAAGCTTTGGCGCCTTTAATTCATTTTAATACACGCTACAACTTCTTCTTTAATAAAGATGGCTGCCTTTTACAATGGCGCTTCTATGTTAGAAAGCTATATATGCGTATCGTTCGTGTTGCATTTCAACACATACATTCCTTATGCTGTTGTCTTTGTATCTTTATGGTGCAAGCAATATTCTTCATGTTCATGTTTCTACATGGTGAGTGCATATTTGCTTCATGTCTATTGCATGCGTGTGTGTCATTTTAACAGTGAGTTTGCTTACTCTTGCCATTGTCATTTACATCAGGTCCATTTCCTCCTGTATCTGTCTGGGATAAGGCTGATATGATCGCCTTAATGCATAGTATTTCTCACCCACGTGATATTGAGGTGGGGGAGGGGCCATAGCTATGAATGACATATTCATTTGCCTATCAACAGGAAGGTGTTTCACAGTTTTTCTGTCTGAACTGCAAGAGAGCGACCCTGCTGTCTTTTTCTTCTGTATCTTGGTACAGCAAATTATCATCCCAATTAGATCTTAGGGTTTGAGTTGAAGTGTTCAGTTTCAATTTGTTTGAGGGAGGATTCAAATGTTGATGCTGAAGGCTTTTAAAGACCAGGTACATACTCTTAAATATGATTCATATTTTACCCAGAACGAGTTTAGGGAACGCAATGCCATTGTGATATGGTCATGTTCATTTGTTTCAATAATGTTCTAGTTGCAGCACTTTAAACTTTATGTAATCGTGAAATAAGAAGTTTGGAAAGTCCCATGTCCATACTGTTATTAAAGTCTAAACGAAAAGACACAAATGAGTTGAACACTAATAACTGATGTAAGAATTACAGGAAAGGAAGAAGGGTGTTTAATTTTCCAAATGGGGAAGTAGCAAGTTGCTGTTACTGATGCAATTTGATTTTGTAGTGTCAGTTTGTTGTCCAGCATAATACCTAGATTATTTTCTTGCATTTTGCGCTTTGGACAGTGGCCAATGTCGAGGAGTCCAGATGGTAGGTTTCTCACTCATGATTAGAATCTCAGTTTTGTTGGAATTGATTTTTAAGTAGTTCGGATCCATCCAGCATTTCATTGAAAAGAGTCAATCTATAATCCTACAGCACAAAATGACATTACCCTCCTCTAGTTCTACCAAGATCTTAGTGTCATCTGTATAAATAAAGAATATCACTCCCAATTGGCGACTAACCTCCATTAAAGAAAGACGATACAGGTTAAACAATATGATCGCAAGGTGAAAAAACCTAGGTTTACCTGTTGGGATCGCTCAGTCAGGAAGAACTGAATCCATTTGAGGACTGAACCCTAGAATGTTAGACTATAAAGTCTATTGTAGTGAATATGGTGGTCAACCATGTTGAATGCTGCCGACAAGTCTAGCAAAATCAGTGTGCTGGATCTGCCTTTATCTGTTTTTCTCTTAGATTTCTGATCTAAAACCGAGGTAGTGATTAATTCTGCGATACAGAATGGCCTGAACCCCAATTGGAAATTATCCAATAGTCTGGAATTCTTAACATGATTTTGGACCTGAGTCACTACCACTCTCTCAGTTGTTTAGATCGGAATGGTAACTGAGAAATGGGTATAACATTCCCTATTCCTGTGGGATTCAAGGATGCTTTCTGAAGAAGGGGTTTGATCATTGAGCGTTTCCATATCAAAGGGAAGATTCCCAAGGTTAATAATATATAACAGATAAGTAGTATATGAGCTTGAATGGGTGAGTACAGATCGCAAGCAACTTTGTGTGCTAATTTATCAAGTGGGGAGCCAGATCATTTAGTGAAAGAGAGGAGCTGTATAGGCCATCAATGTCTAGGTTAGTAAAGGATTCGAAAATGATATGAGCTAGTGTAACATTCTGGGCATACTTGGGTTCTAAAGGGAAACTATCAACATTGAAAATATTTAGATCGTTCCTGGTTTTCTCAATTTTATGTGTAAAGTTATGAGCTAGTTCCTCAACCAGCAGTTTCGTCTGAACTATAGAAGTTGTGTTTGGTCCATTGCAGATCTCATTAACCACTGCAAATACCTTCCTTTGTGTATTTGGAGTGGATTCAATCTTTTGTGCATAAAATAGTTTTCAGATTTAACAATCTCTTTTTGTAGAAAAGTTGATTTTGCATGAGCTCCCTATGGCCATCCTTCTTATTTTATGGGCATATCGATACATATTGTATGGGCCTCAACATCAAAATGCGCAGTAAACCTCTCTTCAACTGAAACGCTGTTGATCATCCTGGGTCAGCCAATTACCTCCAATAACAATGTACAAATGTAAGGTTTCAACTTTGATTTCAAAGTGATAGCCCTTGGCTGAATGTGTCCATGGTCAACAAATTGACCTGCTACCTGCACCTGCTCACATGTATCCTCCCTTTCACTGAACCTCCCCACTACCCGCTTAACAGCTCAACCCTGACCGATGAAAAATGTATCGCACTACCTGATTCTACCTCAGCCTGGCCAAACATCAAATCTCCCATTTCCACGTGACTCAGAAGATCACACCCGTTAAAAGACAGCCACCTTTTGTACATATGGCAAGAAACATGTGCAAATCCTGCAAATAGGCAGCAGCTCAAAAGGTGGCATATCCTCTGCAGTGTCAAGACCTTGGCTATTGGGCACTGCCACTCATTAGGACCATCCTAGAGAAAGCCAGCCGTCTAATCTTCAGAATTAGGCTGAAAACACATACTTCTGTTTCATCTATCACCTCCTACGAGGAAGCACATTGAATGGGATTCAGTCCCTCTAGGTAATGTTTGTGGCAATAAAATGCCTCTGTAAAATATTTTGCTTCATGTTTTTCCTGATTTTTTGTTTTTCTTTTAAGGGTGGCTGCTCTTTAAAGCCACCTGACTTCCATATGTGCACCTACTCCCTACCTCATAAAGTAACATGCATTGGAATGCCACCCATTACTTTTTACTGTCACCATACCATTGCCAGCAAAATGTTCTCATGAGGATGAATATATAATGTAATTATTCCTCTAGGATGTAATTACAGAGGGCTTTGGGGCAAACAAGGATTGAAAAGCCAGGATACATTTTTTGGGGCAGAGAAATATTTATTCTAATCAAATAGTCATGAGAGTTTGACGGCTAGTCACAGGACTCAATACTGCGTTAAAGTGAGAACAGGGTGATCAAGCATAGTGGCTGGCTTTGCATTGGTTCCGTTAGATGTCTTGTGAAACAGCAGCTGTATCTAAACCCAGTGTCTCACCTCAGTGATGTCACATCAGCTTACAAATAAAATGATTGGCCATTGCTGTGACATCTCAAAAGCATTTTCCATTGCTGCTGTAGATACTTACAGAAAGAGAGCTCAGAGCTTCGCTAGCCTGTCATCTGACATGGCATGCCCCTCTCAGAACTGCAGCAGGCATCATCAAAACAGGCAGGTCTAGAAAAGGCAGGAGCCAGCCTGCCCGTCTCCCCAAAAAAGATGTTTCTTACTGGCAGAAGCAGCAAAAACACTGCCAAACAGAAAGTAAAATTGTGTTTGAATAGTTATCAATAAGGGTTGCTTGCACCAACGGGGCTTCGAGTGACATGATACCATAAAGCTTAATTCTCTTTGGTGGTGATGTCACTCACCACTCTTCTGGGAGTTCAGAGTGGGGTGACCTAGTGGGCTCTGTTCTGCCACCCACCAGGTAATGCAGGGCCTGGGGGCAGCATGGGGAGGACCGCTTCGTCTACACCACCTTCACACATGAGCTTGGTAGGGACTTGTTATAAGGATCCAACCATCAGCATGGTCCCGGCAGGGAAACTGATTATGAGATCAGGTCCTGCAGAGCTGGCATCACTTGCCCGATCCACGTTCCTCACATGGGTGTAGAAATGATATCCGAAACCAAACAGGAAGGGGAGGGATCTAATTTATGACAGAAATCTGGAGTTAATCAGTCACCTCACAAGGTCGAAAAACACGCGAAGTAGACCTTCCTCACAGAAGTTGCCAGATAGAGGACCGCCTCTGCGGAGGGACTAACCAACCTAGGTAACACATCAAAACTGTAAGCTATCGCCAGGAGCAGGGCCCAGCAATCAGTCACAATACCAGATGCATAGGGAAACACACCTAAATTCCCTTTGGCCAAAGAGAGACTAGAAGGCAGGTTCAAGGCTCTTCAAAAAGAAGAGTCTCTGGCAAAAGGGTGTGGGTGTCCAGAGAATGGGTTCATTTGGAGATGTCCGGTGAAGAGTGAAGAAAGAGGAGGAGAAAGGTTGCTGGAGAGAAGAGGTTTGGTTGCAAAGAAGGAAGACGTCTGAAGGAGATAGCCATAAAGACCCAGCGGGCTGGGGAGTAAGAGACGCAGGAGACTGGGGAGTGAAAGACAATGGAGTCTGGGTAGAGAGACTCATGTGGTTGGAGAGAGGAAGACCCAGAAAGCTGGGGAGGAGGAGATCCGATTTTAATTGATTATTTATAAAGTGCTTAATACCCAGAGGTTTCGAAGCACAGACCCGGGGATTGGACCTGTCTTGCTTCCACGGCAAGTGCGTGACCCCTGAGCTATCCTCCCGAGACAATGGCTTCGGGAGAAAGAAGCACGAGAGGTTGGGGAGAGAGAGAACTAGGAGACTGCAAGTCCCAGGAAGTTGGAGTGCAAGACTGCAACTTTAGCTCTAGTTATAGAGGTGTCTAAGGACGAGGTGGTGGGAAAAGGTAAGGAGGAGCAGAAAGCAGAGGAAGAAGAGGTGTTGAAAGACGAGGTGCAGGTAGGTTAAGTAGTGGAGAGAAGGGCACCTAGAGCAGAAGGAGAATGAAAAAGGACAAAAGAAGGCACAAAGGGAACAGAGATAGCTCAGGAAGGAAGCAATAAGGAGAAAGGCAAAAGGAGTCAAGGAAGAACTGACAGTAGACTTTCGAAGAGGAGAAGAGAAGGAAATCCTGGGCAGGCAGGGGCAGAGAAGGACGGTGCCATGAATATGTCTTCTATCTGGTGAAGGATCAGAGGTGGGAGGTTAAACAAGCACGTGGTAAAGCACCGAGTATATGGGAGGTGATTAGAGTGAGGAAAGAGTGAGTCATAAAGGATAAGAGAGAGGGAGAGGGGGAGAGAGGAAACCCTAGGATCGAGAGTTACAGAGACAAAAGGACAACAGCCACAGGGGAGATTGGGGTTCCTGAGTCAGAGAACCCAGGGTCAAAGTTTGCAGTCCTTCTCTCCAACACCCCTACCAGATGCCTAAAGCCACACAGATGTCTTCGGGACTACCGTTAATTACCCCAACCCCTTTCCAGTAGTTAACAAGTGAGCAACACCTACCAGTCTTGAGGACAGATGTTTCAAGGGTACTCAGACTATCATCTCTCATGGATTGCCAGCAAGGGGACATGGACTTTGAGACTCTTTAATCTAAAACAGACCTTTTTATTTTACTTAGTAAATCTGAAGAGAAGTTCTTGTGTTAATTATGTTATGCTGTTATCTCTTTTAGTTGACTCAATTGTATTGTTGTTGCTTTCCAAATAAATCCCCTTTAAGTTGCCACATGGGTCTATGTGTTTCATTGATCCCACTTGACTTTGTGACACTTGCAAGGGATCAAGAGTAAGACTCGGACACAGTGGCATGTTAAGTGTTGGTTATAGACTTTTATTTTCAAAATACAAAGTGGGTTGGGGGAATCCTATCTATGCCTAACTACAAGAGGGGTTTCCCTACCTCAACAAAACTAAGGAATGTCTGTGTCAGGCTGCTGTTAAAAAAAAGACTATCCTTCGTCCTGGGTCCCAACCCTAAACTGACCCTTACACTTTGAACTTAATATAATGTGCACTAGCGAATTCACATAAGCTATCCCTCATAGCTTTCCTTCTGAGTTACAAAACGCAAGGGGTTTTAACATGCAGAAAGGAAAATAATAAAAATATTCCACCAGGAAAGGAGCTTTCCCATTCCCTATATTTCTTCTGGTAATCAAAAAGTCACTCAATCGTGGTTCACGTTGACTTTCTCAAACTGTGCATTTGTATTGGCTTAAAAGGGTTCCTCTTGAAACTCCTGGTATACAATCTTACCAGGATATTTATGAATTACTCATTTATCCTCCAAAAAGGGGCATGCTTAATCCCTTCAATCCTTGTTTACAATTTTACATTTCCAGGTTTACATTGCTTTCCACTCCTGGTGTATTACCCTGCAAGGATGTTGTTATTTCACACGGTTCAAATCTGCTTTCTTTCTCACTCCCGGTTTACTCTCCTGCCAGGATATCACTGTTTCATGAATGCAAGTTCACTTTCTTTCTCACTTCTGGTTTACTCTCCTGCCAGGATATCACTGTTTCATAAATGCATGTTTGATTTCCTTCTTACTCCTGTGTGTGCGAGTCCAGCCTCACCGCTTGCCTGGTTCACTTTTGGGTCCCCTGCAACTTACTTCTTCCCTGCACTCTGGCCTTCCTCCATGGGACACCCTGCCCCCTCCACTGTTGCTAGGAATCTCGAAGTCAACTTCGACTCCTCCCTTTTCTTCATCACTCATATTCAGGACATGTCAAGAAGTCTGACTTTCAGCTCTTCCTTCTCAAAGGGACTCTACCATTCCTCACCTTCCCCCAGAGACTCAATATGACCTGTGCTCTGGTTCTCTCCAGGCTACACTACTGCAATAGCCTCCTCCTTAATCTTCCTTCCTCCACCCTGGGACCCCTCCAGCTTACCCAGAATAGGGCAGCAACACTGATCCTTGGCATCAAGCCCAGGGACCGCATTTCTCCTGCCCTACAAAGCCTTCACTGGCTCCCAGTCTCAGCACAGATTAAATTCAAATCCCTCTGTATCATACACAAGGTTATCTGGGGCTGGGGCCCACTCTATCTTGAATGCATCCTGACCAAATATTTTCCTACTCGACTCCTCCGTTCCTCAAGCACCAACTCCCTGCGTGTTAATCGCTTTGCCCAACAGAGAGCTGGTGGGCGATAACTTTCCTTGGCTGGCTCCCTCCTGTGGAACAGCCTCCCTCTCCCTCTGCATCTTGAGCAAGACCTCCTAAAGTTCCAGAAAAGCCTCAAGACCTATCTTTTTACTTCCTCCATCTCCTCCTTTCTTCCCTGCTAATCTTACAGCAATGTGACTGGTGTGCAGGGCCCTTATGTGCCCTCGGGGCCTTGATCCCCCCACATCCCTCATCGCAGAAACCTTCTTTCTTCCTACTGTTCTTACTTGGTTCACCCACTCATTGATGGTTGCACTTACGGTCCACTCAGCACTTACCCTGAGCACTTCTCCATGAGAACCAAAGCACCTTATCCCTCATCCCTCCCTCCCTCTGCACTTGCACGTTCTGAACACTCACAAAGCATAGTAGGTTCAGCTCCCCTCCCTCTATTCTCAATATTTCTTTGTATTATTAATGCAATTATTTATCCATGCTGTAATTCATTGTCCACCTTCCCCTGTCCCAACCCTGTTTGCCGTGTGGGCGCTTAGAAACAGTTTTGCTAATTGTATAAGCATCTAATAAGTGACCAATAAAAAATAACCTGCCAAGGCTTTCGTCCTTGCTAATGATTCTTTCTTTTTTCCACAATATTATATCTGTCCAATATTGGGCCACTGACCCCATTTTACCAAAGTTTGTGAGACTCTCTTTCACATTAATGTCTCTTTTTATGCTGTTGGTCTCCAACCTTTTCTCAATATTATTTGCAAAGATACAATTTTCCTCAAAGGCCTCGCTTTGCCTTCCTCGCACTACCGTTGTAACACGGCATTCACTTGCAGGTGCTCCAGTAACCCATTCGGCTTCCCTGGTCTTACCAGACATCATTTGTGTCTCTTGGGTCTCTGTTTCTCTGTTTTCTCTGGTTACCTGACTCGTTGTGCATCCTGTCAGTCGAAGCGGCACTCGCGTTGCCTCTTTCTGCAGTGTACGGCTCCCGCTGCTGTTGACAGTCAAGGAATAAGCTTCCTTCACTCTGCTTTTACTGCAAACCTCTCGTGTCAGCCACAATCGTTCTCCTTTAATTCTGTTTACATTCAGCGTTCTCTTCAGCGGCAGCACCAGCTCACTTGGTTTCTGCCCCTCCCTCCCTGATGTGTCAGCTGTGGCAGATTAAAATTTCCCGGCCTTGCCGAACAATTTCGAAAGACTAGACTGCTGTATTGGTTTACCGGTCATAGTCATCTTCCTTTCTCCATCGCTCTTCCTCGTCTCAGTAAAAAAAGGGGGAGTTTTGGAGAAGGTAGATACTGTGATTGACTGGGAATATCCTCTGTACTAGCTGTTCCCGGCATAAAATACACCATTATAGCATATCGTAAAGGTCAATATCAGTCGGTAATTCATAGGGTCACTTCTGTCCCCCTTCTTAAATATCAGAATTACCACCAATCGCTTCCAGGAAGGGGAAATAGTTCCCTACGACTTATAAATGGTCATTGAAAAAGCTAAATGTATAGCAAACTGTCTTCTTTTAAATTCAAAAGGCATATTTGTGTCAGATGGAAGGAGAGTTATGCACTGTACAAGTACATTATCTAACTTTTATCCATCGATTACAAGGCCTCTATGATGTGCCTTTGTAGATGCGTAATTGCCAAACTTGTTCCATGGCAGGGTCCCCGTGATGGCATAAGATTGCGTAGTAGCATAATAATAGCACCTATTTTCAGTTTTTGCTCGTGAGGAGGCATTCATCCAACAGCATTCACTCTTTAAAGACTGAAACGTTGAGCCAGTAATTAACTGTTCATTGACACTGGAACCGTCTTGCCCTGTGTCAAGAGAAATGGGGGTGGAAAGAAGTAACTTGGAATTATTCCGAATGTTTGTGATAGTGTAAGGTGAAGGTGGCCGCATAGAACCGTGCTCATTCTGTATGTTAAAATGATAGCTGTTGGTGAAGTGCAAGGGCACACAGAGGTGCACATTGCCATCTGGACAGGTGAGGACAACCTAACACTGATAAATTGTATCAGCTGAGTACGGTAGCATACCTACGCGTGTTATATATATATATACATATATATATAGATGCTTCATATATATCACAATAGGCCATATAGGTATGTTGTATAGGTGTATGTATGTCATCAGAAATTATGGTTACTAGATATCGGTTATTTTGTTATCCCTCTGGAGTTTGTCTTCTCTCACGTGGTCCCCCACAGATAGCCACCCCCAAGGTCAGAGTCCGGTAGCTTCTGCCTTTCTCTGGCCACGGAAGAGGAGCTTCTCTCCAGAGGATTAGTGACGAGGTTGCTTCATTCGTCGCACACCCCTCAGCTACATTTCCATATATTTTAACAGCATTCTCTGATAAGCGTTTCTGTGTCTGGACCCTTCATTCGGTACCTTTGGGAACACGTCCAGTGAGTGCTGGTGCTATATAAAAAGTAAATGAACGTCTTCTGCCAGAGTGATAGAGTTGTGAGGGCAAATGTAAAACAAGTGTTCCTTGACGGTATTGCAAAATGTTTGCAGCTGGTGCCATGTTAACAGAGTACATGTGCCAGCACTACGCAGGTTGCAACTGCAATGCTTATGCAAGCATGCGCAAATCAAGGAGCATCAGCCCGGTTCTGACCACGCATGTGCACTAAACATTTCTTATCCACAGAAATTTTCAATGTGCATGTGTAGGCATGCACACATGTGTGTTATGAAACAGTGAGCGTCCTGAATAGTTTGGCGATTGAATAAGCCAGCAACACATGTTTAGTGCACACTGGGCAATGGCAGGTGCTCTATTTGCATTGCAATGACCATTTTGTTCATACCTTAATTCTATAATTCTTGAATACAGCCCTCTGTCTATTCTTACATTCCTGAATTAAAACCATTTACTACTTTGCAGCACTGGAAGGTGCCACGTGATAAAAGAAAATGGGCCTCATTATGACATCGGCGGTAGCCGTGCCTGTAATACAGGCATGGCTGCCACTGGTGTAATTTTTTTTACGGCGCCCGTGATTGGGCAATTACCAAGTCATTACGGCCCTGCCAGACCCGGTAATTGCCCATTTGCGGGCTCCAGAAAAAAAGATGCTCCCCATTCCCATTCGGCCCCATGGGGCCGAATGGGAAATCGGAGGTCGGATGCACCGGCACCGTTTATGACAGTGCTGGTGCATCCGTCATGCTGTGCTTGCGGGTGCCTTTCAAAAGGCACCCGCAAGCACAACTCGTAGTTTGCAGGTCCGGGAACTACAGTACTGGCATGCTTACCGGTACCATAGTTCCTGGACTGGCAAACCTATAATGAGACCCAATGACCGAATCCCAGATTTGATCCAAAACAACATTTAAATATTGTATCCTTCGTAAACAACATCTGAGTATGTTAAAAAGTACATTTAAAAAATCTGTCCTGCCTTTACATCCTGGCATCCAGAAAGGACTAAGGCTTGCAGGACCAGGTAAATCACTCAATAACAGAAAGATTACAATTACCTTATATAACAGTGGCACTCGCATGGTGCAGGCCCAAAACACACTTCTGAAAGTGTGTTAATCTAGATGTGCTATTCTAAAGAGATCCAAAAACATCTGAAGGGTCCCACAGTCTCGTCCTCACAATGAACGAACCAGCCCATCATCCCCACTGTACAAAGAGGCCCATCATTCCAGCGTATTGCTGACCAAATTCCCAATATCCATTATTGATTTGTATACAAACAGAGGCCTAGCGATTCAGATCAGAGACAGCAAACAGAATACCCCCTAGAGCACTGTCAATAAACTTAATGAACACCACAGGGCCCCAGTGTCCATCACTAAACACTGCACCTAATCTGTTACCTGGTAGGGAAAACCAAACTGAATCAAACCACAACAATAACCAAACACCACCAGCATGAAGAGAGCCATAAAGAAGGCAGCAACTGTGAACATATCCACTAGATACAGTACCTGGGAAACCAGCATGACAATCTGCATGCCTCCTGACCACAGGACATGAGAAGACTATTTGAACCAACCATTACCAGACAGTCTCCCCCAGGAATAAATCCTCAACCATTTGGGAAACAGGAAAATAATGGGGTAAACATCCACAACTTACGAGAAGACTTAAACCACTTAATTGCACAAGGCTATGGACCTCATGTACTCCGGCCACCAGCTAATTAAGAGGACCTGCTCTGCGACAGGAATTCCTTCCACAATTATGTGATCTACTTAAACATTTCTATTTAACCAAGAAACGGTTTCCATTCAGCGTCTGGTCGCGCTTCCACCATTTGGTAAAGGTGGCCTACTGCAGAGACCTTAGCTATACTAAGTTGCCAAGAGCCCTAGCACAGACCTTTGAACTCATATTTACTAAACGCATGGGGACCAGTAATGATGCCTTCATAGTTTCTACTGACTGGTAGGGTACAACACCTAATCCCTTGACGAATTGATGTACACAAACACCATCATAGAAATCTACCATCCGGGGGATCTCCATTTTGGACTGCATTCCCCATCTGCCAAAACAGCTCAAAACATTATATCTGGCAGGTTAGGCCTGGCATTCTACCAACTTGTACATCCGCTGGCACACAGAGCAGGCCACCCACGCTGCCACCAAAGGTGCACACCTTCGATTCACAAGCAGCAGGCAATTAGCTTCCAGGTGCTGAGCTGAACCCACAAGTCTTAATGCGCTCATGGCCATATGTCTCCAAGTAGCCTTAGACAACTGTACTTGCCAACACACATACTTCGATAAGCCTAATAGGGCCGAATCCAACCCGTATAGGCCGCTTGCAAGTACTGTGGTGATACGTTCCTGGGACCCAAGGAACCGGATGCTTGGCACAAACTGGACCCTTCTCTGATACTCCAGAAAGACCACCTCAAGCCCAGAAAGGAACCAAAGCCCATCCATTTTATACAAACTTCCAAAGATGTGTTTCCTATCATACACTACAAAATGAAGTATGTGGCTTACATCCAGTACCTTGGTAGTGGGGCAGGGGCAATGAATCATGTGGTGTTCCCAATCACAGTGTTGTACATACACGTACACATATCGATTATATTGGGCTGACAGTAGTGCATGCTGCTTCTCACTAAATAATGTCATACTAGATATCCAGGTTCATAATCTCCACCTGGATCCATGCCATTCTATGTTGAATTATAATAAGCTAATTTTAATGAACCAATAGCATGGCTGGTAAAACGCTCAAAGCTTGATTCTGAGCTCTAGAAATAAAAGTATAAACGTAGGGTGGACAGCCGATACTCTCCCCTCTGGTTGCCAGCACCTCCATTCTAAGGTGGGTGAAAGAATATGAGGGGCTCTGCAAAAGCTGATGAAATCTATCGTTATTGGGGCTACGTGTACAACAGTGTCACTGCTAGCATTTCTAAAAGATCTGTCACATTTCTGATTGAAGTGTCTTAGAGCTTTCAGTGAATCGAAAAGGTAGTGTTGCAGTCTGGAAAATGCCTAGTTTATACTGAAAATACTTGTGCACTATCTGTTAATGACACCTCACAGGTGCTGTAATTTAACTCCTTCTTTTAAAATGCAAAATTAGGTTTCTGCAAGGAGAATGCCCTCATGTGTCAGCCCTCCATTAATGCAGGTCACTAGGACTTTTGTCAGGTCGTATATCAGGCACATGCAAGAGTCGAGGCTTTGCAGTCAGTACACCACATTCTTTCTTTCACAGAATATGGTGCTTTTAGGAAAAAGTGTTGTTTGTCGACGGGACAACACTTTTTCTAATTTTACAAGAACCTCAGAATTGGTTCTTCAGAGACAATCTGTATTCGTGTTTTTGTGCTTCCATGCCATTTTTTTAATGTAGGAAATCACTTAACACATTTCCGGCACTCTGTACAGAAAACAGTAGCTGGGGTAAGGGATTCTGTGTGATGCTGCCGGCCAATGTGTGCACAAGGGTGCTTCTAGTGCATTTTATGCATGAGGGGGTTATGCTACGTAACCAGAGAAACCACCGTGATTCATGCACTTTTATACCCCTCCCAGAAGGGAAATAATTAGTACTGGACCGAGTGGGACCCAGAAGGAACTCTGTCAGGGTATTCTCCATCTGATCTCCTACCCACATCAAAATGATGGGGTGAGTCTTTATTAGAACCCAGTAACTATTCGATATCCTTTCTTTCACCCTCTAGCATAGGTATTTGGAAGCGACTGTTTGTATGACTGTGAATGTTACCTGCTCTCACTGCCCTCCTTGTAAACAACTGTTCTTATAGGACTCCGGAGCAGCAATTCAGTGCCATATTGCACTCAATACATTTTCAAATAAATAAATAAACCCTAGACATCAAGTGTTATGGCAGCTCGGATTAGCGGGAGGCCAAGGATTGGTCACCTATAGCTAATAGACTAATATCCAGATACATATAGGTTTTGCCCTATATATATATAAGGACAAGCACCTTTTCTATATGCTTGCGCTTGCACTAAAGAAAAGCGCCCATTAGACATGTTCTTGCTTTACTACAGTCTATCACCATACTTCACTGCACTTAACTTTTTGTAAATGAATTTTATGTTTTCTTTTGCATTTAATTGTTTGTTTTTTCTATTTTGCATTTATACTCATCAGTTTACAACTAATGTGATGTTTTGATGGAATATACATAGATGTGAACGACCTATACTTCTGTAAACTTTTCGCTGCAGGAGGTTTTTTAGGGCTTTTTGTTCCTAGAAAATGTTACTCGATTACTCTTGTAAGCATCCAATTCTTTTACCTTGATTAAACCCTGGTGAATATATTTGTTGTAATAAACTTACACCATGTACAAATTTTGTGTCTACATGTACGAATGAATGTGCATTGAACTTCTTTCCCTGTTGGGATCCTTTAGACTTTGACACAAGTTCAGAATAGTGGTGACCTTTGTAAACACCAACTAATCCCCTTGTGTTTTGAATAATGGCATACAGCATTAAAAATATGCATTAATTATCGTCAGGCGGCTACCCCTGTAAGTGATATACGGATTAGCGGGAGGCATCAGTGTGGAATATGGTCACTTTCCCACCCACCAACATCAGGGTGTGGGCATGCTGCAACAGTTTATTGAGAGTTCACCCTCAACACGGAGTTCCTGCCCTCCCCAATTTAGGTGTCACACAATGGTTTAATGTCAGTTCTTTGTTCAGCCCTATTTCTGATTCATCTAACACCCCTTGGTTCTCTCTCCCCGAGCTACCAATGAGCCAAGAACCACGCCGGTGTACAGGATATAAATTTGTATTTATTTGAATAATAAATAATGGAAATCACACCAAATATGCACACACCACCTTCTTTGCGGCTCACAATTAAACTTCTTTTTACATAAATAAATCACAAAAGTTGATTGGGAAAAGCACAAACCACAGTAATTTACTTTATCCCAATTTGAATTCTAGAAATAACCAACACTAGTCCATGGACAAAATCAATTTACACATGCAGTGCTATGCAATTTTGATTTTCCTGCATGCTTAAAAAGGCTATCAGTTTAGTTTACAGATTTGTACACATGCATATGGCAATTATTTTTTCACCCACACTTTTGCTTTGAAATAAACACAGCATGATTTGACAGTTTCTTCTTCAGACCCCCCTTCACTTAAAGGATAATGTTTATGTTTATGTTTATTATTTATTAAGGTCTGTGTTGGGGAAATCGCACAGAAAAATTTGAATGATTTTGGAATTTTGGATATCCAGCCACCCTGCACTTAAAAGCCCCTGTTGGGGTAGTTGAACAGCAACAATGGGGATCTTTTTAGTTTTAGTTTAGGGACAAAGACATCCCCTCTTCCTAAAAGAAGTCGGCGTTAGCAGCCAAAATTGGATTATACCGTTACATTACAGTCTATAGTTTTCAGTGCACAATGGGAATGAGCCTTGTTAATTTCGAATGTTCACAAAAACCACCCTGTGGTGTTCTGCCAAAGGGGAATTAATTAAATTCATATTTTTTCACCCACACTTTTGCTTTGAAATAAACACAACATGATTTGACAGTTTCTTCTTCAGACCCCCCTCACTTAAAGGATTATGTTTATGTTTATGTTTATTATTTATTAAGGTCTGTGTTGGGGAAATCGCACAGAAAAATTTGAATGATTTTGGAATTTTGGATATCCAGCCACCCCTGCACTTAAAAGCCCCTGTTGGGGTAGTTGAACAGCAACAATGGGGATCTTTTTAGTTTTAGTTTAGGGACAAAGACACCCCTCTTCCTAAAAGAAGTCGGCGTTAGCAGGAAAAATTGGATTATACCGTTACATTACAGTCTATAGTTTTCAGTGCACAATGGGAATGAGCCTTGTTAATTTCGAATGTTCACAAAAACCACCCTGTGGTGTTCTGCCAAAGGGGAATTAATTAAATTCATATTTTGAGTTACATCGGCTAAGGAGCTACACAGCTTTGCCCCCAGCCCACTAATAAGCAAAAGGATTTAAGGCAAGCAGATTCCCCCACCTTTTTGTTTCAAAGGGCTCAATTCTACTTACATTGCAAACCTCTGTTTAAAGGGCAGGTAATCCAGCTGCATTTCAGGACCCTCTTGGAGGACATGGCAGGGGTATGGTCACTCCACTCTCAAGGATGGTCCCTAGCTCTTCACCATAGGGCCCAGTTAGCTTTTTAGTCCACTTGGAGCAATTTCAACAATCTCCTTGGGTGTTCCCTTGCAGCTGTCAAATGGTACATTTCAGCAGCTCTCTCCATCCTCTCATAGTGCATCCACTTTATTTACCAGTGTTTACACCATCAAGAATTCAGTTTTGGGCAGTGTCCTGCAAGAATTCCTGCAACCAGGAATGACAGTCACCCTTCTGTCTCCTCCCAAATTCAGCCTCTCTCCAAGGGTTGGTTTGGGAGTCTTGAGCAGACATGGCAATTCCCATTTGAAATCCCATTTTATTTTGTTTTCATGTCAACCTTTGGCAAAAATCTAGGTATGTGTCAAAAATGTTGTGGTTTACTAGTAACTGCCTTAATGTATATATTTCCCAATTCAGCTAATCATGGGGCATTAAATAAAATAACATCTGGGTCCCCACTATGTTGCACGTCCATTTGTAAATTTTCTGCCATTTTTACAAAAAGCATAATAGTAACATATAATGTACTCCCCATATTCCTAATTTTACCCTCCACCAGCGCACCAATTACAAATTTGGGACATGTTCAGCACAGTCAGGAACGCCTTTTAGCTGGTCATTACAATTCCCTAAGTCGCAGGTGGATGAATTTTATTTCAACAAGATCGCCTGGGAATTATAAAAAGAAAATGACACAAAAAATGAAAGCAGTATGACTAGTCCTTTTACATTAATAGGAATCTTCATGTTATGCAAATTGTAGCTCCCTGGTCTCCAGGTAATTTGCCACTCTGGGACAGCCTGTGAGAAGAGTTTTTTTAATAGTCTCTTTGTTGTTTGAAGTGTAAGCTGCATATCATAAATACTTGTGATGCATCAGCCAATACAGAGATCCCCAACTGCAGACATCTGGCATCCTGTCCACTTATCTGAGGAGGACCGCCATTTCGATCTGGAAAGCTTTCTGTTTCCTGTATTTTTTTCAGAGCTCAGCCTTGATTGCAGCCCCTGTTTTCACACCTCCCTCCTACATTCCGGTCATGCCCTGCACAGAAATGAGCTTCCAGAGACACCAAGACTGAGGAAAGTTTGTTTTCAACGTCCTTAGTGGTGACACTTTATTGCAGTTGTAAACAGATGGGATGCAAGCCAGGCTTTCAGTTGGGGAGTCCTTTGTGAAGTTTTCCGACCAAGAAGCAAAAGGGTCTGCCTCAGGCTTACACAGCATTTTCATGTGACCCATGGAAACAAAGGTTTTCTTTTCAATTGTTTCCAGACTTTTGCATGTGAAGCATGATATACATTACATCTTGTCAACACACACCAAATCTGTTCCCTGATATCCTTTTGTTGGCAGGGGAACATTTTTCTCATGTATTGCTTTAAACTGCAAACACACATGCAAAGCCGTTTATGTCTCAATGTTTGAAAATCCTGCTTTCCACATAAAAGGGGCCTTTGCATTTCTTCTGTCACCGTGAATTAAAATGCTGCTTTTCCTTTTGTAATGACAGGTAGGCCTTTTTAACATGGCCCTTCCTTGTGTTATTTGCAGAACCCCTGCAGTCTGCCTTAAAGGGCCAATTGTCTGCTGTGTGAAGGTTTTTTGATATGAAGGCTGGCAGGTCATTTTTCCATTGGGCCCTTCAGTTCAGTTGGTTCGGGGCCTTTGATTACACCCCGCATGTCCCCCCCCCCTGTTCTTCTATGTTTTTTTCATTGAGAAGAGCAGAGTGGGGTTTTCATCCAAAGTCCCTTTTCTTTTTTTCTCATATTTTTCTTTCTGTTGGAACCCGGTTGACTCAATTTCCTTAATTCGGGAGTGGGCACTCTGACCTTTACTTCCGTCTTTGGGTTGGGGAGAGTAGCACAGCACCCCCTTTCCTTTCTTCTTACTGGCTACCTTGGATTTTTCCCAGACTCCCCTCTTGTCTCCAGGCTGGAATTGAATGAAGTTAATTATCAAGCAAATAGAAAAAAAAGAGGTTCAGTACTTTTTACACAATATAGTTCCCCAGAAGATGGACATTCCATTTGAGAGAACAATATTACATAGAAATAGACATAACCTTTACAAACATCCATCCGAAAGAGGAAAATCTTAGACAAAACTTGACACAACATTTTAGAAATCAATTCAATACATTTTGTTAACATTTTCAAAGAATATTAATGAACTACTTACCTCTCATAATTCTCCATCCAGAGTTTTCACTCCTCAGATGATTCCTCTGCTCGACTTTCTTTAGGCTCCTCAATCAGTCTTAAAGCTGGTCTGGGGTGAGAGCTTTTCAACTGACTGATATGGACCCATCTATATGCTGTCTATTCTCCTTTTTGGATGCGGATCTTGTAGGCAACAGGTGATATTTTCTCTACAATTTCAAAGGCACCACACCAAGACGGGAGAAACTTATGCTCCTTCATCTGATTCCTTTGAAAATTGTGCAGACAAACCTTGTCCTACTTCATACTCTTTCTTGGAGGTCTTTAAATCATAATAGCTCTTCATTCCTTCAGCCGACTTTCCTAAATTGCTCTGAGCATAAGCAAAAGTGTGCTTGAGGTGCTTCCTTAAATTTTCAATGTACTCATGAGTGATAGACGCATTTATCAGGGTCTGCTCCTGAGTTCTGTAGAGCAGATGCTGAGATAACACCATTTTACATCTGATCAAGAGCTCAAACAGAGACATCTTTGTTGTAGAAGATGCTGTAGACCTAATATCCATCAGGACAAGCAGTAATCGGATGTCCCATCTGGGTCCAGAGTCTGTCACAAACTTCTTTAAGATACTAACAATCGTCTTGCTATATCTCTCTACCCTCCCACTTGAGGCCTGGCGGTAGGCAATGTGTAGTTTTCTTTTTACCCATAGAATCTCCCACATCTTTGCCATCACCTCACTGGTAAAATGGCTTCCTCGATCTGATTCAATCCTTTGCGGGAGGCAGAAACGAGAGAAGATGTGGTTAATCATTAGTGTGGCAGCTGTCACTGCCTTACAATTCTGGTTTGAAAGACATTCTACCCAGTTTGTGAACAAGCATGTCACAGTCAACATGTACTTGTTTCCTCTATAGGAGCAAATCACTGGGTTGATGAAATTGACTTGTAAATCTGACAAAGGAAGTGGCATTCCCCATTTTTGTAGGGGAGCTCTGTGTGTGAGTGAACTCGGTTTGAATTGAGCACACACAAGACACCCCTTTAGGTAAGTGTTGATGTCCTGGTCAGTAGGCAACCCAAAACAGGATTTCTAATGTCGTGCAAAACCCCCAATGACCGTCAGTGGCTGCGTCATTGGTGCAGTTCAACATCAGGCTCCAGAATGAGTTAGGTACAACCCACTGGTCACAGCCAGATAGGGCTCTCCTTACCAACCAACCGTCTTGGATCAGGAACATCTTGGAAAACTTCATCAAGACCAAGAAATCCTCTTTACCGGTACAATCTGACTCTGTTAGAGGGCAACGTAAGGGGTCTTCAATGTGTCTAGAACATTTTCCAAGGATCGGGTCCTCTTTCTGTGCAGTGATCACATCTGTATCAGTGATATCTTTACTCCACTGGGCAGTCGAGAGTTCACTATTCGCACGAGTTTGGAACCTGGTGACAGCAGCAACTTGGCTTTCCCAGAGCAGGGATTCTGTTTCTATGAAATCCCCCTGCAGGGCTCCAGCCAGCTGGTCAGCCAGGTAATTACCAGTCATATCTGGCCCATTGATTTTGGAATCACCTCTTTTCTTCTTCAAATAGATAGTCATCTCATTGGAGGTCACCATATCGTCAATTTACTGGATCAGTTTGGCATGCTTTAAGGGTTTATTGTTGACACAAAGCATGCCTCAATTCTTTCAGTTAATCAGATGATCCACAAACCCATTTCTGACATAATCAGAGTCAGTGATTATGACCAGTTCATTGAGTTAGTGGTGCACTGCATTGAGGATGGCTTGATGAACGGCCATCATCTCTGCAACCTGACTACTTCAGGGGCCAATTTTGTAAACAGCAAAGGGTTCTGAGGTATCATTCACCGAGGCATACCCAATGTCAGCCACTAGTTGTTTTCCCCCATTGTTATCAACATGGTCGGAGCACTCATCCACATAAACTGTGAGTATCTCCTGACATGTGTCTTCTTCATAGACCTTCTGTGGGGAAGTTAATTATGCCTCATTGTTGTTGTTGGTCATTAGACTTTCATCCTCAAGACAGTTTTCTTGAACACAATCATGTAAGTCTGTCAACCCTTGCCATAGGAGACTCTTCTTGTTTTGGCCATATCCGAGCTCCGCAGGAAAGACTTACATGGACAGAATATAGGAAGTAATTCTGGAATTACTGATGTTTCCCACACGGATTCTGTCACTTTGGACATATTGCATTTTTCCTCCATGGAGGACAAAGCCTTGCTCACGTACGAGATGACTTTGTTGACCTTGTCATGCTTTTGATACAACACTGCTGTTAGGCAAGTATCTAAGAACCCTGTCTCCAAGAAGAACCCCTTGTTCTTTTTGGGGCAAGCCAAACATGGAGACTTGTTTAACTGTTTAGTTGTTTAACTGCCTCAGCTTGTTCCGGACCCCACTCCCACTTGACTCTGGCATTTAATAAATGGACCATGGGTCGAGTGACATCTGCGTAGTCTTCAATGAACTTCCAACTATAGTTAGTGAGTCCAAGAAGGCTTCTTAATTCTTGCAGAGTGGTAGGATCTTTTCATTTCAATTAGGCTTCCACCTTCTTTGCCTGGGGATTGAGACCCTCAAGGGTGATCTTGTGCCTTAAGAAGCTCACTCTGGTCTTACACCACTGTGCCTTCTGAAAGAACAGTTTTGCTCTGGCTTTCTGCAACTGTGTTAGAACATAACAGATCTCTGCTATATGTTCCTCCACAGTTGAGTTCTTAATCAGAACATCATCTACATAGGACACCTGTCCTGGGATGGTAACCTCTTCTCGCACGTGAACTTCAACCGCATAAGGCAGCAATTGAGCTGACAGGAATGCTTTTTTGGTGTTGTCAAAGCCCATGGGGTTACCCCCACAGTCGGGACCAAGCTTTATTATTAATTAGGTCCAAATTGATTGCAAATCGGTTGAGAATGTCACTTCCCAGATAAAAGGCACAAAGGACATCTCTCACAACCCCAATTCTGCTCTATGCTTTTATTGCCAATGGACATTTTTAGCATACAGTTCAGGAGATATTTGGAGTTTGGAGTTTCCAGACCTTCTTCCCATTTGCCAATCAATATAAATGTGGGAATGGTCTGATCTTTTGGGAGTTTCCTGAATAATCCTTTGCTGATGTAGCAGCTTCTTCTGTTATTCAGGCATTCTCTGGCGAGCACAGGCTCCTCCCGCTCATTTAAATGAATGGGGACAACAAACTGTTTGCCAATTTTCTGATTGTCTGTCAGATTTTGAGCGGGTTCTTCCTTGTCTAGTTTCACAGGACTCAAGGTTTTTTCTGCTTTCGGACTGGTGTAACATTTTAGGGTGTTTCCTTCCAGTGTGGATTGTCACTTAAAACTGGGAGAAAGGCTGATTTTCAAGAATGGAGAAGGGTTACCATTGCCAGTTTGTTCTTCTACAGAGATGACAGTGATGTCAGGGACTGGGTTATTCTTGAAATGGAATTCGACCCTCTCAGAAAGTTCATCAATGAAATGACAGGCATCAATCCTGCTTACACAATTGGTACTGATTTAAAATTTTACAGGCTGGTTAGTTTGGGTTCAGAGGACCTTGTTTACACAGTCGATCAGAGGCGATAACCTCCTCAGGAGATTGTTCCCCAGTAAACAAGGTGGGCCCTCTAGAGTCACAACTATTACCGGATGTTTCAGGCAATATTGCCAAATTTTTATTTCCAGAGCTGCAGTCCCTTCGACGGAAATGTAATTCCTGTCAAGAATTTGGAGTTGTCCAGGAAGTGGTGTGAGGGGAAATTTAGTGGCCCTCCCTCCGCCCTGAGTTTAGTTGGTCAAAGGCCTTTTTGGACAGGAGGATGGCTTGGTATCCAGTATCCACCAGAGCTAATAATTCACACTGACCCTGCACCCTTACCGGTGCATAAAATATGCCTTCTTTGTTCTCCAGTATGTAAAGAAAGTGTTATTTGCCAGCCTGGTGGTGATTTTCTTAATATTGAACTCCAACACTGTGTAATCGTGGGCAATCATTTGTGTCGGAGTTCGGGAATCTGTAAATAAATGTCTGCAACTAACAATGGGTGCTCTTTCTCCTCCAATTCTCTGCTGTCCCTGTTTTCCTGGGAGCAGTTCTCAGAACCTATTTGAGAGAAAAGACACCTCCATTTCTATTTGGTCTGGCTCACATTTTTGGAGTAGAATAGTTTCTTGTTTTGAGTCGGTCTCCATACTTAGCCTGTCCTACTCAGGGTCTTTTGGGACTCATTTTTCTTTGGGAGGGATCCCCCATTCTAGAAAGAGAAGATTTCCTTACCCGAATCCTCCAGGGACTCATCTCTTTCAAAGGGGATAACCTTGAGCTTATCCTCAAAGTGGGTTCTTCTTTGGTCTGCACTACTTACCCATTTCTATTTGGCTTCTAATATTTCATGGGTAGAAGAGTCACTTTCCGGCTGAGAGGTTTTTAGGGGTTCTGTTTGGATGAGAAAGGAAGCTTCCTCTCTGGCTTGGCCTCTCCCCTCTACCCGAGTCCCCGTCCTCAGGAACCTATTGTTTGTCTGATGTTTCCTCCTATCATGTCCCTCCCCAGTCCATCAGCACTGGGTGTTTGGCCATCCTGGGAAGCAGGATTCAGTTGTGGGTTGCCCTGAGACCTCAGCATGCGCCCTAGGTCATCAATCATTTGCTGGACCTGTTGCTCAACCTGTGAAACCATTTCTGGATTGTAGAGAGGTCTCGAGTCATAACTCTGCCGCTCCCAAAAAGGGTAACTGCCACCTCTCCCAGAGTAGCTTGAGTACGGGAAATTTCCCCCATCATTTTCCACCCTGCCTATCCCTTCTACCGGGTTCAGGGATCTATTTTCCTGGAACCGTGGAGAGGGAGGAGGATTATTGTGGAAGTTCTGCTTTGGAGGATATCTGGGGAAAAAGTTCAGATTGGGAGGTGGAGTGATACTTCTCTCCTGACGGAAGTTTGGAAGGGATGTTTCCCGGGTTAGTTCTGTGCAGTAGCACCTGGAGCGTATCAAGTGCTGGACGGGATTATCACAATAACTGATTTCAGGCCCAAATAACCAGACAGACCCAAAGAATATGGCAAAGTACTGCTTTATTATCAGTACAATAAAGTAGGGAAATCTGGCATTCATAACAAATCGCGGCTCATACACTCTCAAATACATTTCAGGGGCACACAGGCTTTATACCTTAATATACGTCAGCTATGATGTCCTCCTATGTGAAAAATAGTAAAAACCTATTGGGTTGAGGGATAGGTTAAGGGAACAAATATACCTATTGCTTATTTAGGTATTAGTAATATCATTGGCTGCCCCTTACCAGGCAGGCATGCCTAGAACAATGTCTAATTATGTATAATACAGATAATAGTAGAATAATAGCAGCGGATTGGCTTCTGCAACAATGTATAGGCCATCCTGATTGGTTAGCATCCTCTTCCAACCTGGGACATTCAGCTCGTAAGCAGCACGTAAGCAAAACAAAACCCAGGTGCAGGGAACAACATCAGTCAACTACCCACTTGGCCAATTAGTCTATCATCTCTCATCAGTTCGGCTCTAAGCCTAACTGATGAGAGATGGTAGACTAATTGTACTCTTTGTAGTTGACCTTGTTTACTGTTCTCTTCTCCGGAACTTTAAAAGGAGTGAAGGTACATTGCTATCTCCGTATAGAGCCTCTTGATATGGCTTATCCTCTTTCACTCCTTTTGTATCTTGCAGTTGCTTCATGCTGCGGCATCCTTGATCCTTAGCCAAACAAATATTCTTTGTTCTTACATGAATCTGTATTTCAGTGCCTGTCAGTTCTGCAGCCCTGGTCTCTCTCCTTGGGGTTTTTTGCTTACTATTATACGAAACCGATGTCCATTTTGTCATCCTCACTGCTTTACCCATGTTATATCTTCTACTGTAGCAAGCTTCTATATCTCTCATCTACCTTGCATTTCTGTATATATACATCAACTGTAATTCTTCTTTCATATCTTCTCAATATATATAATTTCTTGGTATCCACAGGTTCATTCACTTTGTTACTTCAGTCATATCTTAATTCCTTAAGTATTCGTATATATCATTTCAGTGCGCCATTGTGTCTTCTCTTCATGAAATCACTTTACCACTGTCAGACTTTACTTCTAAATTTTTTTATGTCCATTGGTGTATGCAGACTTCCTTCTCCTACTTCAGTTCGAAGGTACATTTGGTACAGTTATCTGAGTGTATTATGTCTTTCATATCTTCGATGCAGTATTGGGACGATATCAGGTGTCATGCACAATGCGTTCATTCTGCTCTTCCAATATGATTGAGGTGAGAGGGTGGGCTCCATGAGTGACGTGTACATCTGCTTCTCTACATTCCCCCTCTGGTCGAGTCCTCGACTACCTCCTCAGTTTTCTTTTCTTCACACTGTGGTTTCTTTGGAATCCATATCTTTGTCACCCCCTCAGGTCATCAGCATTCTTTATGTGTTCAGCAACACTCCTGTGGTTTCTGTTAGTACTCTTGTTCACAAGAGAATTGCCAGGCATTTTGGTGCTGGACTTCCCTTGGGCAGGACAAAGACTGATATGTAGTGGACATTTTTCTTCGGTGACAGGATGGTGAGCTAAAGACTCTGGTTGAGACTCTAACCCGGCATACAGGCCGGTAGTAGAGAAACTCCCAGAACCCCCTTGTTTTTGCATATTAAGTAGCTTTGGTTTTTCACCCTAAATTACTAGGGTAATCCAGATGTGGAATCCTTGCTCATTGTTCTTAGAGAGGCACAGCTCCACCTCACTGACGAGGCCCAACCAGGCCGAAACACGTGTCTGGGGTTGCTGTTGGTACTCTTTTTCAGAAGAGAATTGCCATGCATTTCGGTGCTGGACTGCCCTTGGGCAGGACAAAGACTGATATGTAGTGGAAATTTCTCTTCTCTGACAGGATGGTGAGCTAATGACTCTGGTTGAGACTCTAACCCAGGATATAGGCCGGTAGTAGAGAAACTCCCAGAGCCCCCTTGTTTTTGCATATTAAGTAGCTTTGGGTTTTCACCCTAAATTACTAGGGTAATCCAGACGTGGAACCCTTGCTCACTGTTCTTAGAGAGGCACAGCTCCACCTCACTGACGAGGCCCAACCAGGCTGAAACAAGTGTCTGGGGTTGCTGTTGGTACTCTTGTTCAGAAGAGAATTGCCATGCATTTCGGTGCTGGACTACCCTTGCGCAGGACAAAGACTGATATGTAGTGGAAATGTCTCTTCTCTGACAGGATGGTGAGCTAAAGACTCTGGTTGAGACTCTAACCCAGGATATAGGCCGGTAGTAGAGAAACTCCCAGAACACCCTTGTTTTTGCATATTAAGTAGCTTTGGGTTTTCACCCTAAATTACTAGGGTAATCCAGACGTGGAACCCTTGCTCACTCTTCTTAGAGAGGCACAGCTCCACCTCACTGACGAGGCCCAACCAGGCTGAAACACGTGTCTGGGGTTGCTGTTGGTACTCTTGTTCAGAAGAGAATTGCCATGCATTTCGGTGCTGGACTGCCCTTGCGCAGGACAAAGACTGATATGTAGTGGAAATTTCTCTTCTCTGACAGGATGGTGAGCTAAAGACTCTGGTTGAGACTCTAACCCAGATATAGGCCGTTAGTAGAGAAACTCCCAGAACCCCCTTGTTTTTGCATATTAAGTAGCTTTGGGTTTTCATCCTAAATTACTAGGGTAATCCAGAAGTGGAACCCTTGCTCACTGTTCTTAGAGAGGCACAGCTCGACCTCACTGACAAGGCCCAACCAGACCGAAACACGTGTCTGGGGTTGCTGTTGGTACTCTTGTTCAGAAGAGAATTGCCAGGCATTTCGGTGCTGGACTGCCCTTGGCAGGACAAAGACTGATATGTAGTGGACATTAGTCTTCTGTGACAGGATGGTGAGCTAAAGACTCTGGTTGAGACTCTAACCCAGGATATAGGCCCGTAGTAGAGAAACTCCCAGAACCCCCTTGTTTTTGCATATTAAGTAGCTTAGGTTTTTCACCCTAAATTACTAGGGTAAACCAGACGTGGAACCCTTGCTCACTGTTCTTAGAAAGGCACAGCTCCACCTCCCTGACGAGGCCCAACAAGGCCGAAACATGTGTCTGGGGTTGCTGTTGGTACTCTAGTTCATAAGAGAATTGCCAGGCATTTTGGTGCTGGACTGCCCTTGGGCAGGACAAAGACTGATATGTAGTGGAAATTTCTCTTCTCTGACAGGATGGTGAGCTAATGACTCTGGTTGAGACTCTAACCCAGGATATAGGCCGGTAGTAGAGAAACTCCCAGAACCCCCTTGTTTTTGCATATTAAGTAGCTTTGGGTTTTCATCCTAAATTACTAGGGTAATCCAGACGTGGAACCCTTGCTCACTGTTCTTAGAGAGGCACAGCTCCACCTCACAGACAAAGCCCAACCAGACCGAAACACGTGTCTGGGGTTGCTGTTGGTACTCTTTTTCAGAAGAGAATTGCCAGGCATTTCGGTGCTGGACTGCCCTTGGGCAGGACAAATACTGATATGTAGTGGAAATTTCTCTTCTCTGACAGGATGGCGAGATAAAGACGCTGGTTGAAACTCTAACCCAGGATATAGGCCGGTAGTAGAGAAACTCCCAGAACCCCCTTGTTTTTGCATATTAAGTAGCTTAGGTTTTTCACCCTAAATTACTAGGGTAAACCAGACGTGGAACCCTTGCTCACTGTTCTTAGAAAGGCACAGCTCCACCTCACTGACGAGGCCCAACCAGGCCGAAACATGTGTCTGGGGATGCTGTTGGTACTCTAGTTCATAAGAGAATTGCCAGGCATTTCGGTGCTGGACTGCCCTTGGGCAGGACAAAGACTGATATGTAGTGGAAATTTCTCTTCTGTGACAGGATGGAGAGCTAAAGACTCTGGTTGAGACTCTAACCTGGGATATAGGCTGGTAGTAGAGAAACTCCCAGAACCCCCTTGCTTTTGCATATTAAGTAGCTTTGCGTTTTCATCCTAAATTACTAGGGTAATCCAGACGTGGAACTCTTGCTCACTGGTCTTCGAAAGGCACAGCTCCACCTCACTGACGAGGCCCAACCAGGCCGAAACATGTGCCTGGGGTTGCTGTTGGTACTCTAGTTCATAAGAGAATTGCCAGGCATTTCGGTGCTGGACTGCCCTTGGGCAGGACAAAGACTGATATGTGGTGGACATTTCTCTTCTGTGACAGGATGATGAGCTAAAGACTCTGGTTGAGACTCTAACCCCGGATATAGGCCGGTAGTAGAGAAACTCCCAGAACCCCCTTGTTTTTGCATATTAAGTAGCTTAGGTTTTTCACCCTAAATTACTAGGGTAAACCAGACGTGGAACCCTTGCTCACTGTTCTTAGAAAGGCACAGCTCCACCTCACTGACGAGGCCCAACCAGGCCGAAACATGTGTCTGGGGTTGCTGTTGGTACTCTAGTTCATAAGAGAATTGCCAGGCATTTTGGTGCTGGACTGCCCTTGGGCAGGACAAAGACTGATATGTAGTGGAAATTTCTCTTCTGTGACAGGATGGAGAGCTAAAGACTCTGGTTGAGACTCTAACCTGGGATATAGGTTGGTAGTAGAGAAACTCCCAAAACCCCCTTGCTTTTGCATATTAAGTAGCTTTGGGTTTTCACCCTAAATTACTAGGGTAATCCAGACGTGCAACTCTTGATCACTGTTCTTAGAAAGGCACAGCTCCACCTCCCTGACGAGGCCCAACCAGGCCGAAACACGTGTCTGGGGTTGATGTTGGTACTCTTGTTCAGAAGAGAATTGCCAGGCATTTCAGTGCTGGACTGCTCTTGGGCAGGACAAAGACTGATATGTAGAGGAAATTTCTCTTCTCTGACAGGATGGTGAGCTAATGACTCTGGTTGAGACTCTAACCCAGGATATAGGCCGGTAGTAGAGAAACTCCCAGAACCCCCTTGTTTTTGCATATTAAGTAGCTTTGGGTTTTCATCCTAAATTACTAGGGTAATCCAAATGTGGATCCCTTGCTCACTGTTCTTGGAAAGGGATCCACAGCTCCACCTCCCTGACGAGACCCAACCAGGCCAAAACACGTGTCTGGGGTTGCTGTTGGTACTCTTGTTCAGAAGAGAATTGCCAGGCATTTCAGTGTTGGACTGCCCTTTGGCAGGACAAAGACTGATATGTAGTGAATATTTCTCTTCTCTGACAGGATGGTGAGCTAATGACTCTGGTTGAGACTCTAACCCAGGATATAGGCCGGTAGTAGAGAAACTCCCAGAGCCCCCTTGTTTTTGCATATTAAGTAGCTTAGGGTTTTCACCCTAAATTACTAGGGTAATCCAGACGTGGAACCCTTGCTCACTCCTCTTAGAGAGGCACAGCTCCACCTCACTGACGAGGCCCAACCAGGCTGAAACACGTGTCTGGGGTTGCTGTTGGTACTCTTGTTCAGAAGAGAATTGCCAGGCATTTCGGTGTTGGACTGCCCTTTGGCAGGACAAAGACTGATATGTAGTGAATATTTCTCTTCTCTGACAGGATGGTGAGCTAATGACTCTGGTTGAGACTCTAACCCAGGATATAGGCTGTTAGTAGAGAAACTCCCAGAGCCCCCTTGTTTTTGCATATTAAGTAGCTTTGGGTTTTCACCCTAAATTACTAGGGTAATCCAGACGTGGAACCCTTGCTCACTCTTCTTAGAGAGGCACAGCTCCACCTCACTGACGAGGCCCAACCAGGCTGAAACACGTGTCTGGGGTTGCTGTTGGTACTCTTGTTCAGAAGAGAATTGCCATGCATTTCGGTGCTGGACTGCCCTTGTGCAGGACAAAGACTGATATGTAGTGGAAATTTCTCTTCTCTGACAGGATGGTGAGCTAAAGACTCTGGTTGAGACTCTAACCCAGTGTCATGATCACTGCTTCCAAGGAGCCAGGACCAGCCCAACGTCCTTGGAAGCAGGCCCCTAACCCTGATCCTAGGCACCAGCCGGTCCCCACAGGAACCTTTTGGACCTCGTCCTGGCGCCGGTGGCACCAGGCTCATCAGAAGCATCGGTCCCGGCACTGGAAGCGCCGGGCTCATCATTGGTGTAAAGGTGCTTGGGTGGACTTACCTGCGGCAGACCATGCTGCTTACTTACCAGACTCTTAGAAGTCCTCGGTGAACTGGGACTACTTTCTTACCTGGGTGGGGCAGCTCCACTCCCTGGATTCAGCACTGAACTCTTCTGGAAGCAGGAACTCTTTTCTTACCTAGGCGGGGCCGTGGAAGGAGACGCCTCATCACTCCAAGGCTATTTAAACCACACCCGATTGAAGAAACGTGCTTCGCGTTATTCTGCATCTGCAGCAGAACGCTCACCGAGTCTGTTCCAGCCTTTCTTCCTTGGATCCTGAACCTGCAAGAATTATACTTACCATTCCGGCACCCGATCAACATCAGCACCTGCAAAAGACCAGAAACAACAGGTTAGCAGAACGAACTTTAAAACGCAGCGCTTACTTACCTGATCCATCGGCAGCTGCCGTGTCTCACGCTGCATCTTCACCTGCAAAGATAAACAGCATTATTCTACTTACCGGCACGCCGTGCATTCCGGATTCTTCACGCTGCATCTTCACCTGCAAAGATAAACAGCATTATTCTACTTACCGGCACGCTGTGCATTCCGGATTCTTCACGCAGCATCTTCACCTGCAAAGACAACAGCAGTGTTACACTTACCGGCACGCGGCGAACTCCGGATTTCTTCATTCTGCATCGCCGCCTGCAAAGACAAAGAAAGAGACAGTAAGAGCGCTTGCTATACTTACACAATTCCAGGCGCATCACTGCCACGCACAAAAAGCCTATAAAGACTAAAGGTGTCCAGAAACTTACCGGTCGTGCAGACAACGACGGTACCCATCCTCTGAAGTCAAGAGGCCAAAGTTTCACCAGTGAAGGAACTGGCAACGGCACCCTGCACTAGACGCAGATGGAGAGCCCAGCATTCACCTATCTAAGGTGAGCACGTTGACCTGGGAGGGGGGCTCAACAGACAAGCTGGGAAGAGAGAGATAGGGACTTTCAACAACCCAGACCTTTAATCCCCATATTATTTCACCTGCAGAAACCTCACCCCTCGAGTTCAACACACAGTGCGGAGAGGTTCGACCCCAGAAGCCCACCGGATCCTGCACCTCACGTTTCGTGTTACAGACATCTTCCTGCCAAGACCCGTGCCTCCGTGGGAATCAGGTGAGCGTTACAGAACGCGAAGCCGACCACAAAACTCCTACCCAGGCACAATGGAAACCTCAGATACTGATCAGCTAGCCCAGTTGCTTGGGGAATTAAGAGCAGAAGTACATGCAGCTCGCCAGGAAACGAGCTCTCTAAGAAGAGAACTGATCATTTCTAAGGAGCGAACAGAGGACCTTGCTAGGCAGTTGTTACAAACGCAGGCAGGACAGACACCTTTGCCTGTCCCAGGAGGGAGTTATCCTTCTGCATCAAATCCAGTGCAAATCAATCTGCCCGGTAATGTGCCCTTGGCTCCGCCCGAACGCTTTGCTGGTGATCCAAAGAAATTCGCAGTGTTCATCAACCAGTGCCGCCTGCACTTCTTATGTCGACCAGCTGCATTCCCAACAGACCAGGCCAAGGTGGCTTTGTGCTTTCTTATCTCAGTGGCAGCGCTGCAGATTGGTCAATCCCTTTAGTCACCCAGGATGATCCAGTTTTACACGATTTTCAAGCCTTCCAGTCCAGCATGGAGAAACTGTTCGCAAGACATGCACAAGGGCAGGCCTTGGACAATGAACTTCTCTCATTACGACAGGGCAACCAAGACCTTTTGACTTATATAGCCTCTTTCAATAGACTCATAGTGGAAACACAATGGCCCGAGGACAAGAGAGTAACGCTTTTCTACAGAGGCCTGCGTGGAGAGCTCAAGGATGTGCTAGCGCAAGTTGTGAATCCCCCACAAGAATGTTCAGACTATATTGACTTAGTTGTCCAGCTGGACCATAGACTACAGAACAGGAAGGCAGATCGTTCCAGATTTGATACCCGAGTGTTTTCTAAACCACCGACCTCGAATAAGGGAGCTGACACTGTGGAACCCATGCAAATAGGGGGCATGAGAGGACCTTTAACCCAGAAAGAGCGGGAAAGAAGAAGACAGCTGCAATTATGCCTCTATTGCGGTAATTCAGGACACTTTCTTCGGGACTGTCCCGTGAAACCAGCTAAGAAGACTGTAGGAGCCGCGGATACCTGTACCACAAATTCTGAGCAGGGAAACGACCTCGCCCGACAAGAGTAGAGGTCCTCTTGCCGAGCGTTAAGATCTGTCCCGTGACCTCGCATTTCGTGATACCCATGGTCCTCATTAGTCCTGAACGTCCGGATCGTTTGCATGCAATTGAAGCTTACATTGACAGCGGAGCAATCGGTAACTATGTGGACCGTGAAATGGTGTCAAGGATGAATCTACCCCTTGTCCCTAAGGCAGTAAAAGACGTCATCACTACTGTGGATGGCACGGAGATAGCCTCCGGACCAGTAACGCATGCCACCCAAGAAGTGACGCTGTTGAGTCACAATGGACACCGGGAGAGAATTGTGTTCGATGTAATCAAGGCCTCTCAGTTCCAGATCATTCTGGGAATCCCTTGGTTAGAGAAGCACAATCCTCAGATTGATTGGCGAGCAAAGACGGTTCAGTTTCCAGAGTGTTCTACCACTTGTTATCCTCGACCTGATGTTTCACTGGCGGCGATCTCTTCTGAGGAGATTCTCAAATTACCTCCCGAATACCAGGAGTTCCAAGACGTCTTCCAGAAGGATCAAGCTAACACCCTACCTCCTCATAGGTCTTACGACTGTCAAATAGATCTGATACCTGGAACAACTCCTCCTTGCAGCAGGATCTATGCCCTCACCGAGCCAGAGAACCTTCACCTCAGACAGTACCTGGACCAATACCTAGCTAACGGGTTTATCCGTCCTTCAAAATCTCCAGCTTCATCGGCTTTGTTCTTCGTTCCGAAAAAGGAAGGAGACCTTAGGACTTGCATAGATTACCGCGCCCTGAATCAGATCACTGTTAAAAACAGATACCTGTTACCTTTGATCCCTGAACTCCTGGACCAAGTCAAAGATGCATGTATATACACAAAGCTGGATCTCAGAGGAGCCTACCACTTGGTACGGATAAAAGAGGGCGATGAATGGAAAACGGCCTTCCGCACCAAGCACGGGCTATTCGAATATCAAGTGATGCCCTTTGGACTGTGTAATGCTCCTGCTGCTTTCCAATATTTTATGAACGATATCCTTAGAGAACTCATTGATGTGTGTGTAGTTGTCTACATTGACGACATCCTCGTCTATTCATCATCTAACGAAGAACATCAGAGACACGTTAAGAAGGTTCTCGAGAGATTACGTCAACATAGTCTTTTTGCTAAACTTGAGAAATGCGTTTTCAACACAACGGAAGTCGAGTTCCTGGGATTCATATTGTCACCTAACGGAGTCCATATGGATTCAAAGAAAGTTGATGCAATTATCAAGTGGCCATCACCAACCTCTGTAAAGGGAGTTCAAAGCATGTTAGGATTCGCTAACTTTTACCGCAGATTCATTCCTGAATTTTCTCGGATAGTCCAGCCCATCACCGCTCTGTTGAAAAAGAACAAACGTTTTGAGTGGTCTTCTGAAGCGGAACAAGCTTTTCAAGACTTAAAAGCTAAATTCATTTCTGCACCTGTTTTAAAACATCCTCGCCCAGAACTTCCTTACATAATGGAAACGGATGCTTCTAATCTTGCTATGGGAGCTGTGTTATCACAAAGAGATTCGGTCACAAACCAACTACATCCGGTTGCCTTTTGGTCCCGCAAGTTTTCGCCTCCGGAGATCAACTATTCAATTACGGACAAAGAACTTTTGGCCATCAGATCGGCCTTTAAAGCCTGGCGGCATTATCTTCTAGGAGCCAGACACACAGTCACCGTAATGACTGACCACCGCAATTTACAATATCTAAAGACAGCCAAAGCTCAGTCTTCCAGACAGCTTCGCTGGGCTCTGTTCCTAGCAGAATTTGACTTTATAATTACTTATCGACCAGGTAGTAAAAACGGAAAAGCGGATGCCCTCTCCCGGATGGGAGTAGATGAACATTTGATCAATCCAGATCCAATACCCATAATCCCAGAACAAAGGATTTTGGGTTTGGTCAGCACGCAATCTTTTGAAGACATCAAGACCACGGTGAAATCACTCCTAACTCCAATCGATTTGCAGGACTGGCAATTAAAGGGAAAAGAATTCTCAGTAGATCAAGACCTACCATATTTCCGAGGACGATTGCACTTGCCCTGTGAGAAACTACAAAAACAAGTAATCTCTGGTTATCATGATTCTCTAATGGAGGGGCACCCTGGCATTACCAAAACCATGGAAAAGATTAAAAGACATTTCTGGTGGCCTTCGTGGAAAAGGGATATTAGAGACTTTGTCATCTCCTGCGGTGTGTGTGCCCAGTTAAAAGTCAAAAGCAAAGACCAGCCGGCCTATTACAGCCACTTGACATCCCTCCCTGTCCATGGCATACCCTGTCCATGGACTTTATCATGGACTTACCTCCATGCTTGGAATATACTACCATCTTAGTAGTCGTGGATCTATTCTCGAAAATGGCTCACTTCATACCCTTGAAGGGTCTGCCTTCAGCTTCAGTATTGGCCCGGGAGTTCTTGGCAAACATCGTTCGCTTACACGGTTTTCCTTCGGTTTTAGTCTCCGATAGGGGAAGTCAATTCATCTCCCACTTCTGGCGCAGTTGCTGTCGTCTAGCCCAAGTTGATGTAAGACTTTCGACCAGTCACCATCCCCAAACTGACGGACAAACCGAAAGGACAAACCAGACACTAGAACAATATCTACGCTGCATGCTCCAACAAACAGAAAATCCCTGGAAGGACATTCTTTGGATCGCGGAATACGCTTATAACAATTCGACTCATTCTGGAACCGGGAAGACTCCTTTTTTCCTATTATATGGACACCATCCTAGAACCTCCAACCTGGATCCTCCCCAAGAAATTGAAGCACCTGCCGTGGATCACTTGCATTCGGAAATCACCTGTGCTTTTAAGGAGGCCACGGCCCATCTGCAAAGAGCTAAAGCTCAATTCAAAAAGGCAGCCGATCGGCACCGTAAAGAGGCCCCTCACTACGCTGTAGGAGATCAAGTCTGGTTATCCACTAAGCACCTGCCTTTAAAAGGACCCCGCACTTTCATCCCGAGATACCTTGGGCCCTACCTCATATCTGCCATAATTAATCCGGTGGCTGTCAAATTGGAATTACCTACGCATATGAAAATACATCCAGTATTCCATGTCTCCTTATTAAAACCAGTACAACCAGAAACCCGATTGACTGAACTCCCAGAACCCGTTTTGGTAGACGGAGAACTCGAATTCGAAGTAAAGAACATCCTAGACTCCAAAATTTCCAGGTCTAAATTATACTATCTGGTTGATTGGAAAGGATACGGTCCCCAGGAAAGGTCTTGGGAACCCTCAGAACATGTCCACGCACCTCGTCTGGTCAAGAGATTCCATCTGAATCACCCCGACAAGCCAAAGCCCCCGGGAAAGACACACTTAGGAGGGGCCTTGAGGGGGGGTACTGTCATGATCACTGCTTCCAAGGAGCAAGGACCAGCTCAACGTCCTTGGAAGCAGGCCCCTAACCCTGATCCTAGGCACCAGCCGGTCCCCACAGGGACCTTTTGGACCTCGTCCTGGCGCCGGTGGCACCAGGCTCATCAGAAGCATCGGTCCCGGCACTGGAAGCGCCGGGCTCATCATTGGTGTAAAGGTGCTTGGGTGGACTTACCTGCGGCAGACCATGCTGCTTACTTACCAGACTCTTAGAAGTCCTCGGTGAACTGGGACTACTTTCTTACCTGGGTGGGGCAGCTCCACTCCCTGGATTCAGCACTGAACTCTTCTGGAAGCAGAAACTCTTTTCTTACCTAGGCGGGGCCGTGGAAGGAGACGCCTCATCACTCCAAGGCTATTTAAACCACACCCGATTGAAGAAACGTGCTTCGCGTTATTCTGCATCTGCAGCAGAACGCTCACCGAGTCTGTTCCAGCCTTTCTTCCTTGGATCCTGAACCTGCAAGAATTATACTTACCATTCCGGCACCCGATCAACATCAGCACCTGCAAAAGACCAGAAACAACAGGTTAGCAGAACGAACTTTAAAACGCAGCGCTTACTTACCTGATCCATCGGCAGCTGCCGTGTCTCACGCTGCATCTTCACCTGCAAAGATAAACAGCATTATTCTACTTACCGGCACGCCGTGCATTCCGGATTCTTCACGCTGCATCTTCACCTGCAAAGATAAACAGCATTATTCTACTTACCGGCACGCTGTGCATTCCGGATTCTTCACGCAGCATCTTCACCTGCAAAGACAACAGCAGTGTTACACTTACCGGCACGCGGCAAACTCCGGATTTCTTCATTCTGCATCACCGCCTGCAAAGACAAAGAAAGAGACAGTAAGAGCGCTTGCTATACTTACACAATTCCAGACGCATCACTGCCACACACAAAAAGCCTATAAAGACTAAAGGTGTCCAGAAACTTACCGGTCGTGCAGACAACGACGGTACCCATCCTCTGAAGTCAAGAGGCCAAAGTTTCACCAGTGAAGGAACTGGCAACGGCACCCTGCACTAGACGCAGATGGAGAGCCCAGCATTCACCTATCTAAGGTGAGCACGTTGACCTGGGAGGGGGGCTCAACAGACAAGCTGGGAAGAGAGAGATAGGGACTTTCAACAACCCAGACCTTTAATCCCCATATTATTTCACCTGCAGAAACCTCACCCCTCGAGTTCGACACACAGTGCGGAGAGGTTCGACCCCAGAAGCCCACCGGATCCTGCACCTCACGTTTCGTGTTACAGACATCTTCCTGCCAAGACCTGTGCCTCCGTGGGAATCAGGTGAGCGTTACAGAACGCGAAGCCGACCACAAAACTCCTACCCAGGCACAATGGAAACCTCAGATACTGATCAGCTAGCCCAGTTGCTTGGGGAATTAAGAGCAGAAGTACATGCAGCTCGCCAGGAAACGAGCTCTCTAAGAAGAGAACTGATAATTTCTAAGGAGCGAACAGAGGACCTTGCTAGGCAGTTGTTACAAACGCAGGCAGGACAGACACCTTTGCCTGTCCCAGGAGGGAGTTATCCTTCTGCATCAAATCCAGTGCAAATCAATCTGCCCGGTAATGTGCCCTTGGCTCCGCCCGAACGCTTTGCTGGTGATCCAAAGAAATTCGCAGTGTTCATCAACCAGTGCCGCCTGCACTTCTTATGTCGACCAGCTGCATTCGTAACAGACCAGGCCAAGGTGGCTTTCGTGCTTTCTTATCTCAGTGGCAGCGCTGCAGATTGGTCGATCCCTTTAGTCACCCAGGATGATCCAGTTTTACACGATTTTCAAGCCTTCCAGTCCAGCATGGAGAAACTGTTCGCAAGACATGCACAAGGGCAGGCCTTGGACAATGAACTTCTCTCATTACGACAGGGCAACCAAGACCTTTTGACTTATATAGCCTCTTTCAATAGACTCATAGTGGAAACACAATGGCCCGAGGACAAGAGAGTAACGCTTTTCTACAGAGGCCTGCGTGGAGAGCTCAAGGATGTGCTAGCGCAAGTTGTGAATCCCCCACAAGAATGTTCAGACTATATTGACTTAGTTGTCCAGCTGGACCATAGACTACAGAACAGGAAGGCAGATCGTTCCATATTTGATACCCGAGTGTTTTCTAAACCACCGACCTCGAATAAGGGAGCTGACACTGTGGAACCCATGCAAATAGGGGGCATGAGAGGACCTTTAACCCAGAAAGAGCGGGAAAGAAGAAGGCAGCTGCAATTATGCCTCTATTGCGGTAATTCAGGACACTTTCTTCGGGACTGTCCCATGAAACCAGCTAAGAAGACTGTAGGAGCCGCGGATACCTGTACAACAAATTCTGAGCAGGGAAACGACCTTGCCCGACAAGAGTAGAGGGCCTCTTGCCAAGCATTAAGATCTGTCCCGTGACCTCGCATTTCGTGATACCCATGGTCCTCATTAGTCCTGAACGTCCGGATCGTTTGCATGCAATTGAAGCTTACATTGACAGCGGAGCAATCGGTAACTATGTGGACCGTGAAATGGTGTCAAGGATGAATCTACCCCTTGTCCCTAAGGCAGCAAAAGACGTCATCACTACTGTGGATGGCACGGAGATAGCCTCCGGACCAGTAACGCATGCCACCCAAGAAGTGACGCTGTTGAGTCACAATGGACACCGGGAGAGAATTGTGTTCGATGTAATCAAGGCCCCTCAGTTCCAGATCATTCTGGGAATCCCTTGGTTAGAGAAGCACAATCCTCAGATTGATTGGCGAGCAAAGACGGTTCAGTTTCCAGAGTGTTCTACCACTTGTTATCCTCGACCTGATGTTTCACTGGCGGCGATCTCTTCTGAGGAGATTCTCAAATTACCTCCCGAATACCAGGAGTTCCAAGACGTCTTCCAGAAGGATCAAGCTAACACCCAACCTCCTCATAGGTCTTACGACTGTCAAATAGATCTGATACCTGGAACAACTCCTCCTTGCAGCAGGATCTATGCCCTCACCGAGCCAGAGAACCTTCACCTCAGACAGTACCTGGACCAATACCTAGCTAACGGGTTTATCCGTCCTTCAAAATCTCCAGCTTCATCGGCTTTGTTCTTCGTTCCGAAAAAGGAAGGAGACCTTAGGACTTGCATAGATTACCGCGCCCTGAATCAGATCACTGTTAAAAACAGATACCCGTTACCTTTGATCCCTGAACTCCTGGACCAAGTCAAAGATGCATGTATATACACAAAGCTGGATCTCAGAGGAGCCTACCACTTGGTACGGATAAAAGAGGGCGATGAATGGAAAACGGCCTTCCGCACCAAGTACGGGCTATTCGAATATCAAGTGATGCCCTTTGGACTGTGTAATGCTCCTGCTGCTTTCCAATATTTTATGAACGATGTCCTTAGAGAACTCATTGATGTGTGTGTAGTTGTCTACATTGACGACATCCTCGTCTATTCATCATCTAACGAAGAACATCAGAGACACGTTAAGAAGGTTCTCGAGAGATTACATCAACATAGTCTTTTTGCTAAACTTGAGAAATGCGTTTTCAACACAACGGAAGTCGAGTTCCTGGGATTCATATTGTCACCTAACGGAGTCCATATGGATTCAAAGAAAGTTGATGCAATTATCAAGTGGCCATCACCAACCTCTGTAAAGGGAGTTCAAAGCATGTTAGGATTCGCTAACTTTTACCGCAGATTCATTCCTGAATTTTCTCGGATAGTCCAGCCCATCACCGCTTTGTTGAAAAAGAACAAACGTTTTGAGTGGTCTTCTGAAGCGGAACAAGCTTTTCAAGACTTAAAAGCTAAATTCATTTCTGCACCTGTTTTAAAACATCCTCGCCCAGAACTTCCTTACATAATGGAAACGGATGCTTCTAGTCTTGCTATGGGAGCTGTGTTATCACAAAGAGATTCGGTCACAAACCAACTACATCCGGTTGCCTTTTGGTCCCGCAAGTTTTCGCCTCCGGAGATCAACTATTCAATTACGGACAAGGAACTTTTGGCCATCAGATTGGCCTTTAAATCCTGGCGGCATTATCTTCTAGGAGCCAGACACACAGTCACCGTAATGACTGACCACCGCAATTTACAATATCTAAAGACAGCCAAAGCTCAGTCTTCCAGACAGCTTCGCTGGGCTCTGTTCCTAGCAGAATTTGACTTTATAATTACTTATCGACCAGGTAGTAAAAACGGAAAAGCGGATGCCCTCTCCCGGATGGGAGTAGATGAACATTTGATCAATCCAGATCCAATACCCATAATCCCAGAACAAAGGATTTTGCGTTTGGTCAGCACGCAATCTTTTGAAGACATCAAGACCACGGTGAAATCACTCCTAACTCCAACCGATTTGCAGGACTGGCAATTAAAGGGAAAAGAATTCTCAGTAGATCAAGACCTACCATATTTCCGAGGACGATTGCACTTGCCCTGTGAGAAACTACAAAAACAAGTAATCTCCGGTTATCATGATTCTCTAATGGAGGGGCACCCTGGCATTACCAAAACCATGGAAAAGATTAAAAGACATTTCTGGTGGCCTTTGTGGAAAAGGGATATTAGAGACTTTGTCATCTCCTGCGGTGTGTGTGCCCAGAATAAAAGTCAAAAGCAAAGACCAGCCGGCCTATTACAGCCACTTGACATCCCTCCCTGTCCATGGCATACCCTGTCCATGGACTTTATCACGGACTTACCTCCATGCTTGGGATATACTACCATCTTAGTAGTCGTGGATCTATTCTCAAAAATGGCTCACTTCATACCCTTGAAGGGTCTGCCTTCAGCTTCAGTATTGGCCCGGGAGTTCTTGGCAAACATCGTTCGCTTACACGGTTTTCCTTCGGTTTTAGTCTCCGATAGGGGAAGTCAATTCATCTCCCACTTCTGGCGCAGTTGCTGTCGTCTAGCCCAAGTTGATGTAAGACTTTCGACCAGTCACCATCCTCAAACTGACGGACAAACCGAAAGGACAAACCAGACACTAGAACAATATCTACGCTGCATGCTCCAACAAACAGAAAATCCCTGGAAGGACATTCTTTGGATCGCGGAATGCGCTTATAACAATTCGACTCATTCTGGAACCGGGAAGACTCCTTTTTTCCTATTATATGGACACCATCCTAGAACCTCCAACCTGGATCCTCCCCACGAAATTGAAGCACCTGCCGTGGATCACTTGCATTCGGAAATCACCTGTGCTTTTAAGGAGGCCACGGCCCATCTGCAAAGAGCTAAAGCTCAATTCAAAAAGGCAGCCGATCGGCACCGTAAAGAGGCCCCTCACTACGCTGTAGGAGATCAAGTCTGGTTATCCACTAAGGACCTGCCTTTAAAAGGACCCCGCACTTTCATCCCGAGATACCTTGGGCCCTACCTCATATCTGCCATAATTAATCCGGTGGCTGTCAAATTGTAATTACCTACGCATATGAAAATACATCCAGTATTCCATGTCTCCTTATTAAAACCAGTACAACCAGAACCCGATTGACTGAACTCCCAAAACCCGTTTTGGTAGACGGAGAAATCGAATTCGAAGTAAAGAACATCCTAGACTCCAAAATTTCCAGGTCTAAATTATACTATCTGGTTGATTGGAAAGGATACGGTCCCCAGGAAAGGTCTTGGGAACCCTCAGAACATGTCCACGCACCTCGTCTGGTCAAGAGATTCCATCTGAATCACCCCGACAAGCCAAAGCCCCCGGGAAAGACACACTTAGGAGGGGCCTTGAGGGGGGGTACTGTCATGATCACTGCTTCCAAGGAGCCAGGACCAGCCCAACGTCCTTGGAAGCAGGCCCCTAACCCTGATCCTAGGCACCAGCCGGTCCCCACAGGGACCTTTTGGACCTCGTCCTGGCGCCGGTGGCACCAGGCTCATCAGAAGCATCGGTCCCGGCACTGGAAGCGCCGGGCTCATCATTGGTGTAAAGGTGCTTGGGTGGACTTACCTGCGGCAGACCATGCTGCTTACTTACCAGACTCTTAGAAGTCCTCGGTGAACTGGGACTACTTTCTTACCTGGGTGGGGCAGCTCCACTCCCTGGATTCAGCACTGAACTCTTCTGGAAGCAGGAACTCTTTTCTTACCTAGGCGGGGCCGTGGAAGGAGACGCCTCATCACTCCAAGGCTATTTAAACCACACCCGATTGAAGAAACGTGCTTCGCGTTATTCTGCATCTGCAGCAGAACGCTCACCGAGTCTGTTCCAGCCTTTCTTCCTTGGATCCTGAACCTGCAAGAATTATACTTACCATTCCGGCACCCGATCAACATCAGCACCTGCAAAAGACCAGAAACAACAGGTTAGCAGAACGAACTTTAAAACGCAGCGCTTACTTACCTGATCCATCGGCAGCTGCCGTGTCTCACGCTGCATCTTCACCTGCAAAGATAAACAGCATTATTCTACTTACCGGCACGCCGTGCATTCCGGATTCTTCACGCTGCATCTTCACCTGCAAAGATAAACAGCATTATTCTACTTACCGGCACGCTGTGCATTCCGGATTCTTCACGCAGCATCTTCACCTGCAAAGACAACAGCAGTGTTACACTTACCGGCACGCGGCGAACTCCGGATTTCTTCATTCTGCATCGCCGCCTGCAAAGACAAAGAAAGAGACAGTAAGAGCGCTTGCTATACTTACACAATTCCAGGCGCATCACTGCCACGCACAAAAAGCCTATAAAGACTAAAGGTGTCCAGAAACGTACCGGTCGTGCAGACAACGACGGTACCCATCCTCTGAAGTCAAGAGGCCAAAGTTTCACCAGTGAAGGAACTGGCAACGGCACCCTGCACTAGACGCAGATGGAGAGCCCAGCATTCACCTATCTAAGGTGAGCACGTTGACCTGGGAGGGGGGCTCAACAGACAAGCTGGGAAGAGAGAGATAGGGACTTTCAACAACCCAGACCTTTAATCCCCATATTATTTCACCTGCAGAAACCTCACCCCTCGAGTTCGACACACAGTGCGGAGAGGTTCGACCCCAGAAGCCCACCGGATCCTGCACCTCACGTTTCGTGTTACAGACATCTTCCTGCCAAGACCCGTGCCTCCGTGGGAATCAGGTGAGCGTTACACCCAGATATAGGCCGTTAGTAGAGAAACTCCCAGAACCCCCTTGTTTTTGCATATTAAGTAGCTTAGGTTTTTCACCCTAAATTACTAGGGTAATCCAGACGTGGAACCCTTGCTCACTGTTCTTAGAGAGGCACAGCTCCACCCCACTGACAAGGCCCAACCAGACCGAAACACGTGTCTGGGGTTGCTGTTGGTACTCTTGTTCAGAAGAGAATTGCCAGGCATTTTGGTGCTGGACTGCCCTTGGCAGGACAAAGACTGATATGTAGTGGACATTTCTCTTCTGTGACAGGATGGTGAGCTAAAGACTCTGGTTGAGACTCTAACCCAGGATATAAGCCCGTAGTAGAGAAACTCCCAGAACCCCCTTGTTTTTGCATATTAAGTAGCTTAGGTTTTTCACCCTAAATTATTAGGGTAAACCAGACGTCGAACCCTTGCTCACTGTTTTATTAAGGCACAGCTCCACCTCCCTGACGAGGCCCAACCAGGCCGAAACATGTGTCTGGGGTTGCTGTTGGTACTCTAGTTCATAAGAGAATTGCCAGGCATTTTGGTGCTGGACTGCCCTTGGGCAGGACAAAGACTGATATGTAGTGGAAATTTCTCTTCTCTGACAGGATGGTGAGCTAATGACTCTGGTTGAGACTCTAACCTGGGATATAGGCTGGTAGTAGAGAAACTCCCAGAACCCCCTTGCTTTTGCATATTAAGTAGCTTTGCGTTTGTAACGCTCACTTGATTCCCGTAGAGGCGCCGGTCTTGACTGGGCGTATACCGTATCTTCAAAGGTGATGTGTAACACACGGCTGGCTCTTTGGGCTGGACCTCTGTGCACTGTATGTCTGACTCGAAGGGTAAGATGTCTGCAGATAGAAAATATGGGATTAATGAACTGGGTTATTGAATGTCTCTCTCTTCTTCCCTTTCTCTTCTCCTGTAGAACCCCAAAGGTTAACGCTCTCACCTTAGGTAAGTGAACGCCGTGCTCTCCATCTGCCTCGGGGCAGGGTGCTGTAAATAGTTTCTTCACTGGATAAGGGGAGCAGGCCTCTTGACTTCAGAGGACTGCTGTCCGTCGTTTACTGCACGAACGGTAAGTTTCGTGTAATTCTAATGTCTTTAAAAGTCTTTAGTAATGATGTCTCTTGTTTTGCAGGGTTCCGGTGATGGCGGATGACGGGCTGAAGTGAGTTGAAGATGGAGCCCGTGTGATGAATAGAAGCGCCTGGAAGCACGTAAGTAAGCGCTTGTTGCCTGCTTCACGATGCGCTCTAACTGTCTTTTTATTTTGCAGGTACAAGTTCGGAGCGGCTGCAGGGTGCCCGAATACCCACTGGGTTAGATGTGGAAAGGAGTAATGGCACTTGAGTATTAAAGTTCCCCAATGTCTTTAAACGCACCTTGTTTTGTCTTTCAGATGCGGGCTGCAGCGCCGAAGGCCTCCGGAGCGTGCGAAGAGTTGGTAAGCTTTTGTCTTTCAGATGCCGGAATGCAGTGCGAAGACCTCCGGAGCGCACGAAGAGTAGGTAAGCCTTTGTCTTTCAGATGCCGGAATGCAGCGCGAGGCGTTGGTGACAGCCGATGGACCAGGTAAGTGAAGCGCTGTCACTGAAGACCGTAATGCTAACCTGTTCTTTCTTGTCTTTATAGGTGTTGCTGAAGACTGGATTCAGGATGGTAAGCCTTTTTCCTTAGGCCCAGGATCAGATGCAGAAGACACGATGAGCGTTCTGCTGCAGAGGATGCAGAATAACGCAAAGCAATATTCATCCATCGGGTGTGGTTTAAATAGCCTCCTGTAGTGCTTAGGTGTCTCCTTCCACAGCCACGCCTAGGTAAGAAAAGAGTTCCTGCTTTCCAGAAGAGTTCCAGTGTTCTGAACCTAGGGAGTGGCTCCTGCCCCACCCAACAGGAAAAGTAGTTCCAAACAGAAGAGGATCAGAGGCTCAACAGGCAGGCAAGTAAGCAGCATGGTCTGCTGCAGGTAAGTCCACCCAAGCATTATGAGCCCGGCGCTTCCAGCGCTGGGACTGGGCATATTTATGAGCCTGGTGCCACTGGCGCCAGGACTGGGTCCAAAAGGTCCCAATTGGGACTGGTTGGCACTCGGAACCTGGGTTATGGATCTGCTTCCAAGGGAGTTGGGAAAACCCTGACCTTTTGGAAGCAGAGATCATGACAGCGTTTTCATCCTAAATTACTAGGGTAATCCAGACGTGGAACTCTTGCTCACTGGTCTTAGAAAGGCACAGCTCCACCTCACTGACGAGGCCCAACCAGGCCGAAACATGTGTCTGGGGTTGCTGTTGGTACTCTAGTTCATAAGAGAATTGCCAGGCATTTCGGTGCTGGACTGCCCTTGGGCAGGACAAAGACTGATATGTAGTGGACATTTCTCTTCTGTGACAGGATGATGAGCTAAAGACTCTGGTTGAGACTCTAACCCGGGATATAGGCCGGTAGTAGAGAAACTCCCAGAACCCCCTTGTTTTTGCATATTAAGTAGCTTAGGTTTTTCACCCTAAATTACTAGGGTAAACCAGACGTGGAACCCTTGCTCACTGTTCTTAGAAAGGCACAGCTCCACCTCACTGACGAGGCCCAACCAGGCCGAAACATGTCTCTGGGGTTGCTGTTGGTACTCTAGTTCATAAGAGAATTGCCAGGCATTTTGGTGCTGGACTGCCCTTGGGCAGGACAAAGACTGATATGTAGTGGAAATTTCTCTTCTGTGACAGGATGGAGAGCTAAAGACTCTGGTTGAGACTCTAACCTGGGACATAGGCTGGTAGTAGAGAAACTCCCAGAACCCCCTTGCTTTTGCATATTAAGTAGCTTTGGGTTTTCACCCTAAATAACTAGGGTAATCCAGACGTGCAACTCTTGCTCACTGTTCTTAGAAAGGCACAGCTCCACCTCCCTGACGAGGCCCAACCAGGCCGAAACATGTGTCTGGGGTTGCTGTTGGTACTCTAGTTCATAAGAGAATTGCCAGGCATTTTGGTGCTGGACTGCCCTTGGGCAGGACAAAGACTGATATGTAGTAGAAATTTCTCTTCTCTGACAGGATGGAGAGCTAAAGACTCTGGTTGAGACTCTAACCTGGGATATAGGTTGGTAGTAGAGAAACTCCCAGAACCCCCTTGCTTTTGCATATTAAGTAGCTTTGGGTTTTCACCCTAAATTACTAGGGTAATCCAGACATGCAACTCTTGCTCACTGTTCTTAGAAAGGCACAGCTCCACCTCCCTGACGAGGCCCAACCAGGCCGAAACACGTGTCTGGGGTTGATGTTGGTACTCTTGTTCAGAAGAGAATTACAAGGCATTTCGGTGCTGGACTGCTCTTGGGCAGGACAAAGACTGATATGTAATGGAAATTTCTCTTCTCTGACAGGATGGTGAGCTAATGACTCTGGTTGAGACTCTAACCCAGGATATAGGCCGGTAGTAGAGAAACTCCCAGAACCCCCTTGTTTTTGCATATTAAGTAGCTTTGGGTTTTCATCCTAAATTACTAGGGTAATCCAGACGTGGAACCCTTGCTCACTGTTCTTAGAGAGGCACAGCTCCACCTCACTGACAAAGCCCAACCAGGCCGAAACACGTGTCTGGGGTTGCTGTTGGTACTCCTGTTCAGAAGAGAATTGCCAGGCATTTCGTGCTGGACTGCACTTGGGTAGGACAAATACTGATATGTAGTGGAAATTTCTCTTCTCTGACAGGATGGCGAGATAAAGACACTGGTTGAGACTCTAACCCAGGATATAGACCGGTAGTATAGAAACTCCCAGAACCCCCTTGTTTTTGCATATTAAGTAGCTTAGGTTTTTCACCCTAAATTACTAGGGTAAACCAGACGTGGAACCCTTGCTCACTGTTCTTAGAAAGGCACAGCTCCACCTCACTGACGAGGCCCAACCAGGCCGAAACATGTGTCTGGGGTTGCTGTTGGTACTCTAGTTCATAAGAGAATTGCCAGGCATTTCGGTGCTGACTGCCCTTGGGCAGGACAAAGACTGATATGTAGTGGAAATTTCTCTTCTGTGACAGGATGGAGAGCTAAAGACTCTGGTTGAGACTCTAACCTGGGACATAGGCTGGTAGTAGAGAAACTCCCAGAACCCCCTTGCTTTTGCATATTAAGTAGCTTTGCGTTTTCATCCTAAATTACTAGGGTAATCCAGACGTGGAACTCTTGCTCACTGTTCTTAGAGAGGCACAGCTCCACCTCCCTGACGAGGTCCAACCAGGCCGAAACACGTGTCTGGGGTTGCTGTTAGTACTCTTGTTCAGAAGAGAATTGCCAGGCATTTCGGTGCTGGACTGCCCTTGGGCAGGACAAAGACTGATATGTAGTGGACATTTCTCTTCTGTGACAGGATGGTGCGCTAAAGACTCTGGTTGAGACTCTAACCCGGGATATAGGCCGGTAGTAGTGAAACTCCCAGAACCCCTTGTTTTTGCATATTAAGTAGCTTAGGTTTTTCACCCTAAATTACTAGGGTAATCCAGACGTGGAACCCTTGCTCAATGTTCTTAGAAAGGCACAGCTCCACCTTACTGACGAGGCCCAACCTGGCCGAAACATGTGTCTGGGGTTGCTGTTGGTACTCTTGTTCAGAAGGGAATTGCCAGGTATTTCGGTGCTGGACTGCCCTTGGGCAGGACAAATACTGATATGTAGTGGAAATTTCTCTTCTGTGACAGGATTGTGAGCTAAAGACTCTGGTTGAGACTCTAACCTGGGATATAGGCCGGTAGTAGAGAAACTCCCAGAACCCCCTTGTTTTTGCATATTAAGTAGCTTTAGCTTTTCACCCTAAATTACTAGGGTAATCCAGACGTGGAACCCTTGCTCACTGTTCATAGAAAGGCACAGCTCCACCTCACTGACGAGGCCCAACCAGGCCGAAACACGTGTCTGGGGTTGGTGTTGGTACTCTTGTTCAGAAGAGAATAGCCAGGCATTTCGGTGCTGGACTGCCCTTGGGCAGGACAAAGACTGATATGTAGTGGAACTTTCTCTTCTGTGACAGGATGGTGAGCTAAAGACTCTGGTTGAGACTCTAACCCGGGATATAGGCCGGTAGTAGAGAAATTGCCAGATCCCCCTTGTTTTTGTCTATTAAGTAGCTTTGGGTTTTCACCCTAAATTACTAGGGTAATCCAGACGTGGAATCCTTGCTCACTGTTCTTAGAGAGGTACAGCTCCACCTCACTGACAAGGCCCAACCAGGCCGAAAAACGTGTCTGGGGTTGCTGTTGGTACTCTTGTTCAGAAGAGAATTGCCAGGCATTTCTGTGCTGGACTTCCCTTGGGCAGGACAAAGACTGATATGTAGTGGAAATGTCTCTTCTGTGACAGGATGGTGGGCTAAAGACTCTGGTTGAGACTCTAACCTGGGATATAGGCCGGTAGTAGGGAAACTCCCAGAACCCCCTTGTTTTTGCATATGGTAACATTCCCCAGTTGTTTGACAGAATTCCCAACATCCCACATAGTTCTTATGATACTTGGAATAATACAACTTTGTTTGTGGGGGTTGCAGGGGACTTCCTTTCAGGTGCTCATGGGTGGTGCTTTCAGTCTGTGTGTGTTCATCAGCTACAGCATTCACATCAATCATTATCTTTTTCCCAATAGTTTTTTTCGCTGTCTTCTTCAACTGTCCTATGATTATTCTTATTAGACAGAATCCTAGCAATACCAACACTGGTATTGCTCTCAATAGTTTGAAGGCATTTGCCTTCTAGATTGGAACCCATGAAAACAGGGAGGGAAACCAATCTTCACCTTCGATCTCATCTACTTCTTCCACCATTTTCATATGCAGGGTTGACAGCATTGTTTTTTTCTTCCATCAGGGTTCCATTTTCTCCATCATGGGCAGGTGTGTATGTACAGCAAGAAGATCCAACACATACCTGTTTTGGAGGGTCATGAGCCTTATGGCCCTCAATTCTTCTCTAATTGCATTAAATCCTTTTATTGTTGTGGTGATTTTCTGTAGCAGTTTGCACCTAGTCATTTGTAACCACATGGCGTTTAAATTTGTGGCATGAATATGGCTGTAAATATCACTCCCGTTCTATGGAACAATTTGTGCTCATCTGGAATGTCATGGTAGGCGTCTATTGATTAGGCCGGAAAATTGTTCTCTCTCTTCTTTCGGGTGAGGTTGAGCTACCTCTTTTTCCTTTGCTGTGCATCCATTTTCGGTGGAGATCACTTTGGGGAATCACCAATTCAGGGACATGTATTATCCCTATAGAACATATTCCTCCCCAAATGTTAGGTAGATGCATATAAACTTTGGATCCACAGGCCCAACAGTGGTCCATTAGCACAGTCATCCTTCCATTCATACCTGGTATGTGAATTATTTGTGTGCATCCTTTATTTTTGCAAACTGTGGTCAGTCTCCTGTTTCTGAAACAGAGTGTTGCATTCTTTTCTGGTAGCATGGACACAGGTTCTGCTTCATATTCAACCCATGGTAATAATTTTGAATACTTGGCTCATTCCTTTAGGCATTCATCATTCACTATTTGCACTATTTTTACTTGTGCCATCAACAATAAATGTGCACTGCATGTTAACATTCCATGTACCCATCCTGTACTGGTAGCAACTCATTCATATACCAATAGCTGAGTCATCTCCCAGTGTCCTGGCAATCCTGATATTTCCCATGAGTATGCACAATTCAGTGTCTTTTGTTCAACAATCTTTATCTGTTTTCCAGTCATACATACCACTGAATGAATATAGGAGCATTTTACTTTTCCAATCTAGGTCGTTTTCCATTTTCTGCATTTTATGTAACCATCTTCATATTGAAACATTATTTTCGACATCCATCGCAGGGATGCCCATCTTGCTTCAAATTGTCCTCTAGTTGAGCCTGCTGCTACATGGCTGAGACACTTCGCCTCATGTATCGGTATTTCTCTTACAGTGAATGTTCTGGCTGCACTCATGGCGTAAGGGATGAGAGAATACACATAGCAGCTCTCATCTGACATTCTCCTCCCCATTTCCGTCATGTATTGGTACCACATGTTATTCTTTAAATGGGCAAATTATCAAAATATGAATTTATATCAACGTGATCTTCCACAGCATCTCTCTTAAGTCGGAAAATGTTCTTGGAAATATCAGGGAAAATATCACTCATGCTTTTGTTAGGAACAGAAATAGCTGTCTCATTGCTAAACACTCCATCTGTATTATAAAACATCATTTGGCAAAACGTTATAAGCTAGTAAAGAGAGTAAAGAGAACACATTGTGCAAAATTTAACTACAAGAAGTATTTTAAGAATGTCCATGTGTCGAATTATATCATCTACAGTATGCAGTCTCCTTGCTAACAATGTGTATCTTATATAATGAAAAATTCCCATTCTCTTTAATTCAATCAGTCAGTTTCTGTCACTTTTATCCAAACATTTTAATTGTATTGCAATGATGATCCTACAAATAATAGGACTGTTTTTAGGATTTCCGAAAAAAGTGACACTGTCAGCGTGTCGTCTCACTAAAGCTGGATAAGATGGAACTATGTATATGAAAAATGCATGCATTTCTGCTCTCTTTACTAGCTTGTGTAAAGTTTCACGCAACACAAAGTGTCATGTGCAGGCTTTGTATAATTCTGTGATTCTACAAGGTTCGGTTGTTTCCCTTTAAACTTGGGGATAGTACATAGTTCAAATTGTTTTTATTTCATGTTCTTTGTTTTGGCTCTTATTTGCCGATCGCATCTGCATGTGCGTAACTACTTCGCTTGCTTCATCTGTCAACTGCTGCAGAAAGGGTGAGGGTGTTTCCTTTGTAAAGCTTTACATCAATAAAGTGCAGCCAAGTGCTTCTTCAAGTTTTACAGCAATAGGAATGGCCCCTCCACTAGCTACGGTCCCTGAAAGTGGGGCCTATTCCAAGTGCAGAAAAAACCTTTTACAAGCACTTGGTCTCCTGGATACAAAGTAGGTGCTTTTAGCAAGTCAATAGGATCAACTGTTTGGCTGTCTTCATCAATCTTCTTCAGCCCTTCCCTCCAATTTTTAACCTGTTGAGAAATAAAAGAAGCCCTATCAGTCGAATTTGTTAACCAAACATGCATCTCACCCCTAATGTTTTTGCTACACTATGGACAGCAATTTTTATTTGAGTGGGAGGAGCAAGAGGTACTCTCATGTGGCATCCAGTCACCAACTCATGAGGAGTTAGGTAGTGATCTGAGCCAGGATGATTTCTCAGAGCAAACAGAGCAAGGAGTAGGCAATGTAGCCATCCCTTCTTCAAAGTTACTTTGATCATAGCTATCCTTTCTTTAAGGCGTCCATTTAGCCTCTCACAAATACCATTCACCTGCAGGTGATAAGCAGATGGAAATGTGTGCTTTATTCCTAATAGAAGAGCAATCTGTTCGAACAAAATAATTTACAAAATGCGGCCCATTATCAGATCGCAGGACTTCTCACGCACCCCATCTAGGAAACACCACAGGTACATGAAGCTTGGGATCATATATGACATTGGGCTGCATACAAGGACCTGCCTCAATCCATCTGGAAAAGGGATATACTACCACTACATGTATATTTAGCCATTGCATGTTTGCAACATATCCACATAATCTATATGTAGATGCTGAAAAGGACCATTGGGTCTGTGTATTGCACCTCTCACTGTTTGCAAGGTATTCCCTGCTGAGAACTTCTGGCAGACAATGCAGTTCACAATAAACTGTACAACGTGTCTTAACTCATTTTGTGAAAACCTGTCTTCTGCAATCATAGCAGCAAGATTCTCTCTGGTGGTATGCACAGGATAGTGAAGCTGATTCAGCTGAACATTCAATAATGCCAGAGGCATAATTGGCTTTCCAGTGCTATCCTGTCTCCATAGAGCCTCAATGGGGGATAAAAAACATCCCTGCCTCTTCCATAAATCCTGTTCTTCTCGTAATGCTCAAACTTGCAGCTCAATTAACTGTGCAATGTAAAGTACCTTAATAAGCTTATCCAATAGAGATGCATGTTGCACTGGTGTGCTGTCTGCACGGAGGGAACCCCTCCCTTTCCAACTTGACAACCCTGTGTGAACGGTTGACATCACATAGGAGGAGTCAGAATACACTGTCACGTCCTCATCCTCATATCTCTGAAGTGCGGCGATAAGGGCACTAATGCTATAGCCTCTGCTGAGCAACATGAAGGCAATCTTGCATTTGTCACTACTTCAAATTCACCATCACATTTTAACTTTTCTACTGCTGATCCAGTATGTCTTTTTCCTGTTGTTTGCTCAATTTTTGAAGAACCGCCAATGAATAGAATTCCCCCCCTCCCGAGAGCATTTTCTCTATCATGGGGAATATCATCATAAAACTCAGTTTACGTTGCGCAGTCATGTATATAGACCTCCTTCCCTACTGTTTCGGCTATGAATGTCGCTGGATTCACTATTCTACATCTAACAATTTTGATAGCTGGGTTCGAAATATTCACTTCGTACCCTGATGCTCTTTATGTGGTCAATGTGCTTTTGGTGGTTCTCCAAAATGGCAAATAAGGAATGCTCGAAGAATAATGTCATTAAACACCCCATTGTAATACTTGCAGCTTTTTCAATCACAAAAGCAGCAGCAGCTAACTCTTGTTCGCAAGGGTAATGCCCTTCTAGGACTGGGTCAAAAATCCACTAATATAAGCTAGCACTTTATGTCCATGTCCTAATGTTGTTTTCTGTATAAGCACTGTTGTCATCACTTCTCCATTTGAATGTGAGAATAAGTCAAACTCCTTGTTGTAGTCTGGATTTCCTAACACAGGGGCTGTACAAAACACCCTTTTTAATTCTTCGAATCCTTCAGTCATCTCATCTGTCCATGTTATTTTACCTTTACCTATCAGTGCCTCCTTGAGTCCTTTTAAAAGTGGTCGAATATATGTACTGTAATCAAAAACCCAGGCCCTGCAATAATTACATAGGCCTACAAATTGTTGCCTTTTCCTTCTTGTCTCAGGTGTTGGGGTTTTCCTGAGTGCTTCTGCTCTCTCAGGGGTCACCTTTCTCTCCTCTTGAAAGATTAACTGTCCTATATACAGGACCTCTTCCTGACAATATTGTAGTTTCTCTTTGTCTACCTCATATCCTTTCTCTGCTAGTACTGTCATTAGCTGAACTGAATCTTCTCTGCATCGTTCCTCTGTCTCACTGCACACTAATATGTCATCTACGTACTGAACTATTGTGCTCTCAAGTTGTACATTAACTAGGTGCATCTGACAAACCCTTTTAAAGATCATGGGCACTCATAGTACCCCTGGGGTAATCTTGTATGTTTCCAGCACTGATTTCTATATGAAAACAAAGTCAAATCTTCATGAAGTGGATTTGAAAAGAAAGCATTTTCTAAATCTATCACTGTAAAATATTTGACTTTAGCTGGGATGTTGCATAATATCATAGCTGAATTAGAACCAGCAGAGACTTTGCTTCAACAATATTGCTTAGAGGGCGTAGATCCCATATAAATTACCATGACCCCCCTGTTGCTTTCTTTACCGGGTACACAGCAGTGTTACATGGAGATTCTGATGGTACCAATATCCCCTACTGGATTAAAGCGGAAATAGTATCAAATATGCCTTCATTTGCCCCTCTGGGCATGGGATACTGTTTTGCTTGTGGCAAAATTGCTCCAGGTATGAGTTTGTTTTAACTGTTCCTGCTCGACTCAATAGAGGCATGTCATATGGACAACTGCTCCATAAGAGGCTTTGCACCTTTTCTAAATCTTCCTGGAAATATGACAGTTTCTTTTCCACCAATACCATTCTCTGTGTTATCTCCCTATTTTCAACTTTAATACAAAAAGTGAGATTTAGGAACAATACGAATTCATCATCTGAGTAAACATCTCTGAACAAGTCTTCATCTGTGAAGTCTTTTAATTTGCATCCTTCACTAAGAGGTATTATTGCTCTACATCCTTTCCCCTCATCATCTGTCCCGTGAACAACCACCCTTTCCTCTCTTACCCCTAATGCTTCTAGTTATATGGGGATAACCTGTCCTTCCTCATCATTCATAGGTATTTCTGGCCTAAACAAAATTAATCAGGTATTTTCAACAAGTTACCTACTAGTATAGGAGGCCATAAACAACTAAATATTTACTCTATACAAAAATACTTCTGGGTCTAAAGAAACCCTTGTAATGACGTTTAGCTTGTAAATGGTAATATGAATTCTCTCACATTCATGTAGTGTTTGCCTGGAGTGGACCACACTATCCCTTTGTCAGTGAAAAATATCACCATATTCCATTTTGTCATCAAATCACGTCCTGGTATGTTAACTGTTGTCTGCCGGGAATACAATAGTGGCATAGAAACACCATGTTCTCCTATGGAAAGTGGCAATAAAAGGAACCAAATCGCAGCCCCAGAGAATCTCTGCGCATTCATTGCAATCCCAGACATTGGGTACTTTCCCTCTCGAACACAGGAAGGAGTTGCTCTGACCCTGGGTTCCTCTTGTTGGCCTGGTGTTAGACATAGTACTGAATACATCAAATCACTCTGTGGGCTCTGTGGGCTCTCCTATTGTAAGTATAAATTCATCCCTGTACCTGTAAAAGTATTTCCTCCCACTACAGTCACACTCCCTATCCTGGGTGTAGATACTTGTGGTGCTTCTGTATTCGTCTTCCATTGTGGAACCATTCCTTGTTGCATAGGAGTGTACTGTGGTTGTTGTGTCTCTACTTTTTGTATTTGCATAGGCGCTTGCTGTGGTTGCCCTTGTGGCAATTGTGTTTGCAGTGGGATCTGCAGTGTTTGCTGCGTGTGTGTCTGATACTGATTATGATCTTGGGCATAATACTCCTTTGGTTCTGTATTATACAGTGGAGAATATCCCTGGAGAATAACCGTTGGAGCTTGCCAGTTCTGTTGAATGCCCCCTCTGCTTCTACACGTGCAGGCTATATGTCTTATCCTCCGACAGTTCCAGCATTGCTGCGGTTATCCTCCATTAAATCCTCCTCCCCTTGAAGGTTTTGAAATCCACCTCGTCCTCTAGGTCCTTTCCCTCTACCTCGTGACCAAAAATGGTACCCACCTTGATCTTTAGGGTACCCTACATTGTTTGGCTGCCCTTGCTGTAACTTTTGTGAGGACACGCGTTCACCACTTGTCAATGATATGATATATTTTATTTGTATCGCGCTGATACACAAGTGTTTCAGAGCATGACAAGCCAAGAGAGGGGAACAAGGGGGGACAAAACAACGATCTTACTAGGCCCAGTGACATTGAGAATGTGCAAGTGCAGGGGAGGGGGAAGGTTTAAAGCCCAGACACAGGGTGTCTGATAAGTGCAGGTAAGGGGACTGCAGGGTTACAGATACAGACCCAAGTGCAAGGGTTTCTAGGAGGCAGTCCGGGTGTGTGGCTGGGTAGGCAGAGACCTGGACCCGAAATCAGAGGGTAACCTGGTGCACGGTGCCGAAGCAGACAGGTCAGCAGGGGAGCGGAAGAGCAAAGGCAGAAGCAAATAGGAAGGTCTTGAGGTGCTTCCGGAACCAGAGATGGTTCTCCTCAAGTTTCAGAGTGGCAGGGAGGCTGTTCCAGAGGGAGGCTCCAGCTGAGGAAAGAGATCTACCCCCAACTTGTTGCTTGGAGAAGCGACTGACCCTGCGGGAGTTGGAGGTGGAGGAGTGAACAGCTTGAGTTGGAAGGTATTTACAGAGGGAGAGTTGAAGGTATTTTGGACCTAGGCCCCAGAAAGCATTGTGGACAATGCTAAGGGTCTTGAATTTAATCCTTGCAGCCATTGGGGGCCAATGAAGAGGGCTGGAGAGATACAATCCCAGGGCTTGAGGCCAAGGATAAGTCTTGCAATCCTGTTCTGGATGCGTTGCAGAGGGCAGAGAGTAGAAGCAGGCAGATTTAGAAAGAGGCTGTTGCAGTAGTCCATCCTGGATAGAACCAGAGCTCTAGAGATAGTAATCTTCTGGGGGGAGGAGAGGAAAGGAAGAATACCTCTGAGGAGGTGCAGTTGGTAGTTTAACTTCTTAGAGATGTCACAGATGTGAGGAGAAAAGCAGAGTGTGGAGTTGAAGATGACCCGAGTTTCTTAGCCTCGCAGGTGGGAGCAGGAAGAGCCAGAGAGTGACAGGAAAGGAGGGTGCAGTGTGCCGATGAGGAGAATCTCCATATTACTGGCATTAATGCAGAGATAATTGGCGGCACACCACTCCTGGATAGCAGACAGACAGTCAGAGATGATAGAAGGAGAAGAGGGGGCAGAGGGAAGCCTCAAACCGAGTTGAGTTTCATCCAGATAGCACTGAAAGTTGGAGCAGAGAGCAGCAATGCAGTGGGCAAGGGGTGCTAGGTATTGGTTGAACAGCTAGGGAGAGAGGTTCGACCCCTGGGGAACACCAAAGGTGGAGAATGAGATAGAGAAAAGGAAGGACCCAAGTTGGACCTGGGAGGTTCAATCAGAGAGGGAGGCCTGGCAGAGGCAATCAATACTGCTCCTTCTATGGTAAAATTCAACAATGTTTTCTGAGCCAACTTTGCTACCTCCTGCTTTCTATTCTCAGCTTTTTTCTTATTCCCCTCTTGTAATAATCAACAATGATGTGCAACAATCAACTGTATTTCTGCCCATGGCTTCGCTTACATCCCTACCTGTTTCTTCATCTGCCGTTGCAATCCCTGACATAGAATATGATAAAATAATGCTACTGTTTTATCCCATGGTTCCTTTGTCTCAAGGTACTTGAATCTGCTGAATAAAAGCAACAGGATCTTCATCCTCCCCCATTTTCCTTGTCATAATCACACCCATGTCTGATGTGTCAGGATATTGGGCCTCTTTTTGAGTTGGCTGGTCCAGTAAAAAAGTTATTAATGGATACTGGCACTTTACTGGACCGTCCGAGTATGGTTTGCCAGTGGGGCACCTGGGTTAGGTGCCCTACTGGCAAAAAAAAGCCATCATTACTGGTAGCTGCATTGTACTGGCACTGGCACCGGATAATGACAGCAAATCCATGAATGGGGATTTACACTGCCATTCCGGCACCTGTAATCCAATTGTTAACTACAGTTGCTGGTATCCTGATGGCTCTGCAGCCAGGATACCGGCTATGTCAAAATGAGGCCCATTGTACTCTAAGCGTCCTCCATATGTCTGCTCTACAATTATTAAATGGCGCTCCATCATGTGTCGTGTTTTGTGCTGTCACACTCGCATATCCCGCTCATCTCCAAATGTCTTCAGCTCTCTCCCTTAGAAGAGCTGCTAGAAGGCATTTTATGTCACCCACGGCTAACATAATTCCCGCTGTCATTCTTTCTAACTAATACATCCCTGTTCCCCCACCTGCAGTTAAACTAGGTAATTTTCATTTAAATGTGTTTTATCCATTTGTGGCCACTGTATATATTGTGGTTGTCCTCCCCCTTTCTCTAATAATGGAAACTGCATAATTCCTGGTCCACAATCCTATCCACCTATGCTTCTTGTCTTCCAGGTGGGGCTAGTTTCACCCATTTGTCTTCCTCCTGGCATTGACCTTATTCTACTTACAAAAGGCAGAGATATATCCCCTGCACTACACGACCGTGCTTGTGGTCGTTCAGAACAAGGTGTATGGTCTGGTGTTTTTTTTTTTTGGGTCTTCTAAGTATGACCACTTTACCCCTCTTTCTATGTTGGGATCTACCAAAAAGCTGCATGCGCCCTCTCTTCACGCTCTGTCATTTTCTTTCCTTTCTTCGTCTGACACGATTATGACTGTTGTCCCTTTCCTCATCATCAAGATGTAGTCTGCTGAAAGACAGTGTTCTATGCTTGTTCATCATTACATCATCCAATCTACATCTTGTTTATTTCGGAGGCGATCCTTCGATACTCCCTCTAGTCTTGTAACCATCTTTCTCACGTATTTGCCTATATAGATTGCCAGTCCTTTTGACTATCCCTTCTGCCTCATGTTCATCAGCCCATGTCTGTGTTCTCTGTATCACGTGCAGCTCCGTACGGGGCTGTCATTACCCTCTATCTTGTTCCTATTGTTTGCGTGCTTCAATTGGTATTATGCATTGATTTACAATGTGATCTCCTTCGTCATCCCTTTGTCCCATGCTCCTTCTTATTTCTTTTTCCCTTCTTCTCATCTCCCTATACTCTTCTTCCTCGTGATTTTTTTGCAACCTATGTTCTTTCAATCTCTGTGCTACTATTTCTTCACATTTCTTATCCTCTGTTCTCTCTTTCTTTTTTTGTTTTTTGTCCTTTCCTTTTGCTTACTCTGTTTTTCCTTCTCCTCTTTTAATATTCTTTATTGTTCCTTTTCCTTCTTTTCCCATTCCTCGCTTTCTTTGACATCATCAATTCCCTTTCCACCTAATTTGAGTAGTATCTGTCCTCCGATCCACTGGTTCTGTACTATTGTCACTCTGCAAGCTCTGTCTTTCTCTCCTTTTTGTCTCTTAGCTTCTTCTATCTATATCTGCCTGTTCCTTCTTTGATAACGCTCTTTATGTTCATCACGTGTGGACATGTATTTTCGCTCCTTAATCTTTCTCTCTTCCATGTTATCCTCACTACCATAAGCGGGGCGCGTATGCTGTATTAACATACCCTGCCGCTGTTTTTAACTCGTTTAGAGGAAAAATCCCTGTTTGTCTTCAGTTGTACTATCATTCTTACGAGGAGAAAGAGGAGCCAAGGGTGTTACATTCTCTTTATGCTGATTAAGCATCCATTCTTTCTCTGACAGGTCCTCTCTCTCTCTCTGATATATTTTCAATAGCTCTAAAACAGCTAAAGTTTTCTGTAACTTCTTTCCTGAGTATCTAGCGTGTATGTATGTTGTCATATGCTGCAATACTGTTCTTCATAGCAAACCTTCTTGATGCCAAGGCATGAACATTTTGTCACCCGTGCCTTTTCCCCACCCAGCATGGTATTTCCTAATCTTAGGTGTTTATCTCAGTTTTGTTTTGCACAAGTGTAGAACCCTATTATGACAAGTCGTTCTTTTTTTCATTTGTTCTTATTATGCTTTTTTCAAACAAGCCTCAGTACCATACAAACACATGGGGCCTCATTACGAGGTGGCCACAAAGGGATACCGAGCACCGTTAAGGACATCGGTGCCGGTAATCCCTTTGCGCCCTATTCCGAGGTCCCTTAGTGGGTCCCTTCCTTAACGCCTAGGTTTTACCAGGTGTTATGGACGGGGCCCGTTAAGGGATTCAGAGCTAATAATGGTACCGCAATTTGCGGTACCGTTATTAGCACCTTCCCCCTTCCCATTTCAGCCCTAAAAGGGCTGAAATGGGAATGGGGAATGGCTTTTTCAATGAGGACTTACCGGTCCCGCAAAGGTCAGAATAGACGGGTAAGTCCCCATTGAACGAGTGTGAACTCGGTACCGGTATTGGAGGCAGTCATGGCGCTAATAGCGCCATGACTACCTCCAATCTCGGAATGAGGCCCATGGTCATGAACAGTAGATGGAAGTCAAGAACCCCCCTCAACCCCTCGCCCTCCCAGTGTTCAAACGGGAAGCAATAGGCAGTCCTCTGGACAAAACAACAGCTTTCATTTGGGAGTAATACCAAGGAGGCTTTGAACCAGACATTTATAGGCATCGAGGAACAGCGCCCACACCATTTCTCTGCTCGGTGAGAGATCATGTAAGAGACCAATTATGTTTTCCATATCATAAAGGTCTTTGGCTTTTCTAGCCCAGGTTGCCTCTGTCAGGAAGGCAGCCAATTTCCAAGAAGTGAGTCATGTGGGGCACCCTCTTCCATTGGTCATCCTGTTGTTCTAGGCCAAAAAGGACCAACCTAGGGTCCAAGGGCCTCATTACACGGTAGGCGGTGGACCAAGGTGCTAATAGCACCTTGGTCCATGCCGGTAAAATACCGGCACCGCCTTGGAGGAAAGGGGAATTACCACTCTATTCCAAGGTTGGCGGGGCGGTAATTCCCCCTTCCACCATTGCCCTTCCCCATTCCCATTTTTGCCCCATAGGGCATAATGGGAATGGGGAAGGTGCTAATTACGGTACCGCAAATTTGCGGTGCCGTAATTAGCACCAAGGTCCCTTAGCACGTTGGTTTTTAACGCCTGCTAAAACCAGGCGTTAAAGTACCAACCCGCTAAGGGACCTCGTAGTAAGGCGGTAAGGGTTAACGGTCACCGGTACCATTACCGGTGACCGTTAACCCTTACCACCTACCGTGTAATGAGGCCCCAAGTCTCAGAGGAACCCTTTGATCTTTCTGATCCAAGCGAGGACCTCCTTCCAATATGCTTGCAACTTTGGGCAGGCCCACCACATGTGTCAGTAGTCCACCTGGGCACCACATTCTCTCCAGCACATGGGACTTGTCTGGGCGAACATTTTAGAGAGTCACATTGGATCGAATTGCCACCTATGTAACACGTTTATACCGTGGAGTTTGTACTGGGTAGAAATCAACATTTTGTGTGCTGATCTACACATCATGGACCATAGGGTGTTGGTCATCAGTGGGCCCATGTCTTTTTCCCACCTTTTTCTGAGGCCCTCTTATTTGGTCCCCCTCGCATCAGTGAGTTCCATGTATGGTCTTGAGATGAGACCTTTGGTGTGGGCAGATTCACTAAAGATTTTTTCCAGGGGGGTGAGGTCTCTCATGAGCTTATCCTTCCATTTCACTGACGTTAGGTTCCCCTTTAGTTGAATGAACTTGAACACATCTAAGGGTCCCATTTGCAGTGCTGCCTCCATGTCCTGAAGTGATATGCAGCCCTTTGGCTTTATTAACTGGCCCACTCTTTCGAGACCTGCCTCATACCATTCTTGGAACCGTTGTGGGTCACTGATGCCATTACGGATCGGCGGGGTCCAAATACAGCTCATGAGGGGTGGCCAAGTTGTGAGTCCCTTCATCTCTCCCCTGCTCCACCACAGCCGCAAGAGAGATCCCATTGCAAAGTGTTGGGGAATGGGGAATGGCTTTTTCAATGGGAACTTACCAGTCCCGCAAAGGTCGGAATAGACCGGAAGGTCCCCATTGAACGAGGGCGAACTCTGTACCGGTATTGGAGGTAGTCATGGCGCTAATAGCACCATGACTACCTCCAATCTCGGAATGAGGCCAATGTCATGAACAGTAGATGGAAGTCAAGAACCCCCCCACCCCTCGCCCCCTCACCCTCCCAGTGTTCAAACGGGAAGCAATAGGCAGTCCTCTGGACAAAACAACAGCTTTCATTTGGGAGTAATACCAAGGAGGCTTTGAACCAGTCATTTATAGGCATCGAGGAACAGCGCCCACACCATTTCTCTGCTCGGTGAGAGATCATGTAAGAGACCAGTTATGTTTTCCATATTATAAAGGTCTTTGGCTTTTCTAGCCCATGTTGCCTGTGTCAGGAAGGCGGCCAATTTCCAAGAAGTGAGTCATGTGGGGCACCCTCTTCCATTGGTCATCCTGTTGGTCTAGGCCAAAAAGGACCAACCTAGGGTCCAAGTCTCAGAGGAACCCTTTGATCTTTCTGATCCAAGCGAGGACCTCCTTCCAATATGCTTGCAACTTTGGGCAGGCCCACCACATGTGTCAGTAGTCCACCTGGGCACCACATCCTCTCCAGCACATGGGACTTGTCTGGGCGAACATTTTAGAGAGTCTCATTGGATCGAATTGCCACCTATGTAACAGTTTTATACCGTGGAGTTTGTACTGGGTAGAAATCAACATTTTGTGTGCTGATCTGCACATCATGGACCATAGGGTGTCGGTCATCAGTGGGCCCATGTCTTTTTCCCACCTTTTTCTGAGGCCCTCTGATTTGGTCCCCCTCGCGTCAGTGAGTTCCATGTATAGTCTTGAGATGAGACCTTTAGTGTGGGCAGATTCACTAAAGATTTTTTCCAGGGGGTGAGGTCTCTCATGAGCTTATCCTTCCATTTCACTGACGTTAGGTTCCCCTTTAGTTGAATGAACTTGAACACATCTAAGGGTACCATTTGCCGTCCTGCCTCCAAGTCCTGAAGTGATATGCAGCCCTTTGGTTTTATTAACTGGCCCACTCTTTCGAGACCTGCCTCATACCATTCCTGGAACCGTTGTGGGTCACTGATGCCATTACGGATCGGCGGGGTCCAAATACAGCTCATGAGGGATGGCCAAGTTGTGAGTCCCTTCATCTCTCCCCTGCTTCGCCACAGCCGCAAGAGAGATCCCTTTGCAAAGTGTTTGATAACGCTGTCTGGGAAGGATTTCCTTGGAGCCCATAGCCGTTCTCCTAGTGAGACCGGCCTCATTCTGTAGTTTTTAATGGCCACACACTGTGTTTGCTTGTCTCCTCGCAAATGTGGGACTATGGCCCTGAACTGGGCTGCTCGTTAGTAGGTGTACAAGTCCAGGAGCCCTATCCCTCCCGTTTCCTTAGATTGGGTCAACGTGGCGTATGATATCCTCTGCTTTTTACGCTACCACAGGAATCTGAGGATCATTCCCTTTATTTCTTTGAAGTGGGATCCAGGTATGACAACGGGGAGCATTTGATATTGATATAGTAGCTTGGGAAGCACTACCATTTTTATGGCATTTAACTACCCTAGCCAAGATATTGTCAATTTGGCCCATCTCTCTAGGTCTTTAGCTTTTTCAAGTAGCAGGGGGAGCAAATTGGACACATAGAACTTCTGCATAGTCCTTGAGTTGTTGATTCACAGATATCTAAGACTTGTGTGGTTGGTATACCTCCCATGTTCATGGCCTCTCGGCCCTGGTGTTCTGGGGCTTTATAGAGGAAGAGCGTTGATTTGTCTGGATTGATTTTCAACCCGGCCCACTGGCCAAAGTGATCGTTCGCAGGACTTTCAGAATATCACTCTGTGGGTTTGTCATGTATAGGAGGAAGTCGTCAGCGAACATCGCCAGTTTGTATTCAACATCTCCTATGGTTACTCCTCTAATTGCACTCTCTCTTCTAATGTTGTTGCCTAGTGGTTCCATGGACAGGGCATATAAAAGCGGAGAGAGAGGACACCCCTGCCTGGTCCCTCAGGAGAGGGCGATCTCTCCCGAGATTGTGTTGTTCACAACAACCCTTCCCTTTGGATTCCTGTACAGGGCCACGATCCCTCGCATTAAGGTTTCCCCAAACCCCATGTTCCTCAACACGGCCCACAGGAACTCCCACTCAACCCTGTCAAATGTTTTTCTGAGTCCATGCTCAGGAGGGCCTGGTTTCCTTCAGTTCGCCCGGTGTGTTCCACTATGTCAAGCGTTTTACGCATATCATCTCCTCCCTGCCTTTCCTTTATGAAGCCCACCTGGTCGGGGTTCACCAGGTGAGGCAAGACATCCTCCATGCATGTGGCAAGAACTCTGGTGTAAACCTTTGCATCAGCATTTAAGAGTGATGTCTTTCATTACTTGCAGCATGCAGGGTCCCTCCCCACCTTGGGGATGACTGCTATGTGAGATTTTGAGAACGATGGAGGGGCTAGGCCCGATTCTTTTATGTGATTAAACAGGGTGGACATATGATGGGAGAGGCTGTCTGCAAACTGTTTGTAGAATCCCATACTGAATCCATCCTCCCCCGGGGCCCCTCCCGGTGGGAGTCTTTTTATAGCTGCCTCAACTTCATCCGGCGTAATGTCCGAATTGGGAAGGGCTTGCTCTGAGTCTTTGAGATGCGTCACACTTGCTACCTCTATGTACTCCTCCATCTCCCTCCCTGCCCTGCCCCTATGAGGTGTAAAGATTTTCATAAAATTTAGCAAATTGCTCAGCTATTTCTTTTGGGCTCGCATCTTCACCCCCTCGCGTGTTTGAATTACTTCAACCCACCTTTCTGCTCTTTGGGCCCGTAGTCTGGTGGCCAACATTTTGTCACCCTTGTCACCTTTTTCATAAAAGATCTGTTTCAGGAACCTTAACTTTCTTATTACATCTCCCATCCCCATGGCCTTCAGGTCTTCCCGTTTCCATTTGAGTGTTGACAGATGATCCTCACGGTACGAGCCATGAGCATGCAATCTCCCCTCAAGCTCCACAATTTACCCCTAAGTTTGTCATCCAGAATTTTACATTCCCTCTTACACCTTGCCCCTTCTCTTATGAGGTGTCGCCTCCACTCTGCCTTACCCGCCTCCCACACCGTGTTCACATCTACCTCACAGTTGATGTTAATTTGAAAGAATCTATCTATTACTGTAGTTCCTGCGTGTAGATTTTGTCCCGCCACAAGGAATCGTTACATCTCCACCTGGTCTCTCTAAGGCCAACCCCCTCCAGTTTTAAGGGTGTTATGACCATATCATGGTCCGACCATTCTACTGGGCGTATTGTACTGTCATGGACCATGGATCTGTTTTCTCTGTCGATCAACAGATAGTCGATCTTCGTGAAGGTGTCATGCAACTTTGACTTGAATGTATATCCCCTTTTTCCCGGGTTGCAGGACCTCCAGACATCAACCAACCCCTCCACCTCAAGGATAGTCGCAAACCTACTGATATCCTCCCTCGGGGCGCTCCTGTTCCTTACCCGCTGCTGCCTGTCCATTTGGGGGTCCGCCCATGTATTAAAATCCCCCCTACCATGACCAGGTCTTCTCCTTTCCCCCTAAGGGATGGTAGGGCGACTCCATTGAATGGTCGCTGCCCTTGATTGGGTGCGTACACCCCCACTATCGTGATTTGGGAGGCTTCCCATTTGCCCCAGACTATTAGGCGTCTCCCTTCCTCTGACGGCTCAACTACTGGGTTCTCCAGCCGGAGTCGCTTGCTGAGGAGGATTCCCACTCCTCCCTTTTTTCGCTCCCCCGATGCCCAAAATGTTTGCTCCACCGTTCTCCCCCTCAAAGCTCTTTCCTCTCCCACCTTGAGTCTGGTCTCCTGTATAAAAAGGACATCCAGCTCTGCTCTTTCAAATTCTCTCACCAGTAGGGATCTCTTGGTTGGCGAGTTGAGGCCCTTCACATTCAAAGTACCCACCCTGAAAGTGGATCTCCCGTAGCGAGTTTTAGTACACTCCGATCCTATTAAGTTGGATCCCATTATGGTAGATGATAAGCTCACTCCTGTCCGGCTGATGCTGGCACCTCCCAGGTCTCCCTGTTTCCCAGTTGGATATGCTGAACCGTTTGCTTCCCCCTTACCCCCCTCCCGTAACAATAACCATAACTAACCCCATGAACATAACTACAGCCCTAATGATGGGCTCAGGTCCGATGCTTTGAGACGCCCTCTTAAAAACTGAGGACCACCAGGATTTATAATCCGCC